>NC_134317.1:11982985-12287418 GCF_964195595.1 Calonectris borealis
TTCTGCCACTAGCAGGAGCAGTTGACATCATCTTTTTAAAAAAGTTTTAAGAAATGCAGCCTGTCAGTGTTTTACTCCGATACCCTGAAACAGTGCATGGTGATCTGTGCTGTGTGCGTAGATTCATGTAGGGAGAGCAAATGTGTTTTTTAAGGATTTTTGCAAAGTGTTAGTTGATACCATAGGACTATTGATTTGGGTATTTTGAAAAAAGGAGCTATGTTAATTTTTATTATTTGTCACACACTGTGGCAGACACAAAAAAAACTATTAAATGTAACCCTTCGTGCTAGAAATATTCATAACACAAAAAACACCATTTGACTGAGTTGAAAAAAGATGAATTTAAAATTGTAAATTGCTAACTGTTAGGTTGGAACAGGAGCTGTTACTGTCCACTGGATACTCAATACCATTTAAAATAATTGCTTAAATTTCTAGTTAGCCCATAGACTAGAATACCTCCTATTGGGAACATAAAAGCTGCTTAAATATGATTTGAAATGACAGGCTCCAGTAATTGTCTATGTTTTTCAAGACTTCAGGAAAGCTTAAGAAAAATTTCTCCTAAAAAATAAAAAAGTCCCTAAGGTACCTTTGTGGCTCTGATCCAATCCAAAAGTAACTTTAAGGTAATGACTTACGCTCAGTCCTGACTCACGATCTATTCACCTAAGTTGCAAATTCTGTATTAGGTCAGGTAATAATGTATTCTTAGACCACTTCTTACTAGCTTTCCTCAGGGACTGCTATGCTGTATCACATGGTTGCTCCAAAACACAGCTCAGACATTTTATAGTCCATATTTCTCCACAGTTTTTGCACAGTCCTTGTTTATGGCTTGCTAGGCCTCTGTGTGAAAGCTGCAGGGTAACCAGGGTGGTTCCCCGGAGAAATTAAAACCAAACTCTAGTGTACTTTCATGCTCCAGAATGGCTGTGGGGAAAGATGGGAAGAAGGCCATGAAATTGTTTTCCTTAAATGACCTATAATATCTCTTGATGCCCTGAATTTTTTGTATGAGGCTAACTGTATATTTCCTGTTGTTGTTTCTGGAATTTCCCTATCTTATGCAGAAGTTATCTTGGTCTTATCCCTGCATCTTATAGATATCAACTGGCTTTTCCTTTCCTCCCTTTCCTCAAATTTTTCCTCCCTTCTTTCTTTTCCTCCCTTTTTCATTTCCTTTCCTCAAATAGGGGAGTTCAGGATGTGCTTAGAGAGATCGAGGCAGAGATGAGAACAGTGGTGTTCTTGGTTGGGGAGTAAGGTAATATGAAACAAATGGTCAGGGCTCAGTCTTCAGAGAATCAGCATAAATGTCTAGCGTGTGCACCTAACACCTACTACCTTAAATAGTAATTCTGCTTGTGCACTTCTGAGGGTAGACTCTGACCCAGAATTAATCGCGTGAGATCTCTTGGCTGATTGAAGACATTAATTTGTTCATTCTGACAGGATCTGTAGAGCGAGCATCTTATGAATACTTTAGCACACTTTCAGAGATTATATCCAAGAAAGGGAGGACACCTGGTATGTCTGCTTTCCCTATCTGGCAGTTAGTGGGCCAGGATCTCATCTGGTGTAAATCAGCACAGTTTTCTTGAAATCACAGTGAGGTAAGGCATGTTCTCCTATGTTCTCTTGCAACCTTAAATAGCCTCAGACATACCTAAAGATACAGAAGCAGATTCTCTTTTGCACTAGAATATCTCCATGCTAGCATGAGAAAGTGAGGGGAAAAAAACAAAAAAGAGAAAAGAAAAAAAAAAACCCAAACCCAAGAGATTTGTAGCAGGTGGAATTAAGGGACATTTGGGAAACACCTCCACTGAATATCCTGAGTTGCACCTTGACCTGGACATAGTGGTTGTTAGACCTTAGTATACTGGCTTTTGATCAAACACACGTGCTGAAGGAAGTCTGCAGGAGGCTAAGTTGACAAGATTTGTCTTTTCTTTCTTTCTTTTCTTTCCTTTTTTTTCCTTTTCTTTTCTTTGCTCTTTTCTTGATGATGGTTTAGTATGTAGAAATTTTGTTTAAAAAAATTAAGACACACACATGCATACAAACACACACACCAAAAAAAGAAGAAAAGGAAAGAAACAAAGAAGAAAAAAAAAAAAGCAGCTTTGATCCAGGAACTCATTCAGCCAAGTTCCATTCAACATGCCACATGTATCTGCTATAAGAGCCAGGAAAGCAATGTGATTCCGAGGCACGTGAAGACAGATGTGAGGTTCAATTCCCAGCAGGGTTGACTCAGCCTTTCATCCTTCCAAGGCAGACAAATTGTATTCTGTGCAGTTTTCTGTGTGGGGTCTTTAGGAAGAGACCTTGAAAAACAAGTTGCTTCCTGCTCAGCTTGCATATTATAGAGATCGTAGAGCTTTTCATAAATCTCTCTCCCAAGCCAACAACTTCCTTGCAGGCTGGGGTTTGCCAAAGGCTAAAAGATTACGGTCCTAATAGACTTGCTTCCTGTTGGCATCACAGAGAACTTCAATCAATAGGAAGGAATGAACAAAGAGACTGTAGCAGCTTATCGCACTGGAGAAGGAAAGACAATCTGCATATCAGATCAGTATGAGGAAGGCAGGGATACACTGTGGGAGAAATGGTTGGATCCACAACAAGACTACCTTTACTGACAGAACAAAAGGAGCAAAAAAAGATTTGATCTGGGACAGAGGAAATAGTGGGTTTATCTACATCTTTGCTTCAGAGATTTAAGCCTTATTTATTGTAAAATAATAAAGCTCTGATTTAAGGAAAAATAAACCCTTGGGTGATGCCAAATAATAAAGAGTCACATTTGGAATGAGTGTTTGATAGACAACAGACTGAGTTATCCAAAACACCTCACTTTTTATACTATACAGAGGTCAAATGACTAAATGATTAGCATTCAAGCCGTTGTTTTATCCTACCAGAGTTACTAAAGCAAGGCTGAAATTTTTGTCTTGACTAATGGACACATTGGCTCCCACATTTCTTTTCTGCAGCAGTTTGAGTTTACAGGCTTCACATCAGCACTTATCTCTAACTGAGTTGTCTCTTGTTGCAAGTGAGGAGGAACTGCTGTTCACAATTAGCAAATTCTCTCATCTGCTTAGTAACGAGAGGCTAGCTTCTGTCAGGCAGCACAAACTTCAGTCCCAATGCCAAGGTAGGACTGGGTTTTTCAGACCTATACATGCAATTGTAAAGAAAAAAGACCCAAAGCTGAAAGTAACATTAGTGTAGCTTTTTTTCAAGTTAAGGCTGAGGCAAAATACCTGCTTTGACAGTGTTCAAAAGGTAGGAAGACAAAAAAAAAATTCACCTCTAGCTTGACAGACAGTTCAATACAGACTTCGGTTTTATTGCCTTTCATGTTATACAATACCTCAGCAACTCCTCAAAAATTGCAAACAAGACTGACACTTCAGAAAAATAGGGGATCGCTCGTAAAAAAAAAAAAAACACCCAAGAAAAAAACCCAAACAACAAACAAACCAAAACAAACAAGAAAGAACTAATTAATTAATAAACCTTAAACATTCTTATTATGACTATAGACTGGATATAAATTGTTTTTTGATTTTTCTTTATGAACATATGATGACTGACAATTAACATGAAGACTACACCTAAACACTACAGTGCCCATTGTACAGAGATGAAAGTACTCATAGTGGGCATTTTCTTAGTCTATCAGTCCCATCAGAGCCACTGAGTGTGCTTACATGAGTAAGTGCCCAGTAGGGTGAGTAATCGCTCTATGCTATAGCCTATTCTCAATAGGAAACACAAAATAAAGAAAAATCTATTATAATTCTATGGTCAGAAACAAACAATAAAGAAAATCTTTACTCTTTGAGCTAAAGTTTTCCATACATATATTCTGAGCTAAACTTTTCCATACATATATTCTGGCTTACAAGGCACAGTTTCTGGCTTATCAGTTATAACTTCTTCTTCAGACACTTGAAGTATGGGTCATTTTACAAACATAAAGCACACCCACTTAGTAGCTTTGATATTAACTACTTGGAAAAACAAGCAGACAACAGTACTGAAGAGAGCCCCAAAGCAGTCTTCGTCACTGGAAAACGAATGTAATCAACATATGATCAAAGTTGAACCATCACCGTTAAGTGGACCTGGTTTAGGTGTAAAAAAAGCAGCAGGTTTATTCACTGACATATTTTAAATCTTTTGTAGCTATGAAATGATGGAACATTTTTGGTAGTTGTTAAAGACACAAACCAGAGTTTAGGGACACGGAAAATTTTCTTGGATGTTCCTAGCTGTCTCTGAAGTCCCTACTTAGTGAGGTCTAACTAAGTTTGGGGCTATGGAGTGCACCGCAAGAGTAGGTGGTGGAATGAATTCCTTAAGTTTCATTAACAATAATGTGCTTTAGCTCCTAGAAATTGTCTGCTGGTATGGGTCTATGTCATATGTGTGAATATTCCTGTGCACATAGCACGTAACACATATATATATATGAGTGCAAATACATACTGTTTTCCTGACCATAATAATCCCGAATTTATCCACAGCACTGATGAAATATTAGGCAATAGAAATAAGGCATCATGTTACTGCAGCAGTGCACTTCACTTATGATCAGATTCTTTCTCATCACTAAGGCATAAACATATTTTCTTACCCATTCAGGGAACATGTGCCAGTTTTTTGGGGGAAATGTTACTATTTGGTTTTGAGACACTGATCGTCTAGGAACGAGGCGCTTAACCTCACTGCATACAAGCTAAAAGCCATCAGGTAATAATTGCAGCATCATCATTATCAAAGTAGCAGTAGATCATTTTGCCAGTCACAAAAGCAGCTCACCTGTTCAGCTTTCTGGTGAAAGACAGCAGACATGGCTAGGATGGTGCTGCGCTCATCCAGAGCTGCAGCAAAACTCTTCCACTCTTGATCCAGCTGGCTAGATATTTGTTTAATTTGCTGGGAGGCATAATGGCCTGCCTCGGAAAGCCTTGATGCAACAGACATGATCCGATTGATGTTGACATAGGCATTCTGAAAATTAAAAAGCACACATGAATAAAGACAAGGAAGAACTGTGACCACCCTCTGCCTTCGTTACACATTCCAAACACCATCAGTTGGAGTAAAGCCGAGCAGTTCAGTGAGAGCAATCAACCACCCGCTTAAATATGCACGAATAGCAGGCATACTACCTTCCACTCTAAAAAGACATCCCTCAGGAGTCTTTTTGCACATCTATGCTATTATCTAACACTGTTCTCTCCCCCTCTCCCCTTGAATTTATTTATGTAAAACTAATTTGCCATACTTTAGCTATTTACTCACCTGTTAGGGTCTACTCATTGCTTCTATTTTATTCTTGATATTTCTGTTGTATTACCTCATATTTCTGGATGCTATATCCACATATTTGTAAGTGAAATGTTTGCTTTCTGTCCTTTGAGAACTCTCTGACAATCCTTTATAGACATGCAGTATCAACAAATGGAAAAGTCTTAGAGAATTAAAAAGAGCTCATAAGGATATTCTATAGAAATATGAGAGTTTCCATAGAAATGTCTATTAAATTATATTCTTCAGTTAAAATGTTATCTTTTCTGCAGGTTATTTTAAGCTGTTCTCCAGTAGAGATATCATTTAACTACATTCTGAATTTAGAAGGATACAAAAAGCCTACTAAAAGGGTAATATTTTCTGTTCTTTCATAATAATTTTCCATGATGGTTTTTATTCAGCCTTGAAGCAGTGGAAGGATAGGGTTTTTTCTCAAACTAAACTGTGGACAGCAATGTAATTGCATTACAATATCCCTGTTCTGCATAGGAACGTAAACCTGAAAATAAATATCCATCATGACAATGTCTTACAAAGATGCACCATCAAAAGACAAATGACAGCTGTCTTGCAGATTTCTGGTATGTCATTTGACATAAACACTTTTCCTTTCTCTTTCCTCCTCATCAGAGGAAAGGAACATCCCGGAATTTTAGATGTTTGGCTAATGTTGACTTGCTACTTTCTTGTCTCACTAAAGTGTTTCAAAGGGGCGTTAGGAATTTCAGAGAGTAGAATCAGTAAGACCCTTATGCACAAGGACAGACACAGCCCTGATGATTTTAACAGTATTACTCATGGGCAAATAATAAATCAGAGATGGAAGTGTTTGTTGGAGCAGGATCTCATCATAGTGAGTGGGAGCACAATGTGAAAAGGTATCCGCCAATCCAAACATGAAACACAACAGAGCACTGCCAAGGCAGGCACGGGTCCCAAAACTAAGTTGTGAAGCAGGGCAAAGTATGTCTGCAAAGTGGGTGGGATAACTACAAAGTACAGTCATCCTACCTGTAGGTGCTAAAGGAAAGAAGGATGGGGCCACAGCACTTACAGCCACTCTGCTCTCCCTGGTAGAACCATGACTGTGACAGCTGTCACATAAGCAACACAGATCTAAAGCAATACCCAGCCTCCAGTTTTGATTTTTCCCCCTTATCACATAGCCTTTTCTTAAAAATTGGATTAGGCTCAAAATAGTCAGATTAATTTTAAAGAATTTTTTTTTTTCTTTGGTACAATTAGAGAAACCAATCAAAATTGTTCTGGAGTTTAAAGTACACTAAAAAAAAGATATTATGATTTGGAATTTTGACGACAGCCGCAGTCAAACACTTCTTTGTGTCCCTCTAGGTTAGAAACTGGAATTTAGACTAAATATTTAAGCCTTTCTCCCAGAAAATCTTCATGACTGAGCCTCCGCCAAGATCATTTTGCAACATTTCAGGTCAGCTCTTCTGGTGGAAAGTAGTGTAGCATCACTACAGTTGCTAAAGCTTGGATGAGTTCGCCAAATGAAGACATGGAACTTCGCTGTGTTTGAAGGAAAAGAAAAGTTGCTGAAGAAGTTGTGATTTTATGTAAAACATAGTTGCTTTCATCTTGTTTTTATTTTTTTTTTTCCCTGCAGAATCATCTCAGCCATTGCAATGCAATGAGCATGGAGGAAAACAACTGTGAATTCCTTGGTTCCCTATAGCTACAGTATGTAGATGTATTAACTAGTAGAAGGGTAAAGGTGAGATTAGTTGAAATGCAGCAGATATTCTTAGAGTCTGTTTTTTAAGTTAGGGAGATTTATATATTGTTATGGCTGTTTGTTATATTTTTATAAAGAGATGAGGATTTTTATGTATGAAATTTCACTTTCCTAGATGAGAATTTTTCACGGAAGAGTACCAACCTGTCCTGTGGCCAACCCACTAACTCCATAGCTTTTCCAGCAGGAAGCAAGGAGCAGTCTGGGAGTCACCTGCTCACACCTCTGTTCTTAGTGCACCAAGTGGAACTGGCTCAGGAAACAGAGACTCCTGAGCTTCCCCTGTTGCGTTGAGTAATAAATGGATTCAAGTGTAATATCATATGTGATGTGTTCTTCTGTATAGCTCCAACAGGTAGTGCAGTGGGGATACCTCCTACCTCCAGACACATGCACTCTTTACCTCTGCTTTATCTGTCTCACCTGTGGGAAGCAGAGACATTGAAGTGGGGCTTGAACATGTAAGACTTGTCCAAGGTCTCACAGAAAAACAAGACAGAGCAAAGACTTGGCTAAAGATCTGGAACTCGGGATACCACATCCTACCAGACATAACACATTTTGTAATCTCAGGACCTTTACACGGTGTCACTATTATTGGGAAAGATGGGATCTCTGGGAAAAACTGGGAAAGATGGGATCGCTGTTGCGGATTGAGGTAAAATGCAATATGGCTTCAACACACTCCAGAATTTAGTTCCAGGAGAAAAACATTTAATTGACCACAATCCACAAAATGCAAGACATTTCTTTTCCACCTTGGAGGAGAATAAAATTGTAAGCCATTTTTTTCATCTTTATCTGCCAATGTGTAATGTTCTGAGTAAAATGGAACAAAAACTTATGCTGCCAAGATTCAACTGTTGACATTTCACAAAGTTAAACCTTCCTTTCCCTCTGGTTTGTTCACCTCTAAAAACTGAATGACCTGAGATTTTTCTATATCACTATTATATAGATCTTTTTATCCTAATAGGAAATAAATTAAATACAGCAACTAATATCTGTGACTTCATTTTTCCTTTAGGCTGGAAAATCCACTACTAGCAGGTTCATAGAGAGTCTCACTTTAAATACAACCTAAGGCCTCATCATTTTTTCCAAAACTGAGAAGTGTCCCCAAAGATACTGCAAGGGATTACTGATTTATGGGTATATAGGACTACAATAGATCAAACAATGAGAAAACGGTATATTAACGTCTAGAAGCAAGAGTAAAAGCACTTCAGTTGACATTCTGTTGTTGTGACACTAGGATACACCCAAGTTTTGGCTAATATATATCCTTTATCATTGAAAAACCTTTATTTTACATGTATTTGCAGACTGTCCAAAAGCACTCCCCATGTTAGAGTTAATTTTTCATTGACTTTATTTCAACTTTGAAACTTTAGTCAAAAAAGGGGATTTTTTGCCTTCTAAAAATCACTTGACTGGCAAACAAAAAAAAACGTTTCCCACATGTACCTCAGCATCATGATATGGAAGAGTTTCTTTTACAGTTTAGGAAAGCCTTGTGCAATGCCTTGCAAGTGCACATACCCCTCTTTGTCCACCAATTCTTAGTCCATTTCTGTCACCTAAATAAGGCCTGGATTCTGGTCATCAATGTCTATAACATGGCTGTTCCTTCCAGTGTAAGCAATCACTGCTAAGGTCCCTAACACTTGGTAGGATAACAGCCCTCAGTCTCAGCAATAAGCACCGACAGTAGTGGAGTTTCAATTGTGGAATGATCTCCCACAGGGAAATACACTAATTCAGCCCTGATCATCTAGTGGGCATGCTGGGAGACCTTCCCTCTTAATTAAACCCTCCAACTCTAGCTGGAACAATACTTTCTTCTAATCCACATATAAAAAGAATACCTTACACTCACAAAAGAAAAATGAGCAGTGAGAAGCATTAAATCTGCAAGGAACTTGGCTGTGTTCATCTCATTTCCTAGAGAACTAGTTGAGATATTATGATGGCAAGCAGTGAAGGTGGGCTGCAAGAGAAGGATTTTGCAGATTAATTGAAGGTGAAATTTGATTGTTGAAGACTTCTTTAAAATAAAATAAAAAAAAACCCAGCTTGCACTGTTACTGTAAGTTTAGAGACCATCTGTGAAATGAACCTAACACATAAATCCAAAGCAGAATGTTTCAGTGACAAAATAAACTCATGAGATATCTTTAAGACCTTTAAGTTTCTATAACAAGGCCAATTATATGTAGCTTGTTGCAGAATAATATTGGATGGCATTTTAGCTCAGCCTACATACAGAAAAATACCGTTCATTTAAGATAAATGTTGAGAATTTTCAACAGACATCATTAGCCTTTACACGATAATTGTAACGTGTTTGAAATATATTGCGACTTTCTTAGGACAACATGCATCTCCATCTAGTGTCAGACAGCTAACGCCCTGACAGCAGGATAGGCAGCAATGCCAGCACTGAACATTGCCATTTTTATGCATGTCCCAGAGAAAGTGATAACTCACTCTTTAAGGAGGTTAACAGATCCAGGCATAAAAAAGTCCTGGCAAAGGAAATACGAATAACTTCAGTCAGAACAAATGGCACGTATACTACATATCCAAGTGCCGAGCTACAACCAGTATGCTTTGTGTCATATTGAAACACTGTTTTTTTTCTCTAGTGAATTTACTAGATTATTGAGATTACTCACAAAATGTTGGAGCTAAATATTCATCTTCGTGAACAGTATTATTGCTTCAGTATAAACATTATACAGCTGTGATAAAGACTAACATAATTTATTTTGAAACTGAAGTGAAAACAAGCACTGCCTTGAATCACAGAAAAATATATCTATGGTCCTTATTTGAAAGAAAAATACCACACTACAGTTTATTACCTCAAATACATGACTTCTCCACATCCCCCATTGTTCATTTGAAAGGAAGAATTATTATTGTAAAAAACAGAGTAACAAATTGTTTTTCCAAGAAGGAGCTTTGGTCACAGCATGCCTAGAGAGATGTATAGGAAGAGCATGCGACAAAAGGCATGACCCAATAAACATTTGGGGAGTGTATTTTCTAGAAGAACTGAAGAGAATGTTATTAGTTATGCCAGGCTTAAAGGACACTAGGCATAGTGTAAAGAAAAAAAAAAAATCAAAACAAAACACCTCAGAGATCCAAGATCTGATCCAACTTCCACTGAAGTTTGTAGGGTTTTTCCCTGCAAAACATAGCCATCCTCAGCTACACTGTCCTCCTCCATATCTTCTCTCAATACTGATTTTAATGTATTGACAAAACAAAACAAACCCCCAAAGCCATAAACAACCCCAAGCCCCACAACCAATGAGTGTTTCAAGTTTTTATTATTTTGTTACTCAGATTCATGACAGCTGAACTATTCTCAATCCAACAGTTGCTGAGACTAATACATTGCATAAAAAAAGATCTAGGTAAATTATAAAGTAAGTTTCTAGCAAAATCACAATTATAAAGCAAATTTGCAGAGAAAAAGTTTATAGTGTGATCTAGTTCACCCTCAAGACTCAGAAACCAAAAGATTTCTATAAAAAAAATGCAGCACCATTTAACTGGCTTTGAAAAGTTATTCTTCTTGAACCAATCTCCGTGTTTTGAGCCCGAAGCATGGTAGCTAAATATTTGAGTTTTGTAATTGAAGCTTGAAGGTTCATCAGATATGAATCTGATATGAATGATATGAATTTTTAAATTTATTAAAACTCACCAGAGTCTTAAATTTTCAGACTTGGGTGGGTCACAATACTCTACCTGGGATTTCAAACAGATCTGAGGGTAATAACCTCCCTGTACTCTGGTAAAGAAACAGGAAAGGATTCCTGTCATTTTCTTTTTGCAGCCAAAGGTATTACATGAAGAGATTGAGGAATACTGGATTATAAACACAAATGAGTACATACCTAATAGTAAATTCACCAGAGCTACAGTTTTCTCTCTAACACCTTCTGCATTATGTTACTTAATCCTAATCCTTAACTTCACAAATATTTATCAGTGGGTAACTTAATGCAAGAAGATTCTTGATGTGCAAAAGTAATTTATGTATATAAATATTGTAGGAGCAGAGCCTTTGGCAACAGACTGCAAGCCAAAGACCGCTGCTTCCTTTGAAAGCGTATAGCACCTAGAACAGTGACCTAAACCTCCTACTCTTACTGCAGTATAAATATTATCAAGTAATGTGCACTAGCCATTTTCCAACAGTCTCCAACAGAAATCAAATAGTAGCATGAACAACTGAACTAAGATGTTGCCATAAAAATAAGACAGCTGAATGAAGGCAGTTGTGCAGTAGCAATCGCATGATTATGTATTTCTAACATCACTGACTAATTTTCTTAGAGAAACTATATTGGATAAAAAAACCCCAAAAACCACATAATCAGACTGTGCATCAGAAAACCTGGCACAACATACAGACCTCCTATATCTTGCCTCAAGAAGCTACAGTGAGCTGTGGTGGTTCTTTCCCGCTAGTTTCTCTGTTATCAGCAAGACTCTCCTTCACTCTCCTTCCTTTCACTCATGAAACAGACCTGATCCATATTTCTAGCCCCACTTCTCCAGCAACCAAAGGATGGCTCAGATTTCTGTGTAGGCTTGGGGTATGTAATGTCCTATGACTATGTTCAGAGTCATCACCCAACTTTCTCTGGTTTTGCTTCGTTCAAGTAAGTCAATCTGTCCTGAGTCCGTTGCTGACCATCACTGGCTCTTGCCTTCAGCAAATGCGGGGGCTTCATCCTTACTGCAGAGTGTCTTCACATAGGCTTGCACAGAGTTCTTGTGTGTGCCAAGAGACAAAACTACCATCAACCACAGGAGCTGGGCTGTGGTCAGGAAAGGGTCATTTTAGTTTCAATCTCCTCTTGCTCTTCCTGCACGCTTTATCACAAATGGAGCGACTACTATGCAGCCCAACACCCTTACGCAGCAAGCTGGTATCTCCTGCATGCTAACACCCTCATATTCATAATACTGACTTTTGGGGACACCAGGAGCCACTCCATGTTTCTTTAGCAAAGAACCTGCTCCGTCTAAAAAAAGAGCATCACTGCTGACAGCAGCACTATACTGACATAAGAACAGCAGCTCCAGGTTAGTTCAAGTAGCCTGCAGCTTAAGGTTGTTACCCTTTTCCCACTAGTTTCCAAATGTCCTTTCAGCTTGATATACCCCCACGTCTGCTATTCCGAAAATAGTATGCTCAGCCCTCTTCAAGACAGCAGCCCTGTTTAATTCCACAAGCCAACCTCACCAGGCTGTAAAACTCACCTCATTTGCCAGCCTGTGCAACCCTGGCATTGAAATCCCCTCTAGAAAGGCCATTGTGCGGACACATAACCCAAATACAGGTCTTTCAGCAATATGGAAAGTCTTGAGAAACCTATTTGATCATGAGGAATTTCAAGCACTGAGTAAAACTCTGATATTTCTGATAAATACCATGAAGGCCTCATTTAGATTTAAAAAAAAAAAAAAAAGAAAAAAAAAGAAAAGTGTAGTCCTGAGTTGCATCTGTATCCTGAAATATTTCTATAGTCTTTTTTATCCCGACTTTGCCATACCGTCAATAACAATACCACAACTCCTTATGTATCCTCTGTTCAACAACTGAAATCTGTTGAAGAATTTTTTTAAAAGTTCCTACTGAGAGAGCATATCACAAGAATTTTTTAAAATAGAAATCTAAGTTGAATGATCTGTGCCTGTTTGCTGTATGAATTGATGTTGATTCAAAACCAAAAGGAAAACATCACTCCATCATCAGAGGGAATTCTAGGTCTAAAATTCAACTAAAGCTAAAAGAAAAGTAGCATATGGAAAATGACATAGAGGTGTACTGCTCTCTTTGAGTTATATACCTATAAGGAGGATTATCTGAGAACATATATATGTTTGGCATATTTGTTATATTGTGGGGTTCCTCCACAGAGTCATATATTTCAGTCCAATTAATTAGAGCAAAATTGAGTGCCATCTCTCACTGTACGTATAGGTTGAAAGTTAAAGGTGCCCAGTATTCATGCCCTTCCACATAGATGTCTATGCTGAAGAGATGGTGGAGACAATCTTCTTTGTAGATTGATTCATGCTGACTGTATGGACTATACATGTGTGTGAGTTATACTGGAGACAGTGCAAAATGGGAGGTGCATCATCTGTCGCACTCTTTCCCCTCAGCCGAAAAGGTCTCTCTCCTGGGCAGCTCTATTAGACAGGAGTTTGGCAGCACTGAGATGGCACAGCTGCAAGCCACAGCGCAGCGAGAGGTCCCTGCCCCCAGAAGTTCCCCCAAGATCTTTGCAAATGTCTCCCTTCCTTGCATTCCTCATTCCCAAAAGTTCACTTGGGGACAGACGGAAGAATGGAGAAAAATAATTTTTCTTCCATTAGGTGGCACCCTTCCTGGCACCCGTTAATTTTCTGCTAACAACAATTATCTCTTTCCAAGTTTAGCTCCCAGTTATTTTAAGAAAATAGTACCAGACAGTACCACAAAAGGATAAAGCGAGGTTCTCCAGCTTGACTCTTTTAATGGTATTTTCTGAAGAATTATGACTGACTTTGCATCTTTCATAATTCAAATGACTTTTAATGCACTAACCTCCAGAACACATTTATTTGTTAGGATTCTGTGAGCAGCAGTGTTATATGGAGGCTGTGCTATCCTGTATTTTGCTAAATGGCATTGTGATGGCAAGCTTAACAATCAGGTGTCTAGAGCCTGTTTTTCAGTGCTCCTTTCAATTATAATCACAATAAATACATTAATAGACATTATAAGCATTTTTCATCTTCCACTGTTATGCAATGCCCTAGTGAGGCACAGTGCTTTAGTGAGGAATAACTAGGTAGGTGGAAATGGCGGGTGGAATTTAGGTCACAGAAGTTAATTACCTAATCTGGAATTTGGCCAGGATACTAGGGTTAACAGCTGTAATATGAAAGCAGTGTGTGGTCTGTAACAACCTCGGGTAGTCGGGACCTCTTTTTCACTTTTCAGACAGGTGCTCTCAAATACCTTACCCTTTGGTGGCATAGCAGGGTGTGGCTCTCTAGTGACTTACACCAACTTAAACATCAACCACCACCTCCGAGGTCTCAGCCCCAGTGCAACTGTAGTCTGACCGTGCACAGCATGAAGAGGTACACCTGTAGGAATTGGTTTACTCGGGGCAAGCTTTTGTGTAGTTGACAGAGAGCATTCAGAGAGGGCTCATCTCTGCATTGTGCAATTGCAGCAGGGAGTATGCACCCATTTTTCTAACCCAGTGCAACAATCAAAACATCAATACATTCTGTCCTCATTTCTGTACTGAAAGCAGCACAAATACCTTGAGCCTGGAAAGAATAAGAAAGTGAGCAAAGCACTTATAAATGTATAATGATGCTTTTTTTTGTTGTTTGGGTTTTTTTTTTAAATCTAAGGTAAATTGAGTTGCGTTCAAAAAGTCTGACCAATTAACTACTGAAAAAGCCAAAATCCCACTGTGGCCACAACTGACAGCTTGATTAGTAGCTCTTTTTCAAGGTTTTGGAAAGTACCTTGGCAGGGTGTGGGGGAAAGGCATAAATTATTAAGGTGCCACCTACAGCTCATTAATATCCAGTCAAAGAAATGTCAAAAACTTTAAAAAATATTGTATTTGCTCTCCAAAACGTAAACAAACTCCACAGGACTGTGCTGGTTTTAAGTCAAGGAAATAATCATATATCAGTGTCTGGGTGGACAGAGCAACACTCTGCTTCCCAGAAAGAGGGCTGCTGCCACAGCCCAGCCTGACCTTCCTTACTTCACCTCTCACAGGTCCACAGTGCTCTCTGAACTAGAGGTGGCCTCACGCGCCGGCCCTTTCCTCACTCACGCGCACAGACCCGCTGTTCACAGCGTGCCCTCAACTCACCATGGAATTCATGGCAAAGTGATTGTGCTGTGTCTGTAGGTCAAGGGCATGTTGGTAGCTCACGCCGATCTCCGTGTGACTCTGCAGGAACAATTCTTTGTTGTGGCTGATCCAGTCAAACATCTAGAAGTATTCACACAGGACAGAGGGGAAAAAAATAAAAAGTGTTAGACAGTAATGAAAAAAATAAGAGACAGTGCAAAATATAAAAATCCACAGTTCTGAGACAGATGTATATGCAACACAGACAAAAAACCTCATCTATGTTCCTCATCACAATAAGCTGTGGTCGAGCAAAGGAAGCATTTAAGTTATCACCGTATTTCGTTATTAACAGAACGATGGGTCAGGAAACAATTCATGAAGCATGTTCCTCAGTAAGCTGATCCCATAGCCTTTTTCTATAAGTAATGGGAATTTCATATATAGAAAGATGGCAGCAGAGGGGCCTAAAATCAGGGGTTGCTTCACTGACTGAAGATCTAGCAGTTCATAAAGTACCCTTAATCCAGAAATGGACCAAAAATTCCATAAATATTATTGATGGGATTTTCTCGCCCCCCCTTCTTTTTCGTCTATACATAAAGTTTCCAAATGTTACATCCAAATAGCCAGTTGACTTCCTACACTTATATTTCCTAGATCTTTCCAATTCCAAAGCCAGAACCCAGTCTATCTTCCACTTATTATTTTTGGGATGAAGAGAGAAAAAGAAAAAAAAAGTATTTTATTAATATCTATAAAGAGTACACATTTCAACCTCTCCCACTTCCACAGGTATTTCCAAGCAAAATGGATAGTTCAGTACTTTAGACACAGATAGAAAGATATTGAATAAAGCTGATGAAACTCATTCCTTATTTTGTAGCACGTTAATATGACACTTCAATCTGCAGCACGTTCATTCATTATAAGCTGTCACAAGTCAGCTAGGAGATAGTGTGTTTATGTTTTGGCTTGTTCTGTGTTATGTTAGAAACTAAATGCATTCAGAGTGAGAACCTTTCATTCTTTACTCCTTTCTGCAGCTCTGCAGGCATTACAATCTCAGATTTCTTCTTTTCTGCAAACATTTTTGTTACAGAATCCCTTCAAACCATGTTCCCTCATCTCCACCCCAGCAAGCTGGGAATGGGGGGAACTGTCCATTAATAAGGAGTCTTTCATAATAAAAAAAACAACTTATTAATTCATTATAAGGAAAGAAAAACTAATTATAGAGGCAGTGGAGGTCAGGTCAATACAGACTCTGGTGTTAAAGAAAGTGTTTTAGGGTGAAAAGGCAAGTGATACAGCTTCTAAGCAACCACCTTACAGTCAAAGGATCAGTCCAGATCTTTGTTATAAGATTTATGTGTCCTCCAGTCAAGAGGTGTTTTGCTCTTTAGTACTGAATAACAATTTTTGACCTGTGACAGCTGAAGAACACTCAGAGCCCACTGCTCAGGCACTGTATGTTGCTGTAGTTTCTCGGGGTCAGTTATCCGTTCCCTGGAGAGATGGTGCTCCTAAGAGTAGAGAAAAGGCCCTGTACGGGTCACCTAAGATTCCCACAATAAACTCAGCATTTCATGCTGAGCACTCGATTTGGCATGGGAGTGCATTGCTTTATGCAGGGGATTTACAGAAATAATATTGAATATCCCTGTCATCAAAATGCAAATAAACGTTCCAAGTGCTCCAATGCCATCAGACACACTACACTGACCTGGTCACAAAAATCTGTCACATATGCCTGACTTCTTAATCTTTTATTTATGAAAATACAATCGCAACTACAGAGCCTATACTAGCTTGTATTTTGTGTTGATGAATAGTCTGAAAGGCCAAATTTGGTTCAAGTTACAATGATGGAAGTCCAAAGTAATATTGACACAGTTACTTTCTCATTTGCACCCATGGAGCTGATCAAAATCAGGCCTATCACCATTTTTTCAGAAAGTATAAATAACGAGATTTTTGTAAGGATGAGGCCAGGGGTTTCAAACATTACGGCCAATTAAGCTGAATGAAACAACCTACTACAACCTGAAGAGACACCTCAAGCTCTCTCATTGGATTCCTTTTTCTCACTTTATTAAGGTTTAATAAGCAACATAAGCACAAAATAATTTGCCACACTTGTGGGCTTAAAGAAAAAAAAAAAAAGCCATAAAGCCAATAAAGAAAGAAAAATTCCATAACAGCAAAGTTCATGTCCCAACAACAAGCTTTTACATCTCCGCTGAGAAACCAACACAGATCTATTGTAAGTAGATATATGTTTGATGTGAACTTTTTTTAATGTTTTAAACAATCTAAAGACATTCAGGGAGAAGAAAATTGGCAGCAATCCACTGAAAATAAACAGTAAATCTAATATTTTATGCTCAGCAAAACCAAATCAGGATCTTTTTAAGACAAGTAATTTAAACTAGTAATCTATTATTCTGTGGATAGGGAGCATTTCCTCCATCTAATCTATACACATATTATTGGATGAGAATCTAGGTTAAGTTAAACCATGCTTCTGCCTTTTAAAAAACAATAATAAACTATCAAGAAAAAAAATATAAAAAATGATTAATCTTTTTGTCTTGTTTAATCAAATGAAATACACTATAGCAGTTGAAAGGATGACCTTCAGGAATTTTGCGCAACACCGAGGAACAGACCTCAATGAGATCTGTACCACCTTCCAAAACAGTATGTTTTTTTAAACTTCTATTCATGGACAATAGCAGATTTTGGAAGACACTCAATTCCAATTTAGACTTTGAATCTTTCTATTATGTTCTTCATAAAAAATGACTTTGGTTTCAGCTGGCCTATGCCTGTAGCAAATTATCCCCCATCAATATGGTCTGGAGTCTCTCCCCAACTCAAGTCTCACTTGAAAGCCCAGAGAATGAAGAGTTTTGAGTTTCATGTGGTTTGGAGCAGGGAGAAAATAAAGCAAGATGCCTAGGAATGAGTGCAGAGAAAAAAGATGCAGATTCACTATGGTCTAAAGTAGGGTTAATGATGCACTTTGCTCTGTAAAAACTTTCAATGCTCTTGGCTCTTAATGAATAATAAGCAGAATTTACAATCACTCTTGCTTTACACAGCAACCAGGGCTTTGCAAGACTGCAGACATGTCTGCCTTATGCAATGCATTACTGTATCTGAGCTACCCAAACAAGTTGCAGATGAATTGCAACCTCTGCGTGGCACAGTCCAGTGCTGTGTGGAAATACTAACTTGACCCTCCAAACAGCACAGCCTGGGCACAGTACTGCTTGGATTTGTCTACATTGCTTTTGTTTCCAGGGCTGGTTCATTCAGACACTTCTCAAGCATTTCTGCTTAATGCTTACTTCACTGTAGACATTTTACCAAGTACCCAGAAGATAGTATTGGGTTTTCTTTATTGCACAGATCCGGCATCATGGAAAACTTTGTACTTTCACCCTCCTTCTCAAGGATGCATGGAAATGATAAGTATCATACAGTCCCACAGATAACAAGATTTGCTTAACAATCATGGGATTTAAATAAATAAATACATAAAAATGGGGTCTTATTTGCTTTTGAGATTTAATGGATTGTGTTTTCAAAATTTTCTCTTCCACCACAAAGTCTACAAATGGACTTAAACAATTTTCTCATAATAATATGACTGGAAGTTGAGGCTCTGAAAATACCAGATGTTGGGTGACTCGTGATGATGCTGTGAGAGTTTGCAATGTGTGGCCAGGAGGTTTCAATATGAAGGTCTGTCAACATTGTCTGGCCTGTCCCATATTACTAGCAATATTTCCTGAAAGCTTTCAAGTTAAAGTTGTTTTCCACATGAGAAACACTGATGCTTCCTGTGTTCCTGAAGTGAGTGTGCTGCCTAGTTTGCTTAATTAAAGCACACCATTAAGGATGTGAGCATGGCAATGACCCAACAATTGCTATTTTACTCAACCCTGTGAGGACTGCCCTGGTTTCAAGGGGCTAACTTGGGCTCCTGGAAAAATGTTCAACATCCTTTGATAAGTTGGTTTCCCTGTCAAAGGAATGAGTTTTTAATACAGTAAATGGCAGAGTCTGGAGAATGTGCCCTGTGAGATCAGCTTAAACCAGATACAGTGTCTCAGCTAACTGAGATTTTCCATGTCATAGCAACATTGCTATACAGAACTGTATCAATGGATCTCATCCCATTCATGAAAAAGACTGCCCTAACAAACCTAGCCTAGTGATCGTCATAAAATTAATGGATCTTTAATTATTCCTTTGACTTACAGAATTCTTAGTTGGAGTCGTGCTGACTGCCAGTGAGTTAATTCTTCTCTTAAGTCTGCTAATCATTCTGGCAGTCATGAGTTCACACTAAACTGGAGCACAGAATAAGTAAGATTGGACATTATATCACTTAAAACAAGTGAACCAACTGTCCTCAGTCTCTCCCAGACTGGCAATTCTCCACATTGCTGTAGATAATCTGGAGACCAATTAAGTAGTTAAGAGTTTTCCAGTGACTGAGTAGCTGGGGGGAGGGGTTAAGCATACTTAAAACAGAAGATAAACTTTCAATGTGATTATCTCTTGTAGTTCCTGTTTCTAACAATACATAAAGGAAAGTGAATGCATATGCTGAAGAACGTTAAGTGCTACATTTAATTAAGAAAATTGGTCTCTTATGAGAGAGTCAAAAGAACTAAGAGTGATCCAAAGGGTCTCAGCCCAACGCTTTGCTAAAGCATCTACCCTAACTGTCATTAATGATCATACATGTGCCAGTAATTATTACACATGTGGTCTTGAGGCCACTTCACTTGAGAGTTAGGGTATCAGTCCAGCATTAATCGTGCTGGCAACAATGAGTTCTTAACCTCATGTTTTGTCATCATAGTTGATGAGTTACTAGAAAATCCAGGTTAAGTGTTAGACCAAACAGCAGGTCTCAAGCTGGTCATGAATAAGTCCTACTGAGGAAGAATGCATCTCCATGCTTTTCCCTGGATTTGTAACATCTGGCAGGCTAGTGAGTACAGCTGTTTCGGAACACAGAAGAAACACACGGATATGGAACAGCATGTCTGCAGACTGTGTGCAGTCTAGCACTACCTCAGATAAAATGAGATTTATAACATCACTTCAAATAATAACCTCTGCTCTCTGACTTTTGTCAGAGCTTGCTGAGGAGCACTAGCACTGGATTCTGAAACAGTGGTGCAGAGCACCGCAGGATGATGTTCCCATCAGACAGCTGGCAGCACACCCTATGCCAAGTGGTACTGATGGGAGGATTACAGCCCTCATGGTTTTGGCAGCAAGTGAACTGAATATATTTATTAATGAAATTGTTTATACACGCTAATAAATCCAAATCCATCTAACACTATACTAGGGCTGGAATTAATTATGAACCTGCTTGTAGCAAATCATCTTCTCTGCAAGTTCTAAGCCATAAATATCAGACTCATACTGGTAAGTAAGGGCAGAATGATAACCATTATAACCACACCATCTTGAAGAACAATATAGGATACATATCAAGAAAATGGTCCCAAAGGGACATTCAAGTCAAGTCCAATCACTGCTTTTGGCAGCTAACCACAGTATAAAATTTCCTTTCGTAAAGGGATGAAGCTCCACCTGAAAACTAGTTAAGTGCCTCCTCCTATGAGAAGCAGTTCCAGAAACTTCCTGCTCCTGTTACTGAACTCTTCATATACTCTCTGACCTACATCAGACTCGTGCCCGGTTTATACACATTTGCTCTTAGGTCAACACCGTCCTTTAAGTTAAAAAAGTTCTCCTCCCAGATGTTTAACCTTTTCCAGCGTGGACAGGGAGGGTTCATTGCCTCTCCTGCTGTTTGTTTTACTACAGCCTAGCCCTTTTATGTCTTCGTAAGACACACAGCCTCTCTCTGCACTTGTTCTAGTTCATGGTTATCTTTCTATCCAAGCTGAGGTCCCAACAGGACTTTGTAGAATGTTGATTTTTTTGCTGGAAATACTCCAGCTGACATCATCTAGCATCACCTGTGCAGTGCTTCTGGCATCAACTTCAGAAAACAAGATACAAAAATGGGAGAGCAACAGCTACTGAATCAACATCAGTACCTTCTGCATTACCCCACTATCTTTTCTCTTGGTAGCCTCCTGCATAAATATTGACAAAGACCAGTAGTGTTTACTGGTTTTGCTCTGACAAGCACAACTCGGGTTATGTTCCAAATAAGAAGAGCAAATTCAAAAACACTTAGAAAAAATATGAGAAAGGGTTTTGTACTAAACTCCAGTCAGTCTCACATGTAATGCACCAGGCATGGATGTATTCTCCCACTACGCCCCCATATGCTGCTAACAAAGAGAAAAAAAAAAAAGTTAATCTAGAAGATTGTCTTGCCTGTAGTTGAGTAGAGGGCAGATGACTAATTATATGCCAGATGAAATCCCTATTAGACCAGTGGTTTTCAATCTTTTCCAATTTGTGGGCCCCATAAAATTTTTCAAGGGAAGTGCTATAGCAAATTAAAGTCTATGGACAATAAATCTGTTTTATCGAATATCTTTACCAACTACAAAGGAACTTAATATCCATGATCCACAGGTTGGAAAATGCTGGAGATACGCACACATTGCTTACTGAAGACAGGTCCATGTAAGAGTCCATGTGCATTTTGGATTTTCAAAACTATCCAGCCAGTGTTAAATTGACTAATCTACAACAGCAAATGGAAAGTTCCACTCTGAGGGCATCTACAGCTAAGAAAGTTCATTTTCATATGTTTCCACAATATAAACAAAATAACAACACACGTAGAACAGTAACTGCCAGACTCACTCTCCTGAGGATTGCTAAGTTTCCAACTACAAGGTCTATTCCTATCTCATTAAGTGAGTTGAAGTATTCACAACAATTCAATTAAAGATAAATCAAGCCATATTACTTACATCTCTTGCAATTGCATTTAGCCAGTATTTGAACAAAAAGAATACCACACAACAGATCTGTGGTACAGTTTATACTAATATATGAGGGCCTGATCCTGGAAAGATTTGCATGTGAGCTACCTTTATAAAAGGCAATCAATCAAGAAAGTCCCCTAGTGCTTCCAGTCAAGAGTCATAACTACAGTTTAATTGGAACCAGCCATACCTAGGTCACCTGTACATCTGGAAAAGGCCAACACCTCCACAAAGGAGCACATGAGAAGAGCCAACAGGCTAAAGAATCAGGATATTTACCTGGAATACGGAAAAATCCCTCTGCTCAAGCCTCTGAGCTAAATTCAGCAGAACAGAGGGCTGATGCTGGCTGTCCAAGCTAGCTGCTCCCTAAGGAACTCTGAGGAGCCAGGAACAAAAACCCTGCAGGCAAGGCAGGGGCCTCATTTGCCAGAGCCTGTCCCACAGCCTCTGAGCGCTGATAGCAGCCAGGTTTAATCAAGAGATCATCAGGAAAGTTGTGGTGACAAGACAAGTCCAAGCTTAAGCTAGGAAGTCAATCAGCAGGTCAGGATCAGGTCCAGTGAGGGTAACCAGGCTCAGACACAGCCCCACGAATGCAGCACAGGTCCACAGGGACAAGACATGCCACAAAACCAGCCGATGGCTCAGCAGGCCCCACGGCCAGGCAGGGCAGGGCTGTGGCAAAGCTGGAGGCTGATATCGCTCAGCTGAGCTGCAATGGGGCTCCTGGCCCATGGGTGGGCTTGGGGAGGCCCCAGGTGAGGCTGGTCAGGGCCTTTAACACCCAGCAGAGCCCACAGGGCCCTGACACTGGGCTGATTACGTGAAGGGTCACTAGGAAAATGGCTGTTCTCAGTCAGGAGTGTACTGGCCCCAGAATAAATTTTGGACTTAAAGAAACTTTGATAGCACATTTCATTTTTTTCATGAATCAACAAATTTGATGAAAACTGCTTCAGCAGAAAAAAATCCCAATCTGCTGTAATTCCTATTGCCGCTCTATAAATACAGCCTTAATTAAATCAAAGTACTTGTAGGTTTAAAATAGAACTGAGCGTACATCTAAATGCTTTGCTAAGCCAAGGCCTAAATACAAAGTTGTGTTTGTTTTTGTGTTTCTCTCTTGTTTACAGACAGTGACGGACAAGCGGATACTTCTGCCAGCTCTTTCCCTTTCACATGTGTTCAGCGCAGTCCACAGCCAGGGTAAGTTGGTGTCGTTCCAATGAGGCCAATTTACACCAGCTGAAGGTTCAGACCCACAGCTGTATTTGTGTAACCTCAATACTGCATGAACACAGTTTTTCCATTATAAATATCTGTGTATATGATTCATAAAATACAGTAAGTTTAAGCTACAGCACATTAAATTATTCCAGACAATGGGCCCAACTGTCAACCCACTAGAAAATTAGCTGGATGTGTGACGTGACAAATAGCTTTGTATTAATATCAGAGCACCATTTCCAACGTACTCACACTGAATATTTCTACTAAATGCCAGAGTAAGAGTTCTGTGGTTTTTTCCTGACAGATATCAAGCCACAGCCATGCACAAAGTAAGGCATGTGATTCCTATAATGCTGAATAGAGAAGCAATAATTTTGTTGTTGAAGGTGGGAGAAAATTACAGATACTGAACACATAAATATGAGTAATGATATCTGGGTGTATTTTATGCATCCATGTGTTTGCTTCGCTTTTTTGAAATATTGTACCTTTCCACCGCACTTAGTGACATCAAATACTCAGGCATTCCTGGAAAGGATTTTCTGTTCCTGAAAATGGAAATGGCCTTTCCTGGGCACAGATCATCTACAGTGAACTGCTTGTTGTCTAAGTGCAAATTAATTCATTGGCTGGATAGGAAATTTAATACTAAAAGAGATAAATAGAGAACAGTCTCGTGAATGGAAAAAATTGTAAATTATGAAAGGATCGTCGTGGGTCCCCAGATGAGGGATCTTCCTCTCAGTTTTCAGAATCTGTGAGATATAATTCAATTCAGTTGAAAATGCTGTACGAGTTTGGTGACTTTATTATAGACCATGGTTCTATTCCTGGCTTAATGTGCGATATTCCTGTGACTCCAAATAGCTGCCATTAAAAACAAAACAGCCAGACAGACGTTTACTGTTTTGTATCAGAAGTGTGGCATTTCCCCTACCAAAATCACCTGTGTCTGAGGCCCAGAGATACAGCTGTGGTGTAATCATAGGTTAAAACTCCTAACATGTCATGACGCTTCAGGGCCGGAGCTGGGATCTCTGCACAGATAGAAAGCAAAGGACATCAGCTTCCCGGAGGATTTTAGGGTGTCCAGCACTCCCTACCCCTGTGCCCCAGCTATTTCCCCATCCCATGAATCAACCAGTTCAATGTTTTCCCTTGACACTGGCAAACCTGGCAAGCTGGGAGGGCGGACGGTGTCCCCGCCTGGGGACACCCTCCACAGGTGGCACCGGGCCTCGCCGCCCCCTCGGCAGTGCCCCGGTTTTCCTGGGGCTGCCTTAGGGCCTACCTCAGTGAACAGTCTTGCTGGTAAAAACCTTAACATCCAACTCAACCCTCACAGTGACTTCTGATTCCCCAGGGCTGGAAGGACCGTAAAAGCTAATTTGGCTGGGTGTAAGGGTGCTTGCCCATTCTCCTGTGCAACGATCGTAGTGACAGGTTGTGCAGCGGGGCAGCGGCGCAGCCTGTCAGGAGGCCGTGAACCACCCCGAGCTGGTCCCAGCCGGTTCCTGCCGGCTCTGACACCGAGCAGGGGCCCAGCGGGGAAAACCACCACACGCCAGAGCCCGACCATCGCACCAAAACGTCCGTCAGCCAGACAAGAGCCTGGATACAAGGCGTTAGGGAAAGAAAATGGCGGCTGCTGAGGGCTGGAGACCCTCTGTGGGGTCCCCCATGGCAAAGGGGGCAGGGACACCCCCGAGGGATGGCAGGTGGCCGATGCCAGGGCAGGGACACTAAGGAACAGCAGCAGAAAAATTTTAAGAATCAGAGAATAGCTGCGACAGCAGCAGAAAGAAACTCATGCAAATATTATCCCCAACATCCCCTGCTGCCTGTCACCTCATCAGAAGAATTTTAAAGGACTGGGTATAAACCACAACAAAAATCAGGGAAACGAGTCTGGGGAAGAATAGGGGTTTATGGGCGTGTGTCCTACTTTTTCCTCTCAACACCCAAATCGATATAGAATTTGTGTTGATAGCAATAAATTCTTCAGCTCAAGACTGCAACACCTTTTCAGCACCTGTGTAAGACCTAAGGCATCCAGGATTTCGACGCCAAGTAGCAGAGGGGCCTTGCAATACATGAAGGTTCAAGAAAACATTTCTGAATTAGTTTTCATAACGTGCATGATATGTAAGAAGAAAAGCCAGAGTGACCTGGTTTAAAATGACGCTGATACTCCTGGAAACGATCCACAGGCCATGCTCCTGGTTTCACCTCTTAAACCATCACCAGCTCCTGAGGAGGCAACCTCTCGACTGCACACCCACCCTTATCTGTTCCCTATAAATAGATATGAAGGCTAATTTAAGATATACTTTTAAGACCCCAAGCTCTGCCAAGTGTAGGCCATTTAAAGCATTTCAGCCAGGCCAGGAAGACATTCATTTAGGAATAATCACATAGCTACATCTGAAAGGTGCTGCACAATAAGTCTGTGAACCTCATGCACAGTTTAATTACATTATTTCCTGACAGCTAGGCTTTTATCACCTAACCTTCTTGAGGATCAAAGCAATAAATAAAAAAAGCCACTTTCTTCTCTTTTTCTCTACGTGCGGCCCTCTTTCTTCTCTTTTTCTAGATGTGTGGGCTTCATCGCCCTTTAGAGCATTTGGGTCTTCTTGTCTTCATTAGTGAAAGCAGAACTTCGTGGTTATAATATGCTGTATTCATCCTTAAAAATGAGTTTTAAGTCCGTATTCAGATGCCAAAACACTTTCTCTTGCCATACTGATCAGGGGAGCATTCCTGTGCCTCCCAGCGGTGCCAAGTTGGAGAAGCTGAAACAGCCTCGAAATGCTCCCTATCAAAATTGGCAAGCAAAATAAAGAGGAAATTTGTGCAAATGCAAAAATATTCCATTGGAACATACTGCCTTCAATTATTTTTGGACCCATTCTAATGTTCATGGAGGAAGCAAGAGGAATAGTAACTGTGTATCCAGTGTCGGCAGCAGGAAACTACAAATAGCACAGCACACCATGTTCCAGTTTCAGCAGCGGCGGGCTTCAGAGCTGTTTCCTTACAGTCAGGAGCGGACGGACTGTGAGGCGACTGCTGCCAGAGTCTGGAAACATAAACCAGGAACTACGCCATCACTCGGTTAATGTTCTGCCCTCTTGCACTGAAAGGTCACAAGTGTGTTGGATGATCCAGTGCAAATCAGACAGAAAGTGGCCTCAGACTGCTGTAACTATGCTATAGGGCACACTTAGCATGAAGGAAATGCGCAGCTCTTCCTCATCCCTAGCTGCAGCAGTGGAGTGAGGCATTGTTATTGTTTTTACATTCCCATCAAAAAGATCAGGTTCAATTCCAAGTGCTGTGGAGGCAACATATTTAGCTGCCTGAAAAAAAAAGCAGATTTGGCAGCACAGGCCAGAATGAACTGATAAAGAAAGATGGAGAGCACTGAGACACCCATTTTACACATCAGATCAGGACTCCCACTGCAGGACAGGCTTCCTGTGGTTTTTAATTCCCAATTTTTAGCTTTGAAATTTGCATCCTTTATACTTTCATTTTGCTGCTCCAAAGCCAATCCAGCTCAACAGTAATCCGTTTCAGAGATGATTGCCCTTCCTGATGGACAGCTGTCCACATCTGAAAAATCAGTACCACAAATGCCTCCAGAAGATTCTTATGTGCTTTGCTTGTGGATTCTGAACTCCGATCACGGAATTGTTATGGGAGGAAGTTTGTACCCTTAGAGCTGCCAAACCAGCAACAGACTCATTGCAGCAGAAACAGAAACGTCAATGGTAGGCTCCGAAAGCAGTCCTGCCCCCTCCTCCACAGGGAAAGAAATGATGGTTGCAACAAGGGTAGGTGACATCCACCACTAGAATAACATCTACCAGGAAGAGGATTTCTGATATATATTTATCCAGTTCCCTGTACTGCTCTGCTCAGCAGGCAAGGCAATCCCACACTTCCTCAAACCAGATGGCAAAACTGGGTTTGTAGCTGCTTTCAGTTGTAGGAGCAGCACAAAGCAGTTGGTGCATACTTGTGAATTTGTCCTGTTGTTATTAGATTTGTCCCCAAGCTTTCTACTGGAAAGGCAGAAATGCAAATGTTCACAATGCTATTGGTACATAGGGGAAGACCCCCTGTGGCCTTGACTGATAAATAAGAAAGTAGCAGGATACAAGCTTGACACTGTGAAAAAGCTGCAAGCTCCTTTGGAACATCACTAATAATTAAGACATTTTGATTTTACGGTCCAATTAGCAGAAATGAGCTCTGTTTGTGCTTTGAGGGAAGTTAAAAACTCTATAATAATCTCCTGGTCTTGCAAAAATCTGTTCTTTCCTACAGATACCAAGAACAGGATCTTACTAAGTGTGACCAGCAGTGGTCAAAGTAATGAACAGTTCCCACAGAGCCCCCTGTGATTACTTCCCGCTCCGGCAACTCTTCACTTTAGATTGAGGGCAACAAATTGTGGATGGCGTTAGCAACCTGTCAAAAGCCTACTTCATATTAAACAGAGCAGATGTCAGCTAGCTGCATCTTTAATTCAGAGCTATAGCCTGCAAAGACTGCAAGACCCAGCATGCAGGTTCCTGAACTGAGAACTATAGGCTAACAGGATTCGTCTTCCTGTTAAAGATGAAGCTTTTTGCACGTAATTTATCCTTATAGATGCTGAAGATGATTTACCCCACAGTTCCCCAATAATTCTTTCATGTCCATGACTAGGTGAGGGGGATTGCAGATTTGACACAGTTTAGCTGCCACTCTCGGAGCCTTCCAAAGTGGAGGGTGCTGATCCCACTCTGAAATCTCTTTAGCACAACATCTATGCTCACAGCATCCAAGGAACTGTCAACACACACTCTGTGTACAACCACCCCTTGTTATAACATTTTTTCTGCTTCTAGGCAAAAAAAAAGTCTGAGACCAGGTAAACCCAGTAATTTGGGGAATCCATGGGGCTAAGCCCTGTTTTGCTACCACTGAGCTTCAGAAAAAAAATCAGTAAAGATGCCTCCAGAACATCATACTGTTTATTAAGCTGCATCAGAACACCTCATAGTGGCTTATCCGTGATGGAGAGCACTGATGTGCTTCAAGACAAAGCAGGAGCAGTACTCAGTAGCAAGAGTTCAATTATTTTAAAATGCAAAAAAAAGAAACATGACAGAGAACATATTTGAATAAACACTGAAAATTAATGAAAAACTGCTGTTACAATAGAGTTATTGCTACATGCTTTCAATTCTCACCTGTTTTATTAGAGCCTCCTTTGTTCTAAGATGTGTGAAGTAATTAAATAAAAGTGATTAGAACTGGCATAAGTTCATTTGGGGAAATACAGGGATTTTTAAGAATGGATATACAGTTTCTCCCTTTGGTATGAATTTCCTGTGTTGATCCTTTGTCCTTGATTGATGCTATTAGAAAGGTCTTGCACAAAACATCTTAAGTGAAGCAGAATATTCCCAGTACTATACTAAATCAACCCAAGTCATGTGTGGATACATATCTGTATTCAGTAGGAGTATCTCCATACCCTTACATCTCCAAAGGCATTTTTCAACTGCAAATCTGCATTTCTTTGCTGGAAACAGCCAACACCTCAGCCATATTCAGTACCTTACTGTGCTAGGTGCCATACGAACATTCACTTACTATTGTTTATGCACCCAGCTCAGTCTCAGTTTAAGCCTCCTTTCCATATCTTCTATACAATTACCTTTCCAACATTTTAGGATCTAATATTGTAAGATGGTGTCTGCCAATTCAACAATTTAGGGACCTATCTGCACGCATTTTCTGTGTTCTACCTCATATTAGAAATTCTGTGTCAGAGCAAACTCTTCATGTTGAACATGGGGCTTGTCTTCCCTGTTGTTTTAGTTTCAGAGTGGGCTCAAGTACAAAGGATGGCACGAGATGATGATCTTCTATTCACATGGCAGCTTATTTAGACTGATAGCTGATTTTCCTTCCCAGCATTGGCATCCCAAGTCTGGTTTTATTAATGGGGAAGAACAGTCGTCTAGTGAGAATCTCTAAACCAAAAAAGGCACCATATGCTAAGGGAAACTTCAGATTACAAAAGAAAGCATTTTTCACTGGCAGTATGAGAGAGTAGATGCCAGATATGGAAACAAGGTTTCAGGAGAGAACAGACACTGTGTGCTCTGTGCAAGAGTCCATATGCATGAGAAAAGACAGAGAAAAAGACACTAAAGCAACTTAAAATACTTTGACTAAATGTTGCTCTTGAGCAATGTTTATTCCAGATCCATAAATACTGAGATCTCTATATTTCTTCTATAGCTTAAAAATAAGAACCAATTGTGTCAGGAACATTTTCAAAGCTTGTTTTTCATATATTAGGACTATTGGAAGCCCTGGCAAATCAGGCTGCCCCTAATGGTGCAAATGTGTACTAACATAACTGGAATATTGTGGGGGGGCACCAGCACAGACAGCTGGAAATAAGGTCCTGTTTCTGTAAGCAGGTGGCAAAGTTGCTAACCCTGCCATCAGCTAGATAATGGCTATACAGCTCCGGGATGTGGGGCTCTAACAGCACTGGCTCACTGAAACCTGTCTGGGAACTCTTACAGAGACAGTGAGTCTTTCACTAATTTCAGCAGAAGCTTGGACTCTCTCTGCTTTACAGGACCAGGCCTCTGTCTTTTTAGCAGACAACTCAGGGAGACCTCGAGGACCAAAATGCAATCAGGTCAGGGGATGCAGCTAAAACTAGCCTGAAATTGAGTTGTTTCACCTGATGAAGAGAGAAGCAGCTGCTTTGGGCTGAGAGGGGTAGGTACCACCAGCAAATTGAGCCCTGTGATCTCCGAGAACTCTTTTTCTGGGACTATGGGTAAAGAATTTCATTTATGCTTAGCAGTAAATTCTTGGTCACTCTTCTTATAAAGCCCTCTGCAAACGCTTGCGTGTTCACAAACACAGACGCCAGTTCAGTGCCTTTCCCAGTCAGTATCTGTACCCCAAGGCCTCTGTCTTTTGTCTGCACAGACATTTGGAATGGGCTAAGGATGAAAGTAACATGCTTAAATGAGCCTCACTTAGACCCTCAGTCAAATGTCTCTGCAGAAGACACTAAGCTTATTGACTCCTTTTGTTGAGGAAGTCTTATGGAGCTTACCTCAGGTCTAACAACACTCGCCGTGTTCAAAATCTCCAGGAAAGCTCCTTACTGTGATGCTCACTTACTGTGCTGTTGTGATACCCACGGTGTAAGTACTTAGATGGAAAATCCAGGGCATGCTGAGTTCTATAAACCAATGTGGTGTTCATGTAACTTAAATGAAATCTAAATCCTGTGCAAAAATCCATGTCTTATCCATGCTTATTATGCCTGTATGATTATTACTGTAACTGTTAAATACCATTCATTCAGTAACAAATCCTTTCGCAGTGAAACAGCACAGGGGGCATATATACTTCTCCTTGGTGCAAGACACTAAGGGTGTGCTCTCATTATGAATCCTGATTCTGGTTCTTTCCCCTCTTAATATGCTTCCTGCCTCCTCCCCAGTTCTAATTAACCACCTTCCCAGAACTCAATCGCTTTATATTAATTTCACATATGACAGCTCCCTCTGTCAGCTTCTCAGTACTTTCCTCATTGGTTTCCCAGTCTCATTCCCTGGGACACATCTCCCTTACAGTAATTTCTAAGCCAACATTTCACACGAAATCTTGGAGGCAATTGTATATATGGCACGTAGAACAGATCAAAGAAACCGAGTGCTTCCAGCAGTGAAATAAGAGAGGGGAAATGGTCCTTTACTAAGTGGATTTTATCTCAGTCAGAGGAGTCTGTCCCAGGTGCTATGCCTTTTGGCATTACACAAATCCTTAAGGGTTAATATGACATGTTGTAAACAGGAAAACTCTATCATCTGCTTATGTATCACATCCAGGGTCTTTTGACACTGCTAGAAGAAGAAAATGTAGAGGTGATGGGAAATGAAGAAGGAAGTGAAGATGTTGCTGATCTTTTTAATCTTTCTTATGCTGCTTTTCCAGAAAGTCAGCTAAGACCCATTTCTAGGAAATGCTTCCTCACACAGCATCACTTGACTAAAGGAGCAGCTACAATTGCTGTATTTAATGGAATGTAATAAAATAAAATGCTTCCTATTAGCAAGAAGGATCATATCATCAGATTTGTAATGCCTTTTATTAATAACATACAGCATCAGATTTTTTAAGTGCAGTATAAGGGGAAGTAATGTATGAAACGGTTAAAGTGGATATGTACCATACAATCACAAATGCCCTTCTCTCAGACATCAAGATATCAATGTTTCTTTCTTAAAGCCATCTTTCCCCCCCCAAACCACAGCGTAAATTTCTACATTTTGCATTCTATTGTTCCTTCAAAGTCATCCTGCATCTTTTTAGACAAAGAGTAGCCTGCAGAGTATTCCTTCCTTCTGAGGAACATGAACCTTTGGCAGGTGTAATTACTCCAATAGTAGCATGAGCATGGTTCAAATACTGAGATTATATACTTCTTGGATAATCTTCTCTCCCACTGACTTTGCTATGGAGCTAGAGCTTCTATGTATTTTTCTAGACTAACTCTGTATGGTGTTAAGTCAGATTCTAAACCAGGAACTCCTAAATTTCATCTGGCACTTCAGAATACATGTAAATGGATATATTGGCGTTTTTGATCATGGGGAGGTTTACATGGCACCGGGCCTGCTGGCGACAGATGGAGTTCAGCTCTCTCACAGGGGAAAAAGATTCTCGCTCATGAGTTGGCGGGGCTCATCGAGAGGGCTTTAAACTAGGTTCAAAGAGGGAAGGGGATAAAACCAGGCTCACTAGAGATGAGCCTAGGGGTGGCATGCCAATGTTGGAGGTGAAATCAATAGCCCAGCTCAAATGCATCTACACCAATGCACGCAGCATGGGCAGCAAACAGGAGGAGCTGGAAGCCATTGTGCAGCGGGGTAGCTATGACTTAGTCGCCATCACAGAAACGTGGTGGGATGACTCTCATGACTGGAGTGCTGCAATGGATGGCTATAAGCTCTTCAGAAGGGACAGGTGAGGAAGGAGAGGCGGTGGGGTGGCTCTGTATGTTAGGGAGTGTTTCGACTGTATAGAGCTCAACGATTGTGATGATAAGGTCGAGTGCTTATGGGTAAGGATGAGGGGGAAGACCAACAAGGCAGATATCCTGCTGGGAGTCTGTTATAGACCACCTAACCAGGATGAAGAGGCAGGTGAAGCATCCTACAAGCAGCTGGCAGAAGTTCTCCTGGGGGACTTGTTCTCGTGAGGGACTTCAACTTACTGGACGTCTGGAAATACAACACAGCAGAGAGGAACCAGTCGAGGAGGTTCCTGGAGTGTGTGGAAGAGAACTTCCTGACGCAGCTGGTAACTGAGCCTACCAGGGGAGCTGCCTCGCTTGAACTGCTGTTCACAAACAGAGAAGGACTAGTGGGAGATGTGGTGGTCAGAGGCCATCTTGGGCTTAGCGACCATGAAATGATGGAATTCTCGATTCTTGGTCAAGTAAGGAGGGGGCCAGCAAAACCACTACCATGGACTTGCGGAGGGCAGACTTTGGCCTGTTCAGGACACTGGTTGAGAGAGTCCCTTGGGAGACAGTCCTGAAGGGCAAAGGGGTCCAGGAAGGCTGGACGTTCTTCAAGAAGGAAGTCTTAAAGGTGCAGGAGCAGGCTGTCCTCATGTGCCGTAAGAAGAACGGGTGGGGAAGATGACCGGCCTGGCTGAACAGGGAGCTTTTGCTGGGACTCAGGGAAAAAAGGAGAGTTTACCACTTTTGGAAGAAGGAGCAGGCAACTCAAGAAGAGTACAGGGATCTCATTAGGTCGTGCAGAGAAAAAATTAGAAAGGCAAAAGCCCAGCTAGAACTCAACCTGGCCACTGTCATAAGAGATAACAAAAAATGTTTTTACAAATATATTAACAACAAAAAGAGAGCCAAGGAGAATCTCCATCCTTTATTGGATGCAGGGGGGGGAACATTGCCACCAAGGATGAGGAGAAGGCTGAGGTACTTAATGCCTTCTTTGCCTCAGTCTTTAATAGTCAGAGCAGTTATCCCCAGGATACTCAGCCCCCTGAGCTGGAAGACAGGGACGGTGAGCAGGATAAACCCCCCATAATCCAAGAGGAAGCAGTTAACGACCTGCTACGCCACCTGGACGTTCACAAGTCTATGGGGCCGGATGGGATCCACCCGAGGGTACTGAGGGAGCTGGCGGAGGAGCTTGCCAAGACACTCTCCGTCATTTACCAGCAGTCCTGGTTAACTGGGGAGGTCCCGGATGACCGGAGTCTTGCCAAAGTGACGCCCATCTACAAGAAGGGCCGAAAGGAGGATCTGGGGAACTACAGGCTGGTCAGCCTGACCTCGGTGCCGGGGAAGAGCGGTTCGTCTTGAGGGAGCTCACAAGGCACGTGCAGGACAACCAGGGGATCAGGCCCAGCCAGCATGGGTTCATGGAAGGCAGGTCCTGCTTGACCAACCTGATCTCCTTCTATGACCAGGTGACCCGCCTCGTGGATGAGGGAAAGGCTGTGGATGTGGTCTACCTGGACTTCAGTAAAGCCTTTGACACTGTCTCCCACAACATTCTCCTAGAGAAGCTGGCGGCTCACGGCCTGGAGAGGTGCACTCTTCGCTGGGTAAAAAACTGGCTGGACGGCCGGGCCCAGAGAGTTGTGGTCAACGGAGTTAAATCCAGTTGGCGGCCGGTCACGAGCGGTGTTCCCCAGGGCTCAGTACTGGGGCCGGTCCTGTTCAATATCTTTATCAATGATCTGGACGAGGGGATCGAGTGCTCCCTCAGTAAATTTGCAGACGACACCAAGTTGGGCGGGAGTGTTGATCTGCTGGAGGGTAGGAAGGCTCTGCAGAGGGACCTGGACAGGCTGGATCAATGGGCCGAGGCCAATTGTATGAGGTTCAACAAGGTCAAGTGCCGGGTCCTGCACTTCGGCCACAACAACCCCAGGCAACGCTACAGGCTTGGGGAAGAGTGGCTGGAAAGCTGCCCGGAGGAAAAGGACCTGGGGGTGCTGGTTGACAGCCGGCTGAACATGAGCCGGCAGTGTGCCCAGGTGGCCAAGAAGGCCAACGGCATCCTGGCCTGTATCAGAAATAGTGTGGCCAGCAGGAGCAGGGAGGTGATTGTGCCCCTGTACTCGGTACTGGTGAGGCCGCACCTCGAATACTGAGTTGTTTTGGGCCCCTCACTACAAGAAGGACATGGAGGTGCTGGAGCGTGTCCAGAGAAAGGCAACGAAGCTGGTGAAGGGTCTGGAGCACAAGTCTTATGAGAAGCAGCTGAGGGAACTGGGACTGTTTCTGGAGAAAAGGAGGCTCAGGGGAGACCTTATCGCTCTCTACAACTACCTGAAAGGAGGTTGTAGTGAGGTGGGGGTTGGTCTCTTCTCCCAAGTAACCAGCGATAGGACGAGAGGAAATGGCCTCAAGTTGCGCCAAGGGAGGTTTAGATTGGACATTAGGAAAAATTTCTTTACTGAAAGAGTGATCAGGCCTTGGAACAGGCTGCCCAGGGAAGTGGTTGAGTCACCATCCCCAGAAGTATTTAAAAGACGTGTAGATCTGGTGCTTAGGGACATGGTGTAGTGGGCATGGTGGTGTTGGGTTGATGGTTGGACTCGATGATCTTAGAGGTCCTTTCCAACCTTAATGATTCTATGATTCTGTGATGGTGCTTCTGCTGAAAATCAGTAGGAGTCTTCCCAATACTTTCATTAGGAATGGGAATCGCACACCGTCTAGTACAGCTGGTTGTATCTGTGATTTTCCTCCTTCAGAAACCAAATACCCCATTATTTATTTCATTAAATGGGGGCTGAGTTTAACAGCACCTATCCAGTAGAATAACACATCAATTCCCTTATTTAAGGAGTCCAGCCCGAGGAAGAGGCCTGAAGCAGCGCTTGTGTGAGAAGGGAGGGATGCAGTGTGTGCTCCTTGGTGCCACGGTCTCACTGCCCACACCTGCACAGGGAGTGGGATGCAGGAGAATTGCTGCAACTGTTATTCCACCCTATTCCCCCTCAACCATTTTGCTTACTCCTCCCCCTCTCCAAATTTGTCTTCTATCGTATGAACTTTGCGTTGTTATCACATTCCGATCACTCTTGCACTCACTGAAATCTTTCTGTCATTCCAGGCTGGTCACATCATCTGGGAAATGGGAGCAACAGTGGGTAGGAGCTGCAGGCCATGCCCTCCGCTCCCTCTTGCTGCAGCCACCCGCAGAGCAGCAGTACCACAGCAGCCCCCAGCAGCCAGCACAGCTTCCCATAGCCTGTTCCACATGGAAAATCACAGGCAGAGCTGTGTTTTTCAAAGGGAAGCTTTAGTATGGATGAGGCAGATGGTTTTGACTGCAAGCCCGCTACTTCACTGCTCCTTGAAGACTAGATGTGGCCTGCGGTTTGCCACTAGACTTTCTACAAAGCTGGCCCTATCCAAATAAAATGTTTCTCCCATCACAAACTTCCAGTGAAATTCACTCGTGGCATTTTCTAACTACCATTGCCATCTTTTGGAGTTTGCCTTTGTGTAGTGGACTCTGTAGAAAGTCAGGAAGGAGAAGGCGAGGTGAGGACAGAGAGAACATGCAAAGTCTCCTCTGCCTCCCGTTAGAGGCTGACCCCAATGATATTACAGCAACCTGCTCTTTCTTTGCTCTGGTGTGACAAGTTTACAGCAAAGATCCTTGCTTCAGTCCAGCTGATGACTATATTAGTTATACTTAACGTGGACAACGCTGATTACATCATGATAGCTGTTTTCCATTCACATACAGGCCGGGGTAGTAAAATTGATATGGAACCAACCCAGAGTGATGGGGAAATTCCTACAAAAGTCAAGTTGGGTGCCAGTTACAAATGATTTCCAGAGGAGCTGGAAAGTGCAGAGCATAAGGATAAGTTTTTGTCTTTTTTGGTATTTATTCAAGTGCAAAACATGTGGACTCTTGCCTGAATTCTTCTCCCTGTCCAGATTTCAACCAAGCAATTAACATTTCTCAGATAGTTCTAATAGTTGGATCTATGCTGATTGTGGGTTTTTTGTTTTAAACAATATTCAATTTAGACTGGACTACATTTTTTCATGTTACTGATGGCTAAAAATATTTTCCCTGTTACCCAGTAAAAACACAGTGAAGCCTCAGTTCTAGTTTCAAAATTAGATATATATGTACATACGTATGTATATATTAGTTGGTGAGGAATGAATTTGTTGAACAGTGAGGGTCAGGGCTACACCAGCGGCTGAAATGTGTTATTTATCAGCAGATCATTACAGTCAGTACTGCACAGCATGTGAACTTCCTCACACCACTCTGCCAAAGCTCCCCGCAAGGCTGACCTGCCTGCTGACTTGAGGAGCCTCCAGTCTCCATCTGGGGATTCAATCTCACTGCACTGCTTGTGCCTATGTGATAGCCCAACTTTTCCTCTCCCTTGGCCCCAGCACAGGAAAATAAAACCCTAAAGGCCTGACTTGGAAAAAAGTTTCTCCACAGACAGCTCTGCCCTCTGCCACTGATTTGAGTGGGAGAAGCCCGGAGTGTGACTGCCACCTCCTCCTTTTATTTTGCCAATAATATGAGTTGCTCAGCACACAACTATACAGACCATGTGTAAGTTTTAATACCTGTAATTTGAATCATTTGTGTGTCCAGGCAGTGACTCTCATTTATAAATGTTCCGATAGAGAGGATCTATAGGAGGCAAAAAAGTGAATTGATTTGCTTTGAACATCTGGGGTATTTTAATACCAAGGGGTTCAAAAATTAACCTACCTTAAAATACTGTGTGTTTTTCCTCCTTGTGTCCCCTTTTTTTTTCTATCCCATCTTTAAGAACTTTTCAGGCAATGAGGACACTTGAAATTTTTAAAATCAGAGGTGTCCAGAAAATGGAAAGTCCTTGTCCATTTTCTCCTTATTATAACAGGTTTCCTAAAATATCACCCAATGAGTATACGGAGATATTTTAAAAGGCCCTAAAACCTATATTAACTTATATTAAGAATTTTATGTTGGAGTTTGAGCTTTCACAGGGTATTAGAGTTGTCATTTGATTAGCACTAAATGACATATCCAGGTTGTACGGAAAGAGCTGTGCCTCTCCCCGGGAGATGAAGACCATCCTGGCTCTGCTACCATACCTAATTGTAGAGGGTAGAGTGCAACTGAGCAAATGGAGGTACCAGGAAACTTTAAAATTCAATACACAGACACACTGTGGTGGCTATTTATACAGTGGAGACAGTGCTCAAACTGGATTTAGCTCTGAACATTTTATGAGACAAGTACTTTCCAGTCTGAGATGGTCAGACTACTTCAAAGAGATCTGCAAAAGGCAGCTAAGGAGAGTAAGCACATCAATATTTCACATCAGTCTACATGTGTGAAATGTGAAGTAAAAGGGTCTGCAACCTTCCTTGGAAGAATTTTAGGGACTCACAAACTGAAAAGGTTAAGAACACTGATTTGAGAGTATAAAACAACAAAGTATTTTCTATTCTTTGGGAAAATGTAGTAGTCAAGGAAAGGCAAGCAGAGCTACTCAGAGAAGCCAAAGCAAGACTGTGTGTTTAGTTAATGTGAGGTAGATGAATAAGAGATATCGAGAAGATCAAAATGCCAGTTTTGTCAATCAGGAATTGCTCGAGACAGCCAGTGTTAAAAAGGCAGGAATCACGTTCTCACTGCTTCTTCCTTCACCTCAAAAGTTTCATTTATCTGCTGACTTGCCTAAACCTTACACTTAACAACCTCAGAATAACACATGCAAAGAACCTAGCTGTCACAATGCTCAGACTTGTATCACACCATCCTTTTATGACTGTTCAGGAAATAGAAAGGAAAAATATATTGGAGACATCCTTCAACACTACAGAATGGTGCTTGGCAACAAGAACTTCTCAGACACTGACTTGATCTGAGCGCCTTTCAGCTTATAACATTAATAATAATAATAATTTGCTAAATAATAATAATTTGCTAATAATATTAGCAAATAATAATCATAAATAAAAATTAAAAAAAAAATGTTAGTAAGCAGTGGTCATCTGAATAATCCCGAAGAAACTGAAAATCCAAACTGAAGCACTGACAAATACAGCCACTGCTGGGAAGGACAGCAGTGAGGGATGTCCTTATAGCATGTTACACACAAGGAAAAGGGAGAAGAAGAAGAAATTGTAGCATTTGGAAGAAAAACTCTGCTCTTCTTGCATTCTTGAGTGATGCTGCAGTGACTCATTTTAGAGGGACTCATCTGAATTCAAGGTTTTCCCAATAGAAGGATTGATTATACAATGATGGAGCCTTTTCAGTCCTAGCATCCCTTAGAGATATTTAGTACATGCATTGAAAACCAATGTCTTGTGTCTTGCTCTGTACTACTGAAGATTATATTTGTTTCAGCAATGTACTTCTCCCTGATGTTTTAAAAATAATATTAATTTGCAGCTGATTAAAAAAAATCATCTTCAGTGAGATCCCCCTGCAGATGAGGTCTGCATTTCTTTTCTATTCCTCCTGGGTCCACGCAGACACATTAGTGAAACAGCTGGATCATACATTAAGTGGAGAAAATTCAGAGATTGGTGCTTTTGATGGATATACAGACTAGATAAACATGAGTCCAAGAGCTCAGTACCTTCCACTGAGAATACCCTACTTCTGTGGCCTAGAATTTTAAATGTGCAGCAAAGACTTCTCACAAAACCACCTAACAAGATGTCAAGCACTTCTGCGTTAAGAAAGTGAGACTGCCAAGACTCTAGCACAACATAGTTTTCTAAAATAAATTCACCGAAATCACTACCTGCATATGCTTCCAGCAGCAAACAGCAGACGAATACTAGAAGTAGTAAGAAGCCTGCTTTATTGTGTATTACTGAAATTTGTAGGTGATGTGGTGTATAAGACTTGGTTAGGGAACTCTGGTTGTTTTCTAGCCAGTCTTTTCAACAAACATGACAAGCTTTGCTTGTGGGGGACTTCCCTATCTCCTGCAGGTTCCTGAATGAGTATCTTCTGAAGAGGCAGGGAATGGGGATGTAACTCTGCAGTGGCACTGCACACCTGTGAAACTACAGCTTCCTAAAACCATGTTACTTACCTGTGCTTCTGCTGCTCTAAATACCTTTGTACACTGTATTTCATTTTGAGACACCCTATGTGCTTTTCAGGCTGATACGCTACATTACAAACGTCTAAGAAATATGAAGTTGCAATGCAATCTGCAATCTCTATGGAATAATTTAATGTTAAATATTTCTCAGATAAGGTCTTGTGCTGGTGAACAGGAATCCTGGCCGCTGACTCAGTGTCAGGTATGAATTCAAATGCCATCCTTATGTGCTTTTTAATGCAAAACAGCCACACTGAGTTTTGCAAAACAGCCACACTGAGTTTTGCATGCTGCTGTCATTTCAGAATACTTTCTCTTGGTCTGTCTGTATGTTTAACCTAAACACAGTCTCAGATCTCATGCTGTGGGAACTAAGTGGCCATGTCCTTGGTACAAAGCCATCACTAAAGATTTTACCAGTTGCAAATCCTGTTGTGATTTCCTAGGAAAGGGAAAATGTGGTTTGAGATAACAATTAGGAGGATTTACACTACAAATTTCCCATAGACTTGCAAGAAGTGCAAACAATAATCGTAGTGAATCAAACCCTAAAATCATTCTTCTTCAGGTGCTGTGACATGTAGATAAATATATTCGGAAGCTTAGTAAAAGAAACTTGAAAAAAAAACTTGATTCTCATGCTAATGTCTACCAAATGTACCTATTGCGGAAAAAAAAAGCAGATTAACTTTCATCAAAAGTGACACAGACAAGTTATTCTTGGATATCATTATGCCTGCTACATCCAACAATTAGTTCAGTGAATTTGGTTTACAAGTCACATAAACTACATCTGCTGGCAACATGAGATTTACACCTGTGACGAATACCTCATGTTGCTAATTATAGAAAAAATGGTCACAGTGTCCTTGCAATAGAGTCTTGGTTGAAGTATGAAAGGAACAGATTATTCCCTACCTTCTCAGCATCTTGCTCAAAAAGCCGGAGTTGAAAGCACTGGTCCAGTTTCAACTTGCGGACATGCCACATCTGATGCAAGTGTTGTCGGGTAGAATGCAGCTTGTCTAAAAGGCTGGTGATCTTTGGCACAAGACTTTGAAAATCTGCACTTCCAGGAATGCAGTTCCTACCAGAAAAACCGTCACTGCATCTTATGCATTGTAATAACCTCTGACCCTCACGATCCAGTTCTTCCACAGGAGCTTTAATCACTTTTTTCTTAAGCTGCGTGTGCTCATCAATCAGCCTTCTTGAGCCCTCAACATCAACTGGAAACTCCTTCCTAGCCAACATTTCCTGGAGATCCTCCAGCCTTGATAATAAATGGATGGCACTGTTGAAAAACTCTTCCAAGGAGACGCGCAACTCTATCCATTCATCGTGGTTGTAATCCAAGGATCCTTCAAACTCATCCGTCAGTTGAGAAGGATCTACGAGTTTTGCCAGGCCTTCAACAGATACCATACTTGTCTAAGGAAGGGAAAATGACAGCATCTGAATCAGTGACTGTCTAATCAGAAATAACATGCAATCCATAAATAGCATGAAGGGATTATTTTCCTCATCAATATATAACTGAAGGAACATTGTAAAAGATGCTGAGGATTATGTTTAATTTTGGTGAATTAACTGGATTGAAAACTTTTCTATTAATGGCACTGATTTATTTGTTTATTAAAAAACATGATATTTACTGGAATATCTTTTTCATCTGGCCTGACTATCAAAAACATAATGAGAATGCTTCTACCATAGATTAACCCAGTTGGACACTGAAGACTTCTAACTGCAGCTGTTGGATATCTGAACATGACTGTTCACTGAACAGGTATATGGTCTTACAGGGATTCTGCTACTTGTGTTACAGGCTAGTGGCTATACAGCAGCAAAAGTTTTAAGCATGTGAACTGAAGCAGGTGTTGTGACCTGCCAAAACAGAATATGCTGTTTTTTTCTTCCAGATTATTCCAGTTGGCTTTTGCCACAGGCAGATCTCTTTCATATTAGTAATTTCTAACGTAAGCAAGCCAAAATCAATGAAAAGTGAAATGTCATTGAAGTATTAACAATTAGAATTTATTGCTAATAGAAAGTACTGCTCATGAATCATACACAATCAATGAGAGATGGTTTTATTTCATTCAGACTCAGTAATCAGTGATAGAGAAATGCACTGGGTGCCTGGAAAGCAGATTACAGTTTAAGGACACAACAGCCGATGGCTGTTCCCATTTATTTTAGACAAATTATTTTTTTCAGAAATAATGAGCATAGGGTTTCATATGTTACCAGAGATTTTCAGTGCTGTCATGTTAACACCCAAGTTGGCAGCCCTTAAAGGCTTGTGATGTTCATCAGTGACTGCACATCTATCCCCTAAAGATCAGGTCTCTAAAGAATGTCAGAGTTTGTGCTCTTCAGAAATGGAGGCACCCAATAATCACAGCAATCTTGTAAAAGTCATCTACAAAGAAAAATACCTCAAGTCCTGTCCATTATCCTGAATTATGTCCAAAATAGCAGGCTGCCCACTGGTTTAAAGTTATTAATAGGCTTTTCTTCCAATTTGTATCCATCTAAAAATATCAGGCATTCTGCAATGCATTAAAATTGGATTGTACTGAACTTATGCTCAGCAGAAAGATTATTTTAAAACTTTCTTGCAATGTTCCTTGCTTTGGGCAAAGGGGAAGACAGAGGGAAGAGCCAACAAACAATGGGAAGGTAAGTATGTAGCTTCAGAGGGATTTCAAATTTCTAAACCTCTTGACCTGGACACTGACCCCTTGAAGATAATTCAATTTAGAGTTTAACTGCCTGTCAAGAAAAGACTTCTCTTCACGGCTAATACCTGGGCATTCCCCCTGCAGTGTGTCAAGCTAATGCAAGCACTGCTTTTATCATGAACAGAATTTGACATGATGATATAGCAGAAAGGCTTTTCATTTCACGAATTCTGCAGCAAATTTCTTTATTCAGATTTGTTTCTTTAAGGAGTTCTTGAAACTTTCATGAAAACAACCTTAGTTAAGCAGGTAGGTGGTAAGATAAAGTAACTGTCTCTTGGGCATCACACGTCTTTCTTTTAGAAATCACTTTAAAAAGCACAGCGCACTATTTAAACCCTTTCAGCAGAAGAAAGAAAATAATCTTGAAGGCACCTCTGAATTAATGCTAACTAATCTGCCTGGTCCATTCCTCAAAGTGACAGGAAGCTTTGGAGTCCACATACGTCAACCAAACCCTTTTTTTTCTCTTTTCTTTGTGTGATGATCTGTGGGCATGCTTCACTCTCTGGACTGTGACACAGAATCTTTCTGCCGGAGTCTCACAACACAAAATCCAGATCATTAGCCTCCACTAAGGGTCATACACTGCCCTGGCACATGCATAATGCTTCCATTAAGCTCAAAGGCAGAATCTGGCCTTAAAACTGACACTGGTTATTGCTGAGTTTGTAGATGGGGTAATTCAACAGAGACTTCCATTGCCTTCCACTGCAGTCTGTTCCTGCCAAGGACCTCGTGTTTGATCACAGCTGTGGGAAATCACCATGATGGTTCAGTGCAGAGAAGGTACCTGTGTGCTGCCCCACATAAATCAAATAAATGTGAGTCATATTGACCTGCGATGCTTATTTGATATTCACAGTTCTTCTTACACGACAGCATGAGCTGCCCCAGAGCCTGCGCCTACCAATAAGCAGCAGTTTCCACAAGAATCCTTTAAAACCGCAGTTTCTGTGGTGTGTTTATGGCAGGGGGTCTACTGTACAGTGGACCACAGCTTATGAAAAGCTTTTTAAAATCATAGAATTGAAGGACTCATCACTTCTCAGTGTCTGCAGGTGGTCCAATAGACAGCAAAAGCACTGACTTTCCTCCTCCAGTCCAAAAATTTGTGAACCATTGCAGACACCCATGTGAACAGCCCAGCAGAGAGACTAAGGCTCAAAGGGACACACACAAAATTAAAATACCCTTAATGCGTGCCAGCATGTACAGCAAACGAGTCCAGAGCTTTTAACACAATACAGACTCAGAGCTGTAACTATGAAGAATAGCTTGACCACAGTTTACTCTTCACTATCATCGCACCAACTCTACACAATTAAAAAATATAAGTCAAGCCTCCAGAAAGTATTAATTCATTTTAAAAACAAACAAATGTTCTAAAAAATATATATTTGAACTCTGGTACTTTATTTCTAGGTTTTGAAGCTTTAGGAAGACATTGCTTTTGTTTACTAAAGCCCTGGAGGATTGAAATTCAATATAAGCTGTCTTTTCTTGGGCTACTATGGGACTGCCCCTTAGTGCCCGCATATATTTTAAACAGAAGCTCCCCATCCCCAAAAGCTATTCTATTACTAGTCTCTGCACAGGCTCCCTCCTGCTCCACGTTCTTCTGCACCCATACATCTCCTTTCTCCTTCCCACTGCCCTGATGCCTCCCACTGCCCACAGGCAGCATTGCCAATCTCATTGCACTGTAATGGCAGCCACTTCTGCCAGGAGCGGTGATTTCAGGAAGTGTGAGAAATCTCTGGGGGTGACACAAATCTATACTGAAGGCAGCCTTGCTTTCAAAGGCGCACAGGGGATAGCAAGTGGAAGTTATTTTGATGGCTGAGTCCTCACAGGTAGCCAAAGAAGGGAAAGAGCCATTTAAATAAAGCAAAATTTATGAGTTGACTGTTTTTTGTGAGACAGAGGGAAAAAAATGTACAAATACTTAAATTGTGATAATAATGTAAAAGTTTGTTAATGCTTAACACCAATCTAGTTGCCCATTGCAATTCAAGAGTGCTTTTAAGAAGAGGTTGAAAACAGAGACATATTTATATCACACTGACTTCAACAGATCTTGAATATACAATATATTATATAATATATATATATTATATATATATAAAAAAAAATATGGTCTTCCATTAAGAACTATAGCCACATTCTCTTCTGAGTTCCAGAGATGCAAAATCTGAGTGTCTGAAATTAATGGATTGGTAAGTAAGACAGCCAACCATAGAACTGTTTCTCAGCAAACTAAAAAAAAAACAACACATGAGTAACTCATGGCTGGGCATGATTGCTGTACAAGCGCTTCACGCACCTGAACTTTGCTTCTCTTTGGGTAAGAAGCTGAAATTCACAGAAAACTGAAGTGCACTAAGAGAATACAGCTGGTTTGTCTTCGTCAATGACAAAGTTAGTAAAATTCCCTTTCATTATGCAGTTGTTGTATATTGGTTACTTTTCAAAGAACCTGCCTGAGGCACCTTATCATTAACATGGGTTGTTAATCTTACCCCTGAATTGTAAATCTCAATTAAATTAAAGTGGTGACAATATATAGATAAATTTAGTATAAATGTCTTCTATAAAAAAAAGCCATTACCTGAAGTTGGGTAGAGGTCAACTAACAAACCCATACATTAACATCTAGAGAACTTTGTCTTTAGTATATTAACTGATTTGGTGGGTTTTTTTTTCCAAGAGAAACAAAGGAAAGACTGAATGCAACACCACCAAAAATAAATACCACAAAAAAACCCTCACCAAAGTGAACTATGTATGTGAACCTCTGAGATGAAACGTGCATCCCATTCCACCAGCGTGCTCAGAAGGTAACCTGATGCCGGGGCATCAGCCCACTCCTGCGAACAGTCCTCAGATGTCTTTTTTTCTCTCAATCACAGGGCTTGGGAATTTTTTTTTCACCTGAAGAAAATTTCTTATTAGAGGCAATGCCTTACAATACACCTCTCATGTGGCTCTCACCTCAAAGATGAACTTGGAACTGCCGAAGTTCGTTTTCTGCTTCTGCCAGAAATTATCAGGTTTTATAATCAGGGCAACATGAATCTCGGCAGGAAAGGCTTCTTGAAGGGTCTTTAGGAGAGGCTTGATCAAATCCCATTTGGATCCCCGCATATCGATAATAACAGTGAATCCTCGTTTACAAACATCTTCACTGCAGGAATAAAAGCATATCAAGATAATTAATATTGTGGACAGTCACGCTGAGACTTAACTTTTGTTGCTAGTGTTCAGTGCTTCAGGGCAAAGCAAGGAATGATATACTTCAAAATAAAAGGCAAAAGATAGTACAGCATAAAGGCTATATGAAAGGCTGTATTAATTTTACCATAATCTAATTTACATGAAATTCAAGTGTATATATTATAGCTAATCTCTAATTTCCCAAATACATGTAATTCAAATTTTCACTGAAAACATACACACAATTGAAAACAGAATCAAAGATATCTGTATAGAAGCTATTTATGTGTACATACAACGGATTCTGCTTTAACATATTGAATTCAATCCACAGCCAAAGCCAACAAGCAGGGTCCTGTGCCTTAACATTGATGGCCACTTGTAAATTTGGGTGCCTTCATTTTTAGAGGCCACTTTAAGGGCTTTTTAAAAAGTGTAATTTCCAGTAAAGTGTCTGGCAATCATTCCCTGAAAGGAAGGTCCTTGTGACTCAGCATGTGCACTGTTAAAATTGGGGCCCTTTTCCCTCCTGATTGATCTTCCAAATGTCACAGGATCTTTTTCAATCTGCAGTCATACTTTTCTGCCAGCCTGTGCTCCTCCCTTCTCAAAAGTTCAAGACAGTTATCTGGCCTGGTGATTGGCAATGCACGGGGCCCAAAAGCACCAGAACATTAGCTTGCAAACACATCTTCCCTTTTTCCTCAGGAGAAGAGAGGAGAAAGAATAAAAGGACATGTTGATTCAAGCCAAATCTGTGCAGCTTTCAGCATAGCTTTTCCAGGGATGTAGTACTGCTCCTCAGAAAAAGAGGTATGGCTCAAAAGTGTCATCCTCCACCTGCAGCATCCGACATTTGATGAGATTTAGCAAGTGTCTACTCTCTGACTGACCAGCTAATGTACCTGCCATGCATGGCACTGCAGTCTTGGGAGCTATGGTATCTGCTTTAGGCCTCAAGCGCTTGCACAAAATGTGAAATTCCCCATCCCCAGTAATATTATTGGTATGGTAAATAAGTAAAATTTGTGATGCACTAAAAATGCCAGAATGGTCTACCTACTGATCTAATTTTTTTTTTTTTTTTTTTTTTTTTTGAGATGGAGGTCACAGCCTTTTCCACAGAAGCAGAAGCCATTGGCAAAAGGAAGTGTGGAAAGAAGAAAGGAAGATGAAAACAGAAAGAACAGTTGAGAAAGAAGAGAAACATGGCAGAACATGAACATATTTTGTATATTGAATGCAACAGTGAGGTACAGAAAAATAAATCCTCTTTAATACATGAATATAGCACCTTTGACCTTTCTGCAAACTGGCCATCAACGTAAATAGGATCAATATTGTGGACCTAAAGGCATATATAAGATAATTTAAAATAGCAAGTCTTGAAATCACTGGAATGAATTTGAAATATGCTGAGGACAGATATTATTAAGTATGGTTATAATGCAGAAATTGTAAAACTGTTTAGCCTCCACACGAATACTCTCAGTGCACAAACACACAGGATGATAATCACTATACTCTACTACTCTAAATTCTTAAAGCACTCTGTTTGCTAATGAGATCCAGCTCCTACATATCTCACTGAAAACAACTCTATAAAGCTTACAACTAGGTTTCTGGGCTGGAACAAGGACAGGGATATCTTTCACAGGAGGCACGCTAGATTAACATATATAACTTAAAAATAAAAGTCCTTGGTGACCTTACCAGTATCTAGAAAGATTTGTGCACAGATGGACCACCCCATGGCAAAGCAGATTTTGCGATGTTAAGAGAGTTCGCTAATGAACAGTCTCAACTTAGTGCCAGGAAGGAGCAGTCAAAGCCAACAAGCTTCATCCTTTGCCTTAACATTATTGGCACATCTACAGCACACTACATACAACAGTCAGTGCAAAGAAAAACTAGGGAGACCAGGCACTTCCAAACACTGTCAGGAATATAGTTCTTTTTATTCCCCTTTTACCTACTGCTGAAAGGTCAGACATCTGATCCGTCCACAACTAATGCCAAAAAAAGGCTGTAAAAGAAGCTTTGTTGGTGGTGCTACTGCCTCTTGCCCTTTGGAACGAGAGCTGAGACAAAGAATTAAATCAGAAAGGGATGAATAGAAGGGGGTTTGTGTTTTGGGGTTTTTTTCTTGCAAAGCTTTCTAGGGTCTTCAGTAACTTCTGCCAAGTCACTGATCGCTATTAAACTGAACTGACTTTTCCAAGGATTGATTTTTCTTCAAACACTTGACAAAGAGATCTAGGAGCCATACGGGCACATGGAGGGCCGCAACAGCAGACACAGTAACAGATAAGTGCAATCTGTCTTTTCTGATATAAATAAGTAAGTACCCACCCTCCCATTGCAACCATAGCAAGGCATAGCCAATATTAACTTCATTCCAACTCCCCATGGCTGCTGCCAACCTGACAACTTACCAAATCTAATCTAAAACAATAACTTAATTTAATACTTACTGATGAACAACAGAAAAACCTGATTCAGTAAGCAGAACAGAAGTGTCCTGAGGGACTGAAGTCTTCCATTTATGAACCTGAACTAAAGTCTTAGACCCAAACAGACCCAAAATCAGACCCTGCCCCTAGCTTTAGAGTGTAGGCAGTGTGATATCATCTTGACACCCACGATTACATACCACCATGACTGGAAGTTCAGCCTGCAGTAAGATAGATATTCCAGATAGGGAGCTAACAGATGTAACTGGGCTGCATTCTGTGTTTACTGAAGGTTTACAGCCACTCCGGACCCTGGAGGTGCAAAGAAGCACTGGAGGGAGCAGACAGTACTGCCGCCCATTCCCATCAGCACACCATGCCGAGGCATGCATGTGTGAAAAAACGCTCCACAACACCCTAAATTCCTACTTTCAGGTTTTTGGAGACTTCACAGTATGTTTTCAGTGGAAGAAGAAAGGGTAACTATTCCCCAGCTTTTTCCAGTGGACACAGGAGAACAACCACTGACCCTGTGGGCCAGGCTGGGACATTAGCCCACAGGTACGGGTCAAGATGCTTCCTGATTCTTGTCCTGGAAGAGGCAATAAGCAGTCATTCCCCACCAGCAGTATCCACACTCCTTGTAACTAGACCAAATTTTCAACAAGCCTAGTACATTTTCAAGTATGAAACTGATAGGATGCAGGGATGGAGAAGGAGGAAAGGAAGGAGAATAATCATAGATTTCTTAGGTTCAAAACACATCAACAAATAACAACTATTTCACTAATAATACAAAACTCAATACAATGCTCTTAATTACAAAGATCTCCCTACTTGATTGGTCACATAGGCAGATAAGTTCCTGTCTGAAATAAAATAAGTGAAAAGATGGGTACCCCTCTTCAATTATAGTGCAGATAATGTACAAATGGATGGTATTTATCATTTTGAGCAAATCTAACTCTGTTTCAAGAACCTTGCTCACAGTCTTGCAGAAGTGGCTCTGACTGCAATTTTTTTCTTTAATGACATGAATGGTACTAACTGTAACAAGACCTGTGCATCTGTAGTCTCATTACAGAATTTGACCTCCCCAGCACAGTGATAATTCCACACGTCCTTCTCTTTGCAGAAAATTAGCACCTGATTTCTAAACCTGCTTGTCAAAAACTATTATTTAACAGTGTTTAAACTGTTGCAAGCCAGAAAGCTGTCTGCTCATTATTTCTACTTTCAGTTGCTGAGCATGCTGTGGAGAGGGGTGCCTTTGAGAGCACTTATACTATACAAGCAGGCAGCCGGATACTAATCAGGTACTAATACCTCAGAGAAAGATGAGGGAGACAAGAAAGTTATTTAGATTGTAAGCTCTTCAGGGCAGGGACCATCTGCCATGCTGTGTTTGTCTAAGAAGCCTGCCTTGGTGGAGGTCTCCAGATACCTATACTCATACTACAGTGTTCAGCTGTCTAGAATGAATTCCAAAAAATTACTCTTCAGGAAACTATAGATGCAAATCCAAAGAATTAAAAATAATGAGTAATAACGGCCTGCAAAACCACAGCTGAACACGTATGTGAAAGTACAAAAGGCTTACATAAATGTGGGGACACTTCATAGGCAATTTAGTTAAAAAAAACTAAAAAGGCCAAAATTTAAGTTGCAATATCCAAATATTTACAGCTATTGATAGGGTCCTAAAAAAGTTGGCCTTGTGTAGACATAATGAAGCACCCATAAACTCTGGTGAGTCAGAGCAATCTGTAAAGATTTGTCATCTTTGACAGTCAGTCATTTTTCTTCAGTTACCTCAACATGTATTGAGGAAATGAACCTAGGTTCCTTTTGAATAGTCTAGCCACGCTTATTAAATTTATTGTTTAAAAGCAACAACTCAAACCCTTCCCAGTTTAGCAATTGATTGGGAAAAGCATCAGTAGCAATCAAGCTTCCTCCACACTATCCGAGCAAGACATGCCTTATCCCTGGTTCCCAAGATGCTACATCAATCCACATATCTATTACGCACAAGTAATCATTTTAGGATGGCAATTAATGTTGATTGTGGTGCTTAATTTTTTCCGGTATTGATATTTGATCAGAAACTGGAGAAAACACTCAGATCAAGGCATTTGGACAATCCATCAGCCTTTTGTCTGTGCTCATCTGGACTAGATTTGCAACGGTGAGCACAAAATATTTGATAGTTGATATGTCATTTCAGTTGCTACACTGCTTTTAAGCAAAGACCAAGACCAGCTTCTAAGTTTAATAAAAATACCCTAGAATATTTGTGAAAACAATACTTACAATCTGGATTTTTGTAAAAAAAAAAAGCATAAAATTGAAACTCAGAAGCAGATGTGATAATTTTGTCAAAATAAATGCCTCTATTTTGGTTTCTAGGGTACTTTCATAAGGTTATTTTCTCAAATTTCCTCTTTAATTCAGGCACACTCTAAATTGTATTTTCTTTGGCAAGAGCTGGCTTGCTGGGTACCAAATGAGTTTAAGGACTTCATGCTTTCTGATTAATCTTTCAAATACCTATCATTGATTATGTGTATTTTTCATCCTTACGGTTTGGCCAAAGCTTCTGGCATTTAGAAGCTTCAGCACTTGATTAGCTGAAATAACATAATATCTCCATTCCCATTTTGGAGCCATGAGTTAATGACAAAGCAGCACATTTAGCACGCCTGTTGGACCACTAAAAGCACAGATCTGACATGTATAGCATCTCATTCAAAATATGATTTGTTAACAGTGAGAGCAAGATTTCCTTTAAGGAAGGTCAGCGTAACCTTGTCAGGAGGCACTCTCAGCATAACAAGTAGCTCTACAAATATCAATTTGTAAGCACAAAATCTGCAGGAACTTAATTATTTTTGAGATCACCGTTCCTTTGACAAATGTGGCTGTAGTCAGCCAATTGATTCACAAGCTGAGGGTGGAAAAGGGAGAGGAAGAGGAGAAAAATGGGTATGTGAAAGCCTCCAAGCACAGACTGTTATCCCAAAGGCCTCATTTCATACTGAGACCAAACTAACTCGACTGCCTAGGATCAAAATGTGCCAAGGATCACTTCAGTAACTTGCGTGGTAATATTTTTGATCACTTGTCTGTGGTTTGTTTACTCAGCTTGAAAATGAGGCTAGACAGAGAGGTTTATAATCAGCATCACTTATGATTTCCATACTTTGGTTCTACATCACCATGTTGAGCCTGAAGATCACCTTGTCAATAGAAATAGTCAGTCATCTATATTCATATACAATACATTTAGAGGACCAGATAAAGTCCTTTCTAGTAGACCTGTTTGTCAAGCACTCCCGAATCAGCATTATTTATTAAAATACTTTACTCCATTTAATACTTTTCAGCAAAATGTACCTTGCTTATTATCACAGTTACCAGGTATGTTCCTGAACTCTCACACCGTCAGAGTTGTCACCCACATCCCCTAGTGACTGTGGCTGTTCAGTGTGATGAGGCAGTTTGTCTTCTCAAAGATCCTAGGACACCTGTGACTGCTAATCCTTACATCTCCCTTACGTGCTGGTGTATCAGTGACCGGCGGAGGAAGTTAGTGATGCACATCCTGAGAGCACCATTATTCTGGAATAACAATTCACAGAAAGCTCCCACCAGAGAACTTCAGCTACCTAAAAGACTGGCAGACTGCATCCTAAATTTTCCTTCTTACATTTTCTAACTTGGTTTCACAATGCTTGTTTGTAATTAGAGGAGAAACAGTCATCCAGCCTCCATTTCCAATTAATCCTTTCTTCCTTACTGTGATATAAATTTGTTTCTTCTCTTCCAGCGCTGAAAAGGAATCACTCATTCTCACTTTTCTTTTTTTAAAAAAAGAAAAAAAGAAATCAAAGCCAGTTCCACACTGTCTGGAGCTGGACATAAAGCAGCAATCTAGAGAAATTTCAGTGACATGGTGTAAAAAGACTTGGAGCCAGTGAGGTCCAGTCAGAGACAAACCTCCTGTCTCTGGTTTCCAGCCACTGCTCTTAGGGGACACGAGGTGTGATTGCGAATGGCACAAGAATGCAGATGTGTGGGCTGCACAATGTCCACATTCAACCCCCTCCCCCGGCCCCATGTCAACAGGGGGGAACAGAAAAACAGAAAAAAACCCAAATATTTCGGCAGAAGCTAACTGATGCCAGAACGGGCATATAGCTCCTGCTATTCTCAAGCAAGAAACTTATTTTGGTATTCGATTTTTACTTCTAAGAAAAATGGCTCTGAAGTCAAAGCAATTCTGTTGTAAAATGATGTAAGCTAGGAAGAACTCAGACACCAGCTAGGTGTAAGAAAACCTTTTCCCAATATGTAACCATGATCCTGTGAGCTCCTGAGAGCTGTTGTGAGAGGTGCGGGTCCCATATGGTATCTCTGTCAGGACTCAGCAGGGCTGTGTTGTGCTGTCTTCTACCCAGGTAAAAATCCTGATCTACATCATTACACCCCGGACCAGAACTGGGACCCAGAGCTCTGCAGGCATTCGTTCTCCTATTTAATTGAGCAAATAAACACTATTTGAAAGCTTCCTGTCTTCATTCAAATAGCAAAGATATAAAACACAGCTGTGTCCAAGAATGCATGATTGCAGCTGTTAAAGCCAAATCTGGAGGACGAATATTGTAATTTTTCACATTCCTATTAAGTTTCTGCTGGTAAATGATGCCTTCATATAAACCCATTTACCCTATTCCCCTTTGTTGTTGCACGTCTACTATATTTGGATCAATATCTGGCAGGTCTTCCTTGAAACAGCTGCTGAGATAAATATGAAATTAATCAGGGCTTTGTTTTTGTTGAAGGAGAGCTACATTTAAAGATTTGTTACTACAACAAAGAAATATTTGAACAGTAAGTACCATTCAACTATCTCTTGAGCATTTAAAGTCTTGTATTTGAGATGATTTAGCAGAAACAAAACAAAAAAGCTTTACTAAATGAAAATTATATGTTATTGACATTTGCTGGAAAAAATAAATATTAGAGCTATGTGGAAATATAAACATACCATTCTTGAAAAGGTTTGGATGAGCAGAGGCTATTGAGAATATGTTTGGAGATTCAAATCCATTGGATTCCAGGTGAGAAATAAATACATATGGTTGCGCTTAGCACAGCCAAACTAGTAAAATTTTAAAAATAAATATACCTTTATGCCTGCACTTTAAGCATTTTTTGTAGTTCAAGCAAGGAGATCATGAAGTGCATTTCACATGCAGTCGCTATAAAGTTTAGTCTACAGTCAACACTGCCAGATTTTCACATAAGGAAAAGGATACTTCATCTGGGCAATGACTGCTTGGGGCTCTTAGACCCGGGATCCTGATTTATCAGTTCAAGGCATCAGTGACTTAACAAGTGAGTGAATGAGCATGGTGAACAGCTCCAGGAATTCCAGTCATCATAGTAAAACACAGTCACCACAGAACGGAAAGTCTCCAGATTGCAAATACATACATTTTGTTGAAATGCGCTGTGGGAGGCAGAATTACCCATAGTGGAAAGACTGTTTATAGCATAAATAAGCCTGCAAACATGTTCGGCTCATGCAAAGAATGATTAATGTAGGTTTAGACAATAGACAGCAGCACCTGGTGAAATCCAATATATGTCCAGAGGCAGACACCATACCAAATTCAGTCCTGATGTAAGCAGGTATAACCACTCTGGGACTAGCACACTTGAACCAGGGCTCAATTGGGCTCATAGATGAGGAGAGGAAAAAATACTCTTCAAGGATGCTAAAATCACTTTTTCTAAATAGTATTGACATTTCTTGCAGTAAGCACTCATCAGTTCTCATATGCTGCTCCTGGCAGTACGGGAGAGCAGTGTACACCCGTGTACAGAAGAGCTGTAATTAAAATAAGGAACTAGGAGAGAAGATGAGAAATTACACATTAATTCAAAAGAAGATGTTTCATGATGAGTGCAGGTTCTCATGAAAATGTGTCTGAATTAAAAAGAAAGAAGGCTTTTATAACAGCAAAATATTCTGTTTAGGCATTTTCAGATGAAATGTCTTTTTTTTTATTTTGTTCCTTTTGTTTGATAAGACAACATAAACAAAAGAACAAAAACTTTGAATTTTATCAAAAGAAAATATTTTGATCAAAATAATATTTTGGAGGTATTTTTGGTGAGAAATTTCTAAAGTTTTTGGATTTTTCCTCATTTAAAAGTCTGCACTTCAAAATAGCAGATTCTTCCACAAATAATTAACTTAGCTTCTGCCCATTTGCAGTGCAGAGTTCAGCATTTAGCAGTGCAGAGAGCCACTGTGCACTTTTTATCTGCTAAGCAGAAGTGATATAACCATTCTTTGAGTCTTACAAGATTTTGGCTGGAGTCCACACACTCCTTTTATTTAAGGGCGCACTCCGGATTCAAGTGCATCTGTTAGGAGGAAAGGTTGAATGCTGCCATCCCAGAAACACTCTGCGGTCCCTGCAATGAGTCTGTTTTGCTAAGACGCTACGTGAGAATTTGGTTCTCTTTAGAAGCGTACGATTTTAAAGCTGATGCCTCCATTTTCCCCAGGTTGGAAAATGGGGACTGACCATGACTAATACATCGGTGGTACTCATTTTTTTTTGAGCTCCGCCCGCATACAAACAAAGCGGGTCTTTGTAGGCACAATGATTTACCCAAAATAGTTCACTTATCAGATAGATACTTCCTGCTCTGCCAGGCTGGGTGAAGATTGCCTCTGGTATTACATCCAGAAGGGCTTGCTCTGAAGCTATAGAATCAACTTATGTTGTAAGATACACTTGTAAAATCAATTTCTGTGTATTCCTTTACACGGCAGACTTTACTCATTCTTTCAAATAACTGTCATGATGGCATTGAGAGGAGAAAAAGTCCTTTTTACTGAGTCCTCAAGAGACAGTGGATACTGATGTGCTATTCACAATCCAGCTCCAAAACATCTAGCTTAAGTCTGATTTTTTCTGAATCTGTCTCCTAGCAAGGCCAGGCTCTCTCACTCTGTCTAGCAAGGGGGACTAAGCCTTGCCAATGAAGCTACTTGATGTGAGGTATCCCTTATTATATTTATGGAGAGATAAATGTGTGATAGATCAAAATCACTGATGCTGACTGAGCACAAACAAGTCAGTAACTTGGTATTTCTAAGGGAATAGAAGACCCAAAAGATACCGTTGACCCTCAGAGTGAGAAATCTGGATCCAAAAAGCTTCTGGAGAGCAAAGATGAATCCAACAGTCGACTAATGGAACCAAAACCCGGCAATAACTGTGCAGACCTCGACTGAGTCTCTGAGCTAACACTCTGCTTGTCTTCCCAAGAGCACTTGAGGTATTTCTCCAGCCTCAGACGCTCTCACCTTTGTAGGAGATTGAGCCCCTTAGGTGCCTGTACGTTCCCCTCAGTTTTACAGTCCATCATGCTACGGCACTTCCCACCCTGATGGGAACTCACGTATTGGTGTCACGCCAACACAGCTTTAAGGTTGCTTCCCTTATGATCCTGAATTTCCATCACGACTACTAATAATTTCAGTTCTCCATCAGTACCTCTTCCCATCAGTCACCACTAATTGGAAAAACCCAGAGAAACTGTTTCATCAATTAAAGCAGGTTCAGCTAAATGCTCCGAAAAGTAATTGCCTGATTTCAACTACCTGCTGCCTTTCCCCTATTAGCTATATTGCTTCTCTATCAAAAGCACAATAAAACTTCACAGGCAAGTCCATCTACAAGTGCCACATGTGAACGTCCATCATCCTTTTCATCTCAGGAACTGCATACCCCAGGTGGTGCTTTTCCTGCTGCCAGACCTGAAAATTATATTGACAAATTAACGTATGCCAGGATAGGAACAATAGGAATCTGCTAGTCAGAAAACTCTTACAATTTATTGTAGATATCAGCCAGCCCATGGTAATAAAAATCACAGAGCAGATTCACGGAGCATTGCACCCAAGGATATTTGGTCTAATATTGAGTGGCTCATTTGATCTGGAAGAGACACATCAAAGATATGTCACAGGCCACATCTACTCCACCAGACTAATGGGTTTCCTACCTGGGAGTTAAACTAATGCAATATAACATCCTGTGTAGAAATGGGCCTAATGCAGCGGTTTCTGTAGCAAGTTGGACCACCATAGTCAACCCCCCGGACAACAACTGGCGAGAAACAACAGAAAACATTTCACAGTCACTCTGCAAACCTCTAGCCTCACATTGGACACATCACCCAGTATAAGAAAAGCCTACCAAGTATAAATCCCTGACACTGAGATAACACAAATAAATGTAAGTATTTTCCTTTCAATTATAGCTTCACAATTTATTCATTTTTTACATCTGGCTGGAGCACTGCAGCCCAGGGGATGAGACTGAGAGTCAGGCGATCCTAGTTGGGCTGCTCACCTCCTTCTTGTGTTTCTGTGTTGTAGCTCAAGTCTACCTCCAGTTTTTTTCATCTGTAAAATGGGTGTTACCATACTTTTCTTTATTGAGGCTAATGCATTCTTCCAATGAATGTATTATATTTACCACATTTTTAGACAGAGGTAGGATACATAATTGCAGGAGAATTACAAACTGCAAATAGTCATGGCCGCTTCATGGTCAATTCACAAAAGCTTAAGAGACATCACTTAATAATCTAAGCATGTGCTTATTTATCCGTGCTGGGCTACATTCTCTGTTACACGTGTGCTGATTTTATATAGGGAGCATTTATTGCTCTATACATATGCTTATCTAATTGTACTGAATACACATGCTTTATTAAACTCATAAATGAGCACATTTATGGGTCTATGTGAAAGTAGAGCCCTTCATATTTTATTTATAAAGTGGGACAATAGAACTGCATTGACATAGAACATCCATTTAATTCAGAGGATTTAGGGTCGTCCCACAGATTTTGCTATTTTTTGCCAGAATCAAAGCTTTTGGTTTTTTTAATTAGATTTCCAGCCCATCTGCTTGCAAAGATAGCCTTGACAATATAAACTAATGCACATTTGTCTTGCTGAGTCTGCAGCCAGTGGAAAGAAACAATGAGACTAGGAGAACAGTGAACTTACACCCTCCATCTTATTGGGGTGTTAACTAAAAAGTCAGTTCTGACTGCCTAAATGCCAGGATTCTTAACTATTGCATTGCTGTTAATTTTGCCACCAAACCTGCAGATAAAATGTTTGTCAGTGCCCTGAATTATTCACATAAGCTCTTGCCCATTTTGATGACCATGCCGTACAATTAGGACCAGGCAAGTACCTGGCCAAATATATATGCCTTCAATTTTAATCAAGGCTTTTGCTCCTTTTTTTAATGTGTGGAGTAAAACCATTGATCGCAGCATAATCAGACAACTAGTACTAGAAGCCGATAGTGGAAAAGATTGCAAAACCACAATTATTTTGGATTTGATGTAGAACCCACAGAAGCACTAGCCTAATACATAATTTTAAGTGCTTTATGATATAAGACTAAGGAAAGCAGATTAAAATCTCTGTTGCTATGACACGCTTTACAAACAGCATAGAAAACATAGCTCAAATAGACTCAGACTTTTTCCTACCACTTGAAAATAATAAGAATACTGCACTGGTCTCTTATGAGAGTGACGCTATACCAATTCAGAGTACTTCAATGCTAAAATCACCCACAAAACTAATGACTCTAAAAAGAACTGACTATTCCTGCATTTTCTGTAATTACTGATTCCAAACTTGAATAACTGTTTCAACCCTCTTTGATATAAGATCTCCTAAAATCATTAACAATGTGTGTCTATGTCCATCAAGCAAGCTCACACAGGTTGTTGATATCTGAAAACAAAGAGGTAAGATTGAGTCTGAGTTTATGACAGTGGTTGCTGCCTGAATTGTCACATTTGGGGGATGCTGCATGGATCCAGTCATATCCTGATACTGGGTTTTTAAAGGACAGCAATGTTCAATGACCATGCTTCTTTAATCCTATGGTCTGTCTGATAAAAATATCTTCCATCTGGTTCCTGTTTCTATAGTTGTGCCTCAAAATATAGGGAGTTTGATTAAGCAATTAAGATGGTGCATGAAGCACATGTTTACACTTGCTGGATATGGATGGACTTACGTACGCACTTGACTGCTTTTCTGGAGGAGGATCACAGTACTTAAACAAGAATTAGGAAAAGGACATGGGAAGTAGAAGCCTGCAGGCCAGGCAGGCCTTTTACTGCTTCAGTTGACCTCTTGCATCAATTTCCAAGTTTATTTTAGTAAATTAATGTGTTAGCCTAAAAAAGTATTGATATCCTCCTTTCATTGGTGACTAAGAGCAGATATGGTAAATGCATGTTTTCACCTTGATGATTTCCTTCTTATGCCCCTGGCAATTTACACAATGAATAAATATCTTTGTTGTGTCATAAGATGTAAGAGAGTTGTGGAAAAATCCTAGGCTTGGTGAATGGCTGCCTAGATAGATCCTCTCTAGTCTGTTATTTTGAGATACATTTCTTGCTTGATTCTGTTTGCAGAGCAGATATATATTTCCAGTACGTTCAGATTCTGCTGAAGTCAGCTGTAGCCTGGAAGAACCAACAGATGAATCCTGTGATTTTCACAGGAGGCACCTATCAAAGGTAGGAAGAACTAACCGTTGGATAAATATCCAGACCCACTCATAAAATTACCTGATGTATTAATTTGTTTCCAACGACTTTAAAATCCACCAAAAAAAATCCTGTTATATCATCTGGTGATAACGACTTCTTTGCTCTTCTCTCTGCACCATCTAACTAAAATAGTTTATCATGAGCTTTGTTAGAACTTGACCAATATTTGAATTTATGTGATGCAAAACATAAAGTGCCCCGTACATTACTTTTAGCATTGGAAAAACAAACCTACATTATAAGAATGCTGTCTTAACCTTTTGTATCATCTTTCATCCTGAAGGATCTTACAGAGCTTTGCCATGAGTAATCAGGTGTTAAATAAAACAGGGTCTAATATTGTGCTTTAGAGTATTTCACTCAACAACAAAAGCAGAGGGAACTGCCTTTTTGTATTGGACATAGACAAAGAACAAAATACACCCCAGAAGATCTTTGACAATTTCCTTTGAAAAGGAACTTAATTCTTGGCCAAGAAAATGAGAAATATGAGAAGAAAAGCAAGGACTTAAAAAGCTATGTGCCAAAAAATGTTCACAGGTGCAGAAATTAGACTTTTAACAGAATCCCTAATTATACATCTGACTTTTGGCATCTTTTCAAGGCATCATGAACACAGTTAAAGTTCTTTTGTGCATTTGTGTCCTCCCACAAAAAAGGCAAAAAATGTGTTTTCATTTGTAAAAACAATTATAAGTCAATTACCTTTAAGTGGGCAAAGTGAGCATAATATTGGCAAGATGGACTTCAGCTTCTGGAAATACTGACTTGCCACCAATTTTAAAAGCCCAGAAATGGAGATCAAGACAACTTTGCACTGGTACTGTATCCGATACATTTATTTGATTTATGTTGCTCCACTTTTTGTACCTTATTCAAACATGTCTGTGTGCCACTTTCCAAGTGCCACTGGGAATGTACGAAATATATAATATGTATTTTAACATGAGGACAATTAGCATCTTATTCGCTAAGGCAAATATTTCTAAACCTAGTGTCAAAGTTAGACCAGATGGATCCTCAAGTGGCCTCTTTCTCAAAGGTACTGAGTTGATTTTACCTAACAAAAATGTATGCCTTTTTCATACAATTAGCAGTGCCCAACAAGTCATCAGAAAAGTGCTGCCGATGCTAATATACCACAGATGCAATTTAACAGTCCATAAAACTACAGAGATGAAGTGTCCTACAGAATTCATTCCTAAATGAAAATCCCAGGAAACCTTTTTAGCTGATCCTATTTTCCTGTCACCTACCATATACCATCTGACACTGCAAAATCATTGGGGGGGCTGTTCTGGAAATTAAGGAGAAACTGAGATTTCCAGTAAGCCTGGTAAGTGTGGAATGATATAACAGTTGAGTTCTGCCTTGTGAACGGAGAAGAAAGAAACCCTAAAAAACCCGCACATACTGCTTGTGTATTTGATTCCTACTCTAACAGTTCATTAACAAAGCAGAGCTTCCAGACATTCTTCCTATGGGTAAGATTGTCTGCTACTTTCCTATGTACCTGCTTTTTAATTAGATTTTGGAATGGAATCGCAGCTCCTACCCACAAATCTCCAGTGGGAAGCAAAATCTAAACTAATCTGTGATCCCACAGATGTTTGCTTCTCCAGATGCAGTTTCTGAACTAAATTACAAATGTTGTAGAAACAGAAGAATGGAGAAATAAGGGGACATAACCACAAAATTGGATGTGATTAATCAGTGTTGTAACAGTTCAGTTCTGTCTTGAGAATGGCGAAAAAGAGGTCTTAAAGAAAAAGAACATATTGCCTATTTGATTAATTCTTAGACTAACAGTTTATTAACAAGACAGCATTTCCAGCTATTCTTCCTATATGTAAGATCACCCATTAGTTTATCAGGTACCTGGTTTTTATTTAGATTGTGTTTTGGAATTACAGTTCTTCCGTAAGTTCTTCTTCTACTCCCTAGACTCGCTGCGTGGCAAAATGGTACATTTGTAATGAGTCGCTTTTATCAAGTGCATTTTCTAATGTCAGGAGATGACAACAGTACATGGCCAATTTTTTAGGCTATGCTCCCACGACAGTATTGGGAAATGCAACTTTAAAGACCCTACTTCCCAGAAATAAGAGATCTAATCAGTGCGTACTATTAAAGGGACCTGTATTTCCACCTCGTGCAGCATAACTATAATAAAACCACTTAGGGTTTCCTATCTTCAAGATGTAAAAAAATAAGCTAATTTGTTTCCCAGATCTTCATGAGGTGTCTCCTGTATGGACTGGTAAATTCAGGTTATACAGTTAAACCAAGGGCGAAGAGAACTTAATGTTGAGTCCGGAACTAAAATTCAGGAAGCTCTGACCGTGCGCCTTCCCTGATGTTCCAGGATGGCACCTACCTTAGTGCAAATGTGACCTAAATGGGTGACCTAAATTAAACCTGAGGCTCCCATCTGATTACCGTCTACAAAGACCACAAAAGACACAAGCAGAGCTGCTAATAAACATAGTTCTTATGTTGGTGGTCTAAGCAGAGCTGCTAAGGCTACTGAAAAGGAAACGCAATTTTTGTCTCCAATTAGGACTGACTCACAATAGAAAAACAATGAAAGGAAAAATTTGCATTGCTGCATTAGCAGAGGACTTTGGCCTCTAGGGCGGTCAACTGCTGAATCACTGAAGATTGAGATAGAAGAGACCTATTAAATCATCCTAGCCAGGGATGTTGTTAGTACTTTGCCAAGAAAGAATAGTAATCAGTACCATAAGCCTACCTTTCTTGCAGATAATCTTTCACTAGCATTAAATTAACATGCAAATACAGAGGAATGGTAGGAAACTATTTTAGAGGTATAGTTTACACTAATTTAAAGAATATTTGAAAATATTAAATAGAAAAGTCTCCATCCACTGTTACTGATGGTATGCCTTTTTCATGTGACATACAAAGTGTAAGTGCACAGTAGGTGAAACATGTACTGGAAGCCCTTTTGGAGTTCTCTAAGGGAAAAAACTTTTACTCCTAGTGGGACGTGATGTTTGCCTGTGGAGCTGCTTAATACCATGCAACGACACTTCAGAACATAGCATTCATTCTTGACCTGAAACAAAGTATTTTGCTGATCATGCCTCAGGATCACCAAAGCCATTTATCACGCTTTGCAGAATGTTAACCTGCAGAGAAAATTTGAAATCACTCCCTGGAGTTCCAAAGTATCACAGCCCCATGTATGGGTACAATGTGTATTTTAAAATGCCATAAAGCTCCTGCTAAGGATCCCACCCATCTCCATATTAATGCTGTGTGGTATCCTTATTATTTGTATTCCTTAAATGGGTACATTTAATAACTGCTTGGATGCTGGACCCTGGTTTAGGACTAGAGGAGGAAGAAGGGTTGAATTTTATCAAGCAAAGGTTTTTAATGAGTAATTTTTTCAACCTAAATTTCAAAAAGTACTATTTATTTGATTCTCAATGACAACATCAATAGCAGAAGCACCTGGCTTGCCAGATGCTCAAATAAATAAATTGACAATCAAACTTAACTCATCCTTCTAGTAAAAGACTAAATGCTAATATCACTACACAGATATTGGAGATTGTCAATTCTTTTTGTATTCCCATGGGGAATGGGGTGATAGAGGAGAGCTACATCATATGAACATCACCTACACACTTGAGTAGTGCACAGGAAAGGCATATGAAAGCAGCCTGAATTTGGCTGGAGATGAACTGCTGCTGCAGTCACAATTTTCAGCGAGAGATGCAATTATTCTACAGAGCCAATGCTCTCCTACAATTTCTATTCAATTACTTTAACCAAAAGGACCATTCAGCAAAGATGTCCCTTGTAAATATTGCACTGAGCCTACAGCAGGTTCCTACTTTCTCTTGTTCGCACTGTAGCGGGGGCATGCGGAAGAGGTGCAGGATATTTCCCTGAATGCAGCTGCAGGACAAGGGAAAGCTGTTTTGGTGCTTTGGCTCTTCGGTGAAGTACCACAAAGGAACTTTCTAAAATATTACATCGCTGGAAAATTCTCCAGAGACTAAGCTTTCTCTTTAAACGTAGACATAAAATAAAGCCCTGTGTACACAGGCAGGGAAACCAATGCTCCCTTGCTAATTGTAGAAAAGTACACTGTGGCACACGTTGCAGACCAGACAATATCTGCCGAGCCAAAAGCATGTTTGAGTTACACTTTTCTGCCTTTTCTTGGGGGGGGAAGGAGAGATTCTAGAACTACTTGTCTTATTTATGATTTTATTTTGTGTTAAGGTATTTCTCTCTCTCTGTTGGTTTTTTTTTTTTCCTTAACCTAAGTAGCCCAACAGCCTCACACCACATAGTTACAGTTATGTTTTGCTGCACACAGCATTACAGGATCCACAGGGAACTCTGCAGCAGCGCCAGGATCCACAAGGAAAACATTAAATACCACAGACTGACTTGGTTAGGAGCACCTTGTGGAAAATGAGAAGAAACCATTGATGAGATTTACAACTGCCTACCAAACTTGGATACCAATTCCCTTTGCAAACAGCAGGGAATTGAGTATCCCAACCTCTGAGACAAATTTTGCCAGTCCCAACCCATACTTTCCATGCTATAAGAGCATCAGCCTGCTCAATACCGTATGTGACCATGAATTGGTCATTGTTCTATTTTAGTATGATCCCATTTTCTAATACCATAACCTAGCATGCACTTTTATGAGCACAGGAACTGCCGAACCCTTGGTAGTGGTTTGCACATTGATTCTCTGATGTTTAATGACAAATTTGCCTCTTATATGCTCTGGAGATATCCCCTCTACCTCCAGTCTCTAAGAAGGGGTGAATTCAGACTACTTTTCCCTCTCTGTGGACACTAATTGGGTCTCTTTCCTTGATGCGGCTGTCTATTCTCATTAAATTTGTAGGAATTTAATATTCTTGAGAGTCTTCTCTGACAGATTTGGTTTAAACAGTGACTGACAGACAGCACAATTGCATAAGCTTTTTATCGTTTGGAGACAAGGCTAAAAATATGTTCCTGAAAACACATCTTCAGTCCCACCCAAGCTGTGCACTGGGGAATCCAGACTTTGGAGCAGCATCCACACCACCTCCATCCATCCGATAAGGATAAGGACCAGGCAGTCTAGATTGAGACGATTCCACTTCTGTGTCTCCTGTTATTTGCTCCATATTGGCACACAGTAAATGTCTCATCCATTCTCCATGGGAGTTCAGAAGAGCTTTCCATTGACGTTAAGATACCTTTGACAATATTCCCATTACAAAGCAGACTGCAAAGCACAGCATTTGTTTTCCTGCTTCCAACAACATACATGAAGAGGGTGGCATAAGATGCTTCCAAATTATAATAATTTCTAAGAGTGAAAAGGATGTAGCACGCACTGTAGTTACTGATGAGGAACGCAAGCGCCCATGCTGGAATGAGACAAAAACCATTTTCCAGTCTCTGCAAAAACCATAGGAAAGAGATCACTGAAAAGAAAAGTTAGGACTGGCTGAACCGCTGAATATTCTGCTGGCGGCTGCTGACAGCTTCAGGAGGGAACCGCACGCGGCCGGTGCCGGTTCTGCTGCCAGCGCGCCGCTCCCACAAAAGGTCTCTGTTTGCTAATTTTAGCTCTTCTGAATTACTGCTCACATTAGTGCAAACCTGCCATCTCCTCGGAAGTTGCCAGGTTGCTGCTGCCTGGACCTCTCGGAGTACTGCGGAGCCACAAATGTGATGGTTAAAAAGCCCACGAGGAGCATGCACCAGCACCAGCACGGAAAAGGCCAGAGAGGGCAGCACGGCGAAGTGTGCTGCAGAGACTCACAAACCACTTGTCAGAGAGCCACTGAGGAAGAGGATGGAGAAAATGATGCTCTGCATAAAATTTATACCAGGCTGCGATGCTCACCGGCTCCCTCACCAGTGAACGGGTGCAGGATATATCCTAGTTCACAAGTTTCTGCCTTTTCTCCATCACCTCAGCTCCTTCTTCCAGGCAGCAAATGCCGGTACGATCAACATGCAAAAGCCATTTAGCATGGAGGAACAATGCTGATCTAATCCCCAGATCGAGGGCTTGGAGGGAGCTCAAAAAGCAGAGTGCGGCAGCACAGCTCTACATGAGACAGCTCAGGGGATGTGACCAGCCCTCAGACCCCACCAGCACTGCCGGGTGTCACTCGGTCAAGGTGGCTCCTGCATCCTAGCAGTGGTGGTGTGCACGGTGAGGGGCTTTGTTTTGCTGTTTGCTCCAGATTTGGAGAAATCCGAGCAGAATCCTTCCCAGCCCGAACCCCCTGTTGGAAATGCAGTCAGACACTGCCTACAACATCGCTAACAGAAATACAGCGACACGGGGAGCGGCTGCGCAGGGCAGGCACCCATCCTGTGTGGGAGAGCCGGAGATCAGCAGCCCCCAGCCCGCGCCGGGGAGCTGAGCAGCATCTGAGGCTCCCCCGAGAAGAGAGCTGGGGTTTTCTCAGTGCCTTGGCAAAGCTCAGACCCCTGTGCCATCAACCCCTCGGGATGCCTTGAGGAGGCTCAGCTGATGCCACTGCGTGGGGTCACCATCCTTACAGCAGGTTGCTGTTTCCAGGACAAGCCCCCCTTGGCCATGGTGGGAAGCACTGCCACAGGCACCTCTATCTCTGCTCAGAGGGTTTTAGGAGCCCTCCAGTCCCTCCTCCCTCAGTGAGAAAGAAAGAAGCCAGGTATGGCGATGCTGTGGAGCTTCGGCTCGGCAGCAGCAGCCTGTTGGCTATTTTCTGTGCAGTGGACCTGGGAAGACGAGGCTGCGGAGGAGGACTCCGCTCCTGCCGTCCTTCTGGCTGCTCCAAACTCGCAGCCTGAATGCGCTGCCTGTGATGAGGAGAAACAGCCCACAGCTGGGAGGGTAGGGCTGGAGCAAAAAAGGCCAGAGCAGTAAAACCAAAAGGCATTGGACCTGAACTGGGTAGAGACACTTGCTTTGCTGCCTGGGAAGAGCACAAAGTAAAACAGCGACCTTTCATTTCATCGGATGTGTCCCCTCGTTGAGCCCTATCCGCTGACTCCACTGAAGAAGGCATGACTGAGCTCTCACCGGGCTGGAAAAGCAGCACAGTGCCGGGAAAAGGAACTTCTCTTCCAGAGCCGTGCATTTTCTTTGTATGTTAAACTTGGCCCGTAGGGCTACCTCTGCAATCCTAAATCTTCAAATGAGTAACCCACTTGGAGACATCAGATGAACCAGAAAGAACCTAATATGACTTTGAAATCTCAGCATGAGTGTGCATGGTTGGCAGTAAGAGAAAACTGGACCCCCTACCCTACCCTGTAAAAAAGAACAATTGCCTTGGAAATAATTCAGACACAATAAATGAGGGATTCCTTCATATTAACTGTTTTCAGTTGCAGATTTATAGTCTAAAATTAAGCAGATGTTGAGTGTTGAATAGAATGCATAAAAACACAATGGCAAGCTGAAATCCTAGTTTCTCTGCATGTGGCAATCAGTAATTTAAATTATTTATTGGAATACAATTAATATATAATAAAATGGAGCAAGCTACTACTTAAGAATATAGAAATATTGAAGAAGTTAGTTTGAAAAAACAGTAACAGATTTTCAAGTCTTCCAAAATGGTGTAAATATTTTTGGATACAAGATAGACAACTTACAAAGGGATTTGCAAAGTATTTTCTATGTCCTTTAAGGAATTTATTTCAAATAAGGAATTCAGTCTTGAAACAACATCAACCTTTATTTCATTTATTTATTTGAGTCCCCAAACTCACGTTCTGAAACAAGACAATCAAATTTCCATGAGTTTGTCTCAGTATTAACATTATGTTATGCTCATTTGCCTCTGTTTCACAATAGAGAGATGAGAGATACTTCTGCTAGACCAAATAGAAGATATTGATGATCGCTGGTAGGAGTGATATGCCGAGCCCAGCTTAGCCTGCCTTTTATTATTCTTTAGAAGAAAAAGGCTACGTGAGCTGTGCAATTCACAGTACATTAACTACAAAGCTCTGTATCATGCTATTTGTGGTGTTCATCACAAAATCGGTCTGAAAACACTGGCACTGTTATCCAGCTGGAAGGCAGAGCAGGGCTCAGCAGCTAACCAAGCTGGAACCAGTCTGAGAGCGCTCTCAGCTCCCACGGAAGGCAGAGGAATAGAGGCCATGTGCTTTAGGTCCAGAGCTCTGCAAGATCAGTCCTTACACTATCCAGGAAAACAGCAACACACAATGAAAGCAGGAAGTAATTTGGAAACCGATACGGAAAGCCCCCATTTACCTTAGGTTTGGACTAATTTTTTAAAAAATTCCAGGGATTAAAAATAAACAAACATGGGAAACGAAAATCTTGTACCTATTTAAAAAAAACCCCACAGATTTATACAAAACAGTGTCACGAGAGCTAGAGAGGCTGTTGTTTTCATCCCTCTGCTGCAAGACAGGAATGACAATACCTGGGTCACTCCTGATACGCCTTCTAAAAGGGTCTCCAAGATGGAGATGTTACAGAAACCTGCTTCATTTCTTCAATCTATGATTTTAATCCATTTCTTTTTGTCCTGTTTGCCATGTACACTGAGACCAAATTGTTTCCTTTAGCTCAGTCTTGCATACTGGATTGTAATCACATACCTTTTACTTTCCCTCTCTTTAACCTAAGCAACCCCAACACCTTCAATCTTTTCTCCTAACTCCTGCTCCCCAGGCTCTGACGGCTCTTGTTGCTCCCTCTGCACTTCTAGGGAGTCCACATTTTCTAGCAGCTTTTGGTAAACAAGGGAGCTTGCTGGGCTGGCAGCTGTAGACACTTACTGCAGAGTTTCGACATCAATTATAGTCACTGTCCACTTATCTAGGAATAAAATGTCTCAACAGGTCATTACCACAGTTGGAAGGAAATCAGAGATCCTCTTCTGAAGAGCTGATCTCCAAGAAGAGGTGAACATGTAACTTGGTCCTGAGGTGGTCAGTAAAGGGACACAGGAAGCAAAACAGAGCGATGGGGTCAGAAGCTTTTTAACAGGACAAGGTGAGACCACCAACTGTTTCCACAGAAGTCCCCGAGTCCCTAACAGATGGCGATAACAACATCACGTACCAACACCTCGTACAATGGAGGCTGGATTTGAATTGGCTATCGAGTGGCAAAAGGCTCTTAAACTCACTAGCATTCATATCAGTTATATACTCCTAATGCACTTCTTTCTCCAAAATACACTTACAATTTTTTTTTTAAAAATCAAATTATATCTGAAGAAAATCCTAAACCTCCATTAGCCTCATGAGCTTCACTTCATTTTTTACTGTGGTATTTTGATACAAGTGTATGGTGGAATAATTATCTTCTAGATGGCACCAGATATTTAGTTACTAAAATTAGTATGAAGTCCCTAGTGTTATTTTTAAAATACATGGTTATTTTTGTAGATCTACAATAGCCTCCAGAAAAAAAACGATCCTCAAAAGCTTCTTTTGTGCTAGGATCATGTAACAGAAAGTAGAGCTCTAGGGTTTAATTCCTATCAATCAACAAAATGAGTTTCACACTACTCCCAGCCAGAGGAGCTAATATACACAGTACCACAGGTCATCAGAGAAGAGCTTAAAATAAATCCAAGAGTGGGTGAGTATTGCTACATTTTGCCATCCCCTGTATTGTTCTTCTAAGTTTATAAAGCTCCAGTCACTGAACTAATTATTAGAAGCACTTAAGTTGTTTTACTGATCCTAGCACCTTTCATCAAACTCGTGCAGCTCCGAGGAGCTGTTCAAACGCACGGGCTGTCCCTTGGAAACATTTTGCTGCTGTTATGAGCCCTGGATGTCCCCCAGAACAGGGAAATATTTGAGCAGGTTTTTAAACAGCGGACAAATAAAAAGTAGATGTCTTTAAAAATACAGGCCTCCGAGGCATCTCAGGTTTCCCCTTCTGCAGCGAGCACAGAAGACTGCTTATCTTGGCTCCGGAACAGATTGATGTGTTCAGCCGGAAGATTCACTATAGCTGACAGAGAACATTTCCTTCATCGTATTGCTTCGCCATGCGAGGAGATAACTCAGGCTAATAATATTCTGTCTCCTTTTTATCCTCCTATAGTCTACGCATAACTTAATTCTTAATTCCAAAGGCTTGCAGAGGAGATTGGCCTGGTGCTAGTTTCATTTACACACGTATAAATCAAAACTCAGTCTACCGGAATAGATGGCACTGCACTGGTGTTAAAAAATAAAATCCTCAGCCAGGCCAGAAAATTCCCCCTCAACTCCCTCGATCATAAACACCATGTTATCCTAGACTCAGTCACGCCCTCCAAATTTCTAAACATCGCATCCCGTTTAAATTTGCATGTAAATAGGAGCTATCCTGATTCACAAGAAATACAGTTTCGCCTATCCAGAAAGCATTAGTGCAAATGTAAAACAAGCAGAAAATGGCAGAGGGGTAGAAACCTGGCATTCGTGGCAATTATCTTTACTTCTAATGAACATCATCTTCGTTTCTTAGTAACTAATTACAGTGGAACTGTTTGGAGAAAAGGACCTCGTGATATGCCTGAAAGAACCAGCGCACAGCACTGAACCAGGACCACATTTGTCCACTCGCAATCCAAGACTGCAGGATCAGGCTTTTGAATCTTCCAGCACCCCAAAGTCACCCCAGGTACTATGGACTGCAAGGTTACCATTTTGGGATATGAACAAACCGCATCCCTAGATCTGAAGTCTTAACCCCCGAGCAGTAACCCTCAGCCACGCAGGAAACCCCACCGACTGCAGGCACCTGCGGGGCCGTGACTCGCAGCTGCATGAAAGCACTCACTATTCTGCTCTAGCTCAAACACACATTGCTGCTTTCAGAAAACCCACATTATTATTCTGGTTTTGAAGAAGGAATTGCGGAAAGCTGAATCAGAAACTTTGAAAACTGCTAGCAAGGCCCCGGTTTCACTTACCCTAATCTGTCATCATATTTCATCACCAATCTCGTACCTGCTCAAAGCTCCCAGCAAAGCGCCACCTCTGCCCCCTCCATTAAGATATAAAACAAGGGTTAAGTGACAGATAGTATCAACGTGGATAGCAATCCGTCTCACTCAGAAACCACTGCACTGAGAATAAAGAAAGAATTACTATACTGGTGTCAATATGATAAAGTACAGTCTCTTTTTTTCCTAAAGAAGAATTTCTAGTTTTTCAACTAGCACAGAAAACTCTCCCCCTTTCAGCACTCTGAACATCAGAGCAGTTTCTCCCGACATCCTGTTCCGAGTCTCTGCTAATGAATGTTTGTTTTGGTGGATGGCTGATGCAGTTATTCATTACAGCAGTAATCTTGGAATAAATATGAACTGGGAGCCAGTGATATGAATTCAAACTGTTCCTTCCATATATTTGTTTCCAAAAAGTAAATAAGTTTGAAACCTCTGCTGGTTGCCCTTATTAAAGTGAACAAAATGTTTAGGGAAAATGAGTTTTCAGTGTTTTCTCACACCGCACATGTTATACAATCCCGTGTGCCAAACCCATGAAGTTTGTGGTCACGTTTCCCTCCTACAGCAGTGAGTCCACAGCTGCGGCACTAGACAAAACAGGACTAGGAGGAACCTAAAGAAGTCACCTCCTGATTCATCATCCCCTCTCCCTAACATTTATACCCATGCCAGAGGTTTGCCTATAGAGTTATGGAGAAATTTAAGAAGAAATTTGATTACTTATTCTAACGCTAATGGGAATCCATTAGAAATGTTTTCCTCATGTCCAACCTAAGCCTCCCTTGCTTTGGTGTAACAGTTTTGTTTCTTGTCCTGGCCCTACGAACCCTTTCCTTTTGCAGCATCACCACATGCTTTCAAAGACCCTTCTCGCTCTCTTCTGTTCTCGAGGCTGAGCAACCTCTACCCTTTTAATCCTTCCTTGACCGGCCACTTTTTCTAGATCTCTGATTGCTCTTGCTGCTTTCTGCTCCACACCTCTCAATGTGTAATATTCCAAACAGGAGACAGTACTCTGGTTAATGTCTCCACAGAACCAATCTGCAAGGATCCTTGGGAAACTGGTGAAAGCGCTTCATGAGTAGCCAGTCCCTCACTGCTGGGCACATTTTCATGATGGGAGGTTATAATGCAGAGGAAGAAATGTTCTCTGGTATAACTAGGAGATGTCCTTCAAAGGCTTCAAACATTAGGGCAGAACAAGGCTTTGCAGTGGGGACCAGGAAGGGGAACGCTTTTTTTGTGTTTCTAGAGAGACAAGCAGCTGGGTCTTGTATTAGCTCCTTCAGCATGCACCTCTGTCCCCCAGCTTCTGCATCATCAGAGAAAAATCATTGCTGGACTGATTCAGAGTGAGGCAACTAAAAGCAGCATCAAAGATTGAGCTAATCAATTTAGTTGTGTGAGAGTGGGGAACAGAAGGGATGTATCTTGCCATTACTGCCACCTCCATGAGGGAAGAGCAATGAAGAGAAAAGGTTGACATGTTAGAAGGTAATTTTTGCTGTGCAATTGCTTGCAACCCCAAGCAATGTCGTATCTTCGTACTTGCGACCATGCAAAAAATGATAAGATGTGAGGGAGCAGCTTCATTACTGCAGCAGCTGGAGAGGGACTGCCAAGCCCTGGGACACGCACTCCCAGGGAGTGACCTACTGCTCTCCCAGCCCCACAGCATGTCTGTAATCTCTCTCACAATACGGTTGAAAATAGAGCTGGCTAGAGGAAAAAAGGGGAGGGGGTGGGGAGAAAAGCAAACCAATTCAGCTTATTAGTAAAACCTTGATGAGCAAAAGTCCAACGCAGCAAAAAATGCATCACCAGAGGACTTGTGAAGTCCAGGAAACGAGCGGTGGCAGATCTGGCACACGCGGCCACGTTTGCCCCTCACTCTCTGCAGCCGAGTGATGAGTCTCCAAACAGCCCTCAACCCCCTTCCACACCAAACGCGGAACCTTTGTTCTCTGCACATCGCATGTTTAAGGAACTGAGTGCATGTTTAAGGAACTGCATGACTTCCTGATGCAGCCAACCCCTTTGCCCTTCAGGTGTTAAGTTCACACTCTTTGCAAAAATATGAGCACTGTTTAAGAGGTCATACCCTGGCTTTAAAAAAGAAGGAGCTCCTGGGTGGCACAGGGTGTGTTATTGCAACCCTGAACATCCCCTCTCAGCCCCTCACTTGCCCTGGGATAACCTTCACCTCAATAACCGGCGCAGTGGTTATTGGGTGAGGATATTTGGCAAGCTTGAGAATAGGGAAAGGAAGCTGGATGAGGGCGTACATAACCTCATACTCTCAGAGGCATTAAACATTGGCTCAGAAATACCTACCTGGGCACTAAGCCCTATAAACTGTCTCCCAAAACTTGCAAAGATAAATGTGCACTGGCAACAGACCTTTCCTCCAGTGTCCCTGGGAAAGAGATGGGGACCTGCATGTTGGAGGAGGGACATGGGGACTAACACGGGGAAAGGTGCTGGTTTACAGCAGAACCATTTGAAATGCCTTTCTTTGAAAGCTTCCCGCTTAGTCCACCCATGTTCCTTCCTGAGCCTGGAGAAAGCTCTGGGAAGTGCTGGAGCAGGAAGATCTGCCTCCTCGCACGGGGCAGGCTCTCCTCCCTGCAACTACAGTCCCTACCCCAGCTCTCCTGAGCCTCCCACAAGGTATTAAAAAGCAACAGCGGACAGCAGGCTCTCTCCAGCTTGCTATATTTAATTGCAGACCTCTAAGCACTCTCCTCCCTTTCCACTCCTCTAGAAGAGCTGTGCAGAAATACGGGGAACGAGAGCTGCTCCTTGCTGCTGTCGCAAGCCTGAAGGCTGGGTTTGCTCGCACTGCCTCCGCTCTGGGGCTCCTGCATTGCCGTGTGTGCGATAAAAACCATCGGAGCGTACACAGGAGGAGGAAGGGAACACTTTTTTTTCTCCGACCCAAGAACTGAAGGTACTAAACGTTAATACTTGGAAATCAGCAACTGCCAAGAACAAGTTCCCCACCCACTCATCCACCCTAAGCTTTGAAGTGTTTTCTTTCTAGCTTTACCTTGGCACGCTGGCCAAATAAGTCACAAGTTTCCGAAGGTCTTCCTGCCTTATTCTGTCGTGATTGCTGCGGGCTGGGAAGGTCAAGACAGGACCACCTCGTTTATCACGGCCACCTGTGGAAAATAAAGGATTGTTAGAAAATCAGGCAGGAAGCACACGTCAAAAAAACTATGTGCACTGAATTGATAAACATAAATTACGGCGCATTCAAGAGCCCGTGCACTCTTTGCAGCTTTCAGGCTTGCCTAATTGAGGAAGACATGCTTGCATTTGCTGGAGCTCCAAAGGGGGGAAATTAAAAAAATAATTAAAAAAACACCAACACACAAGGAAAATTGCTACTAGTATTTCGTCTGACTTTCGCCTAATCCCATCAGATCTAATATAACTGCCAATCCAAGCAGGCAATGCTAATGAAATCCTACTGTGGGGATAGTTTTAAACTGGTCAACACCAAGAAAGTGAAAGTATTTTTCACTGTTACTCAGAGTGTTGCATCGTTCATTGCCAGATAGTTTACAACGTCGCGCCAGTTAGAAGCAATGTATCCCAGTAATGTTTATGCAGTAAAACGTGCTAATCTATCTGGTAATTCATTAGAAATTTAAATTTTGATGAGAAGTTCATGCCTCCTATGCTTTCTATTTACAGAGTGTTGTTGGCAATTGGAATGATTTTTGGTTGTTTTTTCCCTGTACCTTTCCTGTTTTAAAATCCACTCCTTTTAAACTGCCAGCGTCTGGCACGTCATCTTTTACAGCAATTGTCAAAAGGCTTAGCCACAACGGAATGACTACGCTGAATTATAGAATCACAAATATAGGGGTGAATGCAATCTATTCTAGAGCACCTTATTTTATTCTCTGCTGTGAATAAAGTTTAATAAGCTTGAAACTGAAATCTAGTGCCTCACTCAATGTTTAGTTCTTTCTTCACATATTATCACAGGAATTTTCAGGAACTGTGTGTGGTTAGATACATGTTTGCATTGTTATCTAGGAAAAAAAAGTCATAGCAAAACTACATTTCAAAAAGCTAGCACAGAATTGCAAGGACCTTGCAAATAAGCTGTAAAAATGCAAATGAGTTTGCACTTTTCAATGGAAAATATAATCCCCTTAACAGAAATATCATTTCTGAGAAAGGAAAATCACGTTCTTCTCTGAACTAATTTACCTGGCCAACAAGAAGAAAAAGCTACAGAAGGACATGCACATCTCCAGCACGGATCCACGCTGCCTTCTCTCATGCAGAACGCAGGACACCCGCACTCTGTGGGGCCATGACTTCTGTAGGGGTCCTAAACACCCTAATTCAGTAGGAAGGGTCCTAAGAGGCTCTGCTGTAAGAGTCGGATCAGCTTGAGAGCAAATGTGCGCTTGGAAAAACAGTATCCTGGACACCACAGGACAAAGAATTGCTCTGGGCAGGATTTAGATCAGGAATCAAGGAGGTGCCTCATATGGCAGGAGTTCCTGCAGGTGGACAAACCAGAAACCAAACTGATGAGATACACGGATGTACCCCCAAGGGACAGGTTTTCCAGCTGGCCCTGCTTACAGAACAGGGAAGTCACTTGTAGATCCAGCTCCCAACTGACGACATACACCCTGTCCATTTTATTCTGAAACTGTCCGTTCAGTTGATGCCACGATAGGTACAAGCTCACCTCCTAGCACAAAGTGCTAGACCAGTCAGAAGCAGTTAAAAATAGCAATGTTGTTACTATATATACATTTTTTTAAATAGCAATTTAAAAAAAATAATTATAAGTCCTGTCTAAAGACTTTTCTAAAGCACTGCAGACTGTACAAGTCAAAGTCTCTACATAAACTTCATCTATACAGATAGAGATGGCAGTGTTATCCTGTGTTACAGTTCGTCAGCATTGAAATTCCCATAGTTTTCCATTGATGCTGTATACCTGAAGGGCTACATGTGCAACTCTCCATTGGAGCCAGGTCACGTCTGATTTGTCTAGGGGTACAAATGGAGAGGCAAACAAGAGATGCCATTTTCAGTTGGAGCCCTCATGCAGCCAGGGGTACATATGGAGTACAAAAACTGTCCTGCCTAATCTTCACCCAAATCTCTGTGCCTAATGTTTGCCTTTGGCTTCACACCGTGAAGGTGAGGAAGGTCCATGGGAATTCAGTGTCACCTTGGCTGATCCATGCCTCTGCCACATAGCATGAGAATGGGGGTGTAACGTAAAAGGATTCAATTTACAAGGAAATAAGCTCATTTTTATTTTCAGACCTATATACATGTTTAAAAAAAATTCCTCATTTTAAGCACATTCTCCCTTTGTTGAATTTATTTCATACACCATAACAATGCCAAAACCATTATATCATGCATGATGTGTCCAACAGAAAAGCAAGCCAGCCTATAGAATGGCAAACCAATGTAATAACTAAAGCTGGAGGGAAATATTTTTTCAACACAGGAAGCTTTTCAAGGTTTTGAAAAATTTCCCATCATATCAAGATGTAACCAAGGCTTTCAAAAGCTTCCAGATTTTCACCGAAGCAGAGACCTGAACTTGAATTGCATCCCAGTCAAACATGCTACCCACTACTCAGTCAAGCTCCCTCTCCTCCTCCATTCCCAATTATTTAAATATTTCTACAAAGTGGAAAAGCAGTGAGATATGAGATCAGGAGACATCCAAGCCCACAGTTATAATCCTCTCCCAGGATATGAAACACCTGGGAAGGGCCACGAGCTTCCTACAGCCCAGCAGCCCTGATTGCTCTGATGCTGCCCATTCACCTCAGCTTGGTAAACCCAAAATTGTTGTTTCTGGCCCCTTTCCCACCTACAGTTGAACCAAAATGAGCTCGGGGCGGGGGAGGGGGGCAGGAATCTAAATTCTGGTAGGCTAAAAAAGTTAAATCAGAAAATTCTTGACTCTTTTACTAACAGTAACACAAGGATTTCAGCTACAGAAAAGGAAACAGGGTCCAGAACATTCCTGTTCTGTCTTTGCTTCAGGATAAAAATTGTCCCTCAACAGTTCATCTAAACTGTCCTCAGGGGAGTGGGATAAATAAGGCTCTAACGCAGAGTCAGAAGTTACCAGGACAGATCGGAGAAAATGGGTTAATTCTCGTTGGAGGAGGAAGGTTACATGATGACCCAGTTGGAGGTTTCTGAATGATGGAAGGATAAATAAGTGCCTGGACCGATTCCTTCTAGTCCCATGGCACAGAAGAACAAGGAGACATGGGGCGAATCTCAAGAAATGTGAGGTTTAGAAACAAACGTTTCTAATTTGTGATAAAAGTACTGCTCTATGCTTTGAGCAATAGGGTGAAATTATTATTACAAGTGCATCGTACATATTAAAATCCTTCAGTTGTTTCCAAATTATTCATGAGCAATCCCTAATTTTTATGAATGCCTGCATAATTTACAATTTTTTGAAGAGCCTGTATGAAGAAATGTCTGGTTTCTTCCAGAACAAATCTCGGTATGTTTAATTCACCATAAGACTTGCAGAGTTCAGTAATTGTGGTTTACTCTCTTAAATACTGATAATATGTTGCTTTTCCACTGCACTTCATAACCGCGAATCTCAGCTTTTCTAGGCAGACTAAATGGGATATCACCACCATCAAACTGTAGACACCTAACACGCCTATATTAGGACCCTCACCTCCTCTAACGGAGCCTCCAGAAAGGGAGCAACAGCCACTAAAAGAGAAGAAAATCATTTGGCATTGGCTGTACAGGGAGTCTATACCTTTCCTCTTCGTTATTATCTCCTTTTTTACTGAGGGGAATAGTGAGGTACAGAGAGGGGAAGAAGCTCAGCCCAGATCCCACAGCAAGTCACTTGAAGAACCAGGAGCAGAAATAAGGTTTTCCAACTCTTAGTCCACTGTGTTAGAGCTTCATAGTGGTTAGGCTAAAAGTCAGCAACTAAAAACATTGTAGAAACTCTGTCTCTGCTTGTTAGTAATCCACCCAAGGAGGCTAATCTTGCCCCAAGTCAGCCACGATCTCAACACCAATTTTACGTGTACAGTCTCTTCAGAGAACTACCCAGCATATTGTTTTAAAAGAAAATAAAAAATGGAAGGAAGCAAAGAGTCTCACTTGCTCTAATCAATATGTCCCATCTCCTGCCTCCCACTGGGCTCACAGACATGGGATGCAATAATCAAACATGTCATTAGGTTTGCTAATTACAGTTATTAAATGCTAAAACAAACAGCTGATCATTTCCAATTGTTTTTCAAGGTGGGTTTTCATGGGCTTTGCTCTGATTTAGAGAGGCAAACAGATGGTCTAGTTATTAGTGCTCTGGAAAAAGGAGTCAGAAAAACACATGTTCTTCAGGGCACAAAGTACACTGAGAACAAATATTTAGCCATATATATCTTGCATTCCTCCTACAAAATCTTCTGTTGATGTCCTTGCCTGTCAGTGGCTTGCTTGCCGGTTCTTCCCATCTCCCTTTCTTCTAGCCTATACAGAAACCATTGCTAAACTCAGCATTTGTTCCCAGAAGTAGGATTACATCATTTTTCCTCCACAAATCATACAGGGGATATTGCCGTGATGGCACATGGCATCGTGATGCATACCACATTAAAAGAAAACATTAAAGAAACCTCAAAAAATCTGCATGGAAGCAGGCAGCACAGTCAGTGACCTTCTGACGACCACTTTTCTGGTCAAGCCTGCAACCAAGAGGAAAGGGACTCCAGCCACAAGATCCCTGTCCTGGCAGCTGCCTGAACTCACATCTTAATCCTCTCAGTGGTGGGCCCAAACGTTTCTGCCTATGGCGGCTCCAACTGCCCACAGGTAGGTCGAGAGTGTTATTAATGTGAACGGGCCTTCCCAATTTCAAGTCCTAAGGCACATCCATCCCCGATAATACACAAAAAGCTGAAATTCCAGCTTTGTGTAATCCTGTTTAGGACAGGAAATTATTAGTTTCCTTTATTGCAGACTTCTTATATACAACAGATAATGATTTTATCGAGCTCTGTTTTCAAGCTGCATCTCTGCAGTTCTATCAGCCATTCTACCATGACACTTACCTGCTTGCATTTATCTGCATTTAAGGGATTCAAGCCCTCTGCTTCCTTTTGCACTCTCTCTATAAGCATGAATTCACAAGGATTAACCATAGACGCAGACAAATGTCCACACACACGCAGACTCCCGAGTACCTCGTCTAAGGTCCTGCAACAGATCAGCAACGGAAACAGCAGTACACAGTGTCTCTGGCCTCCGTTCAGACGTCTACTGTAGTTCAAATGAATACACTGCTTCATCTGACCCCTGCAGATCGTAAGCTGATCAATCTTGATGTTGCAGGCTCTGCTGAGACCATAAGTGAGTTTCCAGAGGAGCTGAAATACTCCTCAGAAGGTATTTCAGTCCAAAATATGGTGAAAAAATGAATGATAATGAAGAGAACTAGGAGACAGAGTGAGCTCAGCTGATGTCAGGCGCCTCGATAAAATGACAAACAATACGCTCTGGATTTCTAAATCTAATTGACAGACTTCCTAGGAAAGCAAAGTATCAAGGAATTGGTATCCAGAGTCTTAAAATAATATTCCTTTCCCTGCCATAGCTGAGCTCTGTGAGAGTCTGCCTGCTACCACACCTCCTGTGGACAGACCTCTATACTAAAACTCCTCCAGCTTCAAGAGGGACTAATTTTTGTAAGGTCATAGATAGGATTATCAGTATGGCCACCCTCAAGTTCAGATGGTTCCAAAGCAGGTGATTCAAGTGCAACAGTGATGGAAATTTAAGCTCCCACAACAAGCCCAACTGCAAATTAACAGAGCTGCAATGCAGTCACCAGGGCCTGATTCTCCAGCGTGTTGCCCTTTGCAGCATCCCATATCCCAGAGTCAATTGCCTGGGATTGACTAATGGCCAACATTTGCAACATTACATTTAGGGTTAACGACTCCAAAAACAAGGCTGTATGTTCCCACCAGGAGATCTCTTGGCAAAGCAGAGCAGAGGCTGTAGACAGGATGCTCAGTGCGGCCACTGGAGGATCCCATTTCCCACCAGGTAGATTTGTTCTGCAATCATCCAGAGCCACTGCATGGATTTGAAGAGACCACCTGTTGTGGCTTGTAATACACCTTTGCTGATCTATGCAAGTACTTCTTTAATTTTAAATGTTTACTTGCCAACAAGCCACTGGGAAAATTGTGTCATTTCCCACGGAGAAAGTTATTGCCCCAGCAAAGCAAAACTAAGGACAAGTGAGACTCATTAAAACGAACAAAGAGCAAAGCTTCCAGAGGGAGTCCAGGGGAACCCGTTTCTTCCTCTGGAAGAAGCTGGTTTGCTGTGAAGTACCAAGGGAGCACCAGTACCCTCCTCCTCAACTCTGACCGCCACTCACACCGATGCAAACCTCGCTGCCTTTCGCCCCAGCTGCAAATTAGTTTTTTTGATCTTGCCTCCTCTATTGCAGATGTATGGGAATAGCTGTATATATTTAAAAAACAATAGAGAAACTGAATAAAATAAACCCCAAATCTTCTAAAACAAAACACCCCACTGTACGCCCTCTTGCCCCTGGAGAAGGGAAGGGAACAAAATAGCACGTGGCGATGCCAGTCACGCTGCTGATGGCAGTACTGACAGGCACTCCAAACTCACACCACTGTGCTTAACATTAGAAGCTGTACGGTATAAGGAGAAACAAAGAGAGGCCATATTCACCCTGATCACACACTGTTTGTCTTCCTCGTTTGAGATAAGCACAGAGAAACAGCAATGGCAAAGTTTCTGATGTTCATCAGCAAAGTGAAATATGTGATAAACTGATTTAATATAACTGGCTGCTCAGGTTTGCCGCATCCCCAGCAGGTATGTCCTCAACAGCTACAGCCGCGTAGAGGATCCTGCAAATTAATGAAAGTTCAGGGGAGAGTTCAAGCTATTGGACTTACATAATTGCTATTAGGAAGTCTTTTTCCCCTCCGGTTTTAAGAAATTCAGCCTAGAGCTGGAAAACACTGGCAGATGAAAATGTTTCTGAAATTGCACAGTCCAGCAAAGTATTTCCATTTCAAATAGCCTACATTTTCCCACAAAAAAAGTACTGAAAAAAATCCAACCATTGCTAATACAGTGAGGATGTCCAGCTGTGAACTTCAGTGCTTCTTGTGAGCTAAAATTGATTCCTTAGGAAAAAAACATAAGCCTATGAACCAAAGCGCTTTCACAGAAATAAGGAAGTTTTCAGAGGTGACGAGTCTCATTAGTGGGACAGAAGAGCACACCTTAATGCAAAATAACCAAAATGGTTGGTTGTTATCGTATTAATTATCTCAGGTGCTACAGTCACTTCCCTGGGTCCTATAATGATTATAAGCTCCCAGCCTTCATTTCTATACAAGGACAACTCTCGACTGCCTGCGTAAATGAAGACTAGACCTTTGCTGAGATACATATGGAGCTCACTGTGTCTTTAAGGACGAGAAAACCCTGTGAGCTGGAACAGGATGGGATGTATACAGACCTTCTTGCTTCACAGGCTCAGTTCCTTCCTCTTATTGTTATTTTGAAAGTCCCTATCATTAATTGAGAAGCTATACCTATGTGACAGGATGCAGAGACCCATCGACCAGGAGGTGGTCAGAGTCCAGCGCGTTTGGATGACACCCAATCAATGACTCGTGATCCCACAAGTTCTTGCGAGTCTTTTTGGATAGAAATTTTGATTGGGTTGATTTTTTGCCCAGTTTTGTAAGACACTTGAACCCTTTTGCCTCTCCACAAGGCAGCACAGGTTGCATCACCACTCTCACACACGCTAATTAAGGAAGTACGTAAAGGAGAAATCTCCCTGCTCTAAGGAGATATTGGTGGATCTTGGCAAACTGCTGGTGTCCGAGCGCCAGGACAGTAAGTGCTGGCAGTGACTAGTCATTCTCCACAGAAATTGTTTAATTTAGTCCATGGCTATGGTTAAAACGTATGGAAAGACATATGGCAACTGATTCTGCACACTACATTTACAAGCTATAAATGAAATCAGAAATCCCAAGAAACATTTTGATTTCTGCTTTAACCTTAGAGTCCCGATGAGGATATCTAAACAGCCCCTATAGGTAAAGGCTCTTCTCTATCTTCAAAAATGACCTAACACTCTTGAAAAACAAAAGGAAAAAAACAAACAACAACAAAAAACCCCAGCAGGCTCAGACCTCATCAAAAGACCTGGAAACTTTACAGTCTAAACTTCCTCGTTTTCTTCTTCAATGAAAAATCTGCATCAATGCAGCAGCAAATTCTAGATGAAAGCATGATGGCCCAAAACCACTAGGAAAATTCAATAGTCAAGCAATGCTATGTTTTTCTAATAGCATATTTCCTCTCTTTGGAATTTCCGTTGATTTCAAACTACACCAGGGAATGGTATAAAATGGAAAACATTTTTCTGTAACAAAATATAGAAGAAATGTTGATGTTTCATTTGAAATTTCCATTCCAGAGGAAGAGGAGAATGGAAACTTTTAATTTAAATAAAACCTTTTTGTGCAAATACAAAACATTTACATCATTCAAAAATTAAATATTTTGGTTAGTTCTAGTCCCAACCCAATACAAATTCCAGTGTCCACAAATCGGTGTTTGAGACCCCCTGAAACCTGGATCTGAACTCTTCCAGTGCCCAGAGGGCCCTGGGGTCTCATTTCAACCCTTTCTCTGAAGAGTGAAGTGCGTCCATCGCAGAAAAAGAAAAAACATGCCCCTCCCCACGTGGTCCCGTGTATCTCTGGCATTAAGTGACCTGTGGTGTCTTCAGACAGGTTTTTGAGAAGGTCAGTGTCTTCCCCTCTGAGCCTTCCTCTTGGATTCATCGTGCTGGCCTAAATTTAGTGAAACCTAATTGCAAAGTTGTCCTTTCATCTGATCTACTTACACTGAAATTCCTCCTCTGAAAGACCTTTTGGGAAATCTCTCTCTGTTTTTCCTTCAGGCTCTCAGCCAGGCTCACACGTCGCTGTGACCCAGCTTACGAGGCAGCTCCCGAGACATGTGGGGTGGGGGACAGTGGGCTTTTGAAGGATGGAGATGGCCAAACCGTTACCGCATCCACTTCTCCCTGCCCCGTGCCTTTTGTTACCCAAAGTCCACAGAAAAATCTCCTGCTTTGCTGAACACACGTTGGGAGCTCTGCTTGTCACAGCTGCCGCAGCTCACCGGCTTATTACACCCTTCTGCCTTCTGCTGTTGATTCCTCTGTGCTCAACCACCCTCTCAGAAACCTGGCCAGCCTCCTCCTTTGTACTCCTGCCTCGGCAGATGAGCAGACGGTACCTGGGTGACAGGCGGGAGCCCACGCGCTGCCGCTCTTCTGCACCCTCCGGGGAACGGGAAGTGCCAGGAAGGATCCTGAGAAACTTTTCTGGGTGGGACGTGGGGAAAGGGCAAATGCTTTCAACGAGACCCACAGCATTAGTCAACTAACAAGCTTTTCACAGCCTAAGTGTATGAAAAGCTCCATGCATGGGAAGGGGACATGGTAACAGTTCCCCTCCCTCTCCTGGGAGCCTCATAGGCTTCCTCCCGTATTGCACTGATCAATAGAAAATCTCCTATAAATATAAGCAAGCAGCTGAACAACATCCCGAGTTAAACCACTCTTCTCAAACAGCATCTGTGTTTCCTAGGAAAGACTATAGGCCCAGCTTCCAAAATATTTCACCACCTCTCACTGAAAAAAAACACCTAAAATAATCTACAACCTGTTTTATTTCCTCTCCTCTGCGCTCATCTCCTTCTCAGAATACAGAAATCATCCTCTGGCCTGTAGCTCGCTCCCTAATGGTTCCCAAAGCCATTCCATTGCTGGAAGCAACACAGTGAACCACCCAGGCAAAGCCAAGGTTTTATAAGGGTTTAGGCAACAAGTGGGTGGCCAAAGCCTCCCCCCTGGCAACCCCCTGCTTACTGGGCTGCCCCGAGGCCAGCGATGGAAGCGATCAGACGGCGATGGCCGGGATACACCATGCCCCCGACTGCTCAGGCCATCTCTCTGCTTCTGAGTGCTGGAATGGGATTTTCAGGAGCTGTTTAGACACACATACACATGAACTTTGCTTGGGTTCAGTCTAGCTCATACATGAGATCACTGGAAGAAATCAAGAAGCAGTTCCAGGAAAAAATCCCAACATTATCCGCTCCTCAACTCTCCCGCGGCGCAGGGATGCGATGCAGAGCCCTGCGCCTGCTGCTCGCTGCTGGCTGAGCCAGCCGAGGGGAAGCGCCAGGCACAGAGCCCCAGACGGCATTTAGGCTGGATGAATCCATGCCCAGCTAGTTAGAGCTGTATTTCAACTCTGAAATTAAGTGCACTTCTGAAAGCTCGAGCGCTCCTCTGAGATTACACGGCTGTGCAGGCAGGTCCTGCTGTGCCTGCTCTGGAGCAGCCCGAGTCACTTCCCTGCCCGCTCTGCCCTGCTGCCCTGCATGGTCCGCACGTGGAGCATCCACAACACCGAAACACAAAGCACGGTGTTTCAGCCCCTGCCTGAAGGAGCTTGTTTGTTCTCTGCAGCTTTCCTGGCGAATCATGGACTAAAAAACAAGCTGGTGAGCCACAGCAGATGAGAAAAGAAATAAACTATGTAACTGAGATGTTCAGCTGAGATTTTTTTGTGCGTGCTGATAAATTCTGCTGGTGGAAAGAGAACCCCCTTGACAACTTTACTGTACTGTTATCGTTAAAATTAACTGTAGTATAAAACTCTGAAGAAGACTCAATAAAACTCTCCTTTTCCTCAAGGAAGCCTGATTACAAACGCAATGTGCTCCCAGAGTCTGTGCTAACTACAGAACATTTTTTATTTTTTATCTTGCAAAGTCCAGTTATTTGATTTTTCTATTTTGGCAAACATTTTCTCTTCTGTGCTCAAAGCATACTGTAGGAAGTTATTCCATTTTAATTAAAAAGAACCTAGCCATCAGTTGAAGTGCTCAAATCCTTTTCTTAATCTGCTTTATTACAACAACCCAGGGGAAGACTAGGCAGTACTTAAACTGGGCTGGAGGGTGATGCTGGGGCTATTGCAATAAGACACTAGCAGCTCAGAGCATTCTATCTGCAAAGCCCCTGACAATTGTTGCCTGTAGTCGTTGCGTTTGGAGACCATGGAGAGGAGGTGTAAATCCTAGGACCGCTAGCTAGCTAGCTGCGTCAGGAACAGGCACATTTTGAGCAGATACAAGCCTGGAGGCTGGTGAATCTACGAGGAGTGAGCTGTCTCTCGTCCGCAGCGGATCACGGTGCGAAACCCCCGGGGATCGTGTTGGCGCTGCTTGTTTAACGCCCCCCCCAAGGATGCCCAGGACAGCATCTAACGAGCTGATGATTTGGTGCGAGACCCTCTGGCTCAGAGCTAAATGCAGGCACCGTCAGTGGAAGGGGCTATATAAACGATCCAGACAGGTTGTCATTATTAAATATTCCATGAATTACCAAATGATCCTGCAGCCATTTCCATGCGAAGCAACAGCAGAAGCCAAGAACGAAATTCCAGTACAGTCCCTGCATAAATTCCTCCCGTTCACTTCCCCAGAGCGCCCGGTTCAGCTTTGTGTCACAAACAAGTCTGCAGGTACGCTGTGTTTTTATGACTGCGTTCCCCTCTTTGGAGCAGTGAAAGACAACAACCATGTAAAACATTTCAGGACATTCAGAATGAAACGCCAGTGTGAGGTAAAGAAGTCTTGCGTGCGAGTACTGTTGGGGTAGTCTTGGGTTTTCACGTGAGGCTTTTGGCGTCTCACAAACTTCCCTCAAAGTCCTGGATTTTCATGTCATTGGTCACCAGGTTTAGGGTTTCTAGAGCCACAAATTGTTTTTCCAAGTCACTGCTGGACTCGTGATCCCTGGACCATTTAACTGTTGCTACATGGGAAGGCATCTCACACCAACCGTTAGTCAAGGAGAAAGCTTTTCCTGCCTGGCCAGGCATCTCCATGGCCCAGCAGGGTGACGAGCCCCATCCTTACGGGCCGCACTACCCGGGGGGAGAGCCAGGGAGGAAGAATCCGGGCACCTAACGGCCTCACTGCTACTCTCCTCCGGTCTGCAGTCAGCATTACTGCAGAGAGAAAGGAAACAAAAAGCAAAGACTGCCAACAAGGGGGCCAGCCGTTTTTGATGCAGGTTTTCTCATTGCAACAGGGGAGCTCACCAAAAGCAGCCTGAATGGTTTGCAATCATCAGAAACACTGGCACTGGAAATACCCCGGTTTTATGCTGCCAATTTGAGTGACTTCATGCAAGATTATAATCGCTTCAGACTTTCTCTTCCCCCTCTCCCTGACAAGTTGTAATTCACGCCAGAAACGATATCATCCAAGCCATTTTCAAAGCCTTTTCCATATTGTCTAGTCCTCATCTACCTCCAGGTCCTCGAGATTTGTCTCCTGAATGAAGGCTGTAAATTTTCATACAGGATGGCAGGAGATCTTTGAGCATCTGAGTTATTATGGAAATGCAGCATCAATCGTCCTTTTAACTGCAAGTTGATTGGGATTGCAAATGAAACACCAGTGATTTACAGGTCTGAGTGCTTCCTACAAACAGGAATTAATGCTATTCACTGACCTTGAACCCAAAGCAGGATCCCTGAACCATCCTGAATGCTGAGACAGCACAGGTCTGGGCTGGAGCTGAGAAGCAGCATTTCATCCCACCTGTACTGCCCATTTACCTGTTTCTCAGAATATGAAGAAAATCATCATGGGCCAGTTTCCAACACTCTGGGTATTACTGGAGAGCCCTGTTCCACATACAGCCCTTTTCTTAGCAGAAGAGCTAATTTAAGTACTACCAAGTCCAAACATGAAACTGGTCCCTCGTGACTCTGCAGCACCATAAGGACCAGGATGCGGCAGGGAGTGCTCGTGCTGAGCTGGAGGGATCCAGAAAAGATGTACTCACCTGACACGAAGGCCACTTTCTCCTTTAGTATAGGAAGGACATCAGCAGCTTTTAAACCATCATTTCGAAAAGAACCTGCCAAACAGAGGAAAACAGGAAAGCCACATTAGAAGAGAGCATGTCCTTGCTCCCAGCTTCACAGACACTCCATGTTTCTCAAAATCAGACTGGAGAAAGTCTATAAATTACATAAAAGCACCAAGAGGCAGACCCTAATGGCTGATAAACAAACAGCAGTAGCATCAATAGAGATATGTTTGTAAAAAGAAAATACAGAGAATCAACTCATCACTTTATCCTTCAGAAGTTCTCAAAGGTTAACAAATTTCCCACCAACGAACCAGATTTATCCCCGCTGCCTTTTTCACAGACCATACTATCAAGCCTGGGAGATGTCCAGCTTGCACACCGTCCCAGGAGCCTTCTCCCTTCACTGCTCTGAACACAGTCCAGGCAAAATTGCAGGGAACATTACAGCATATACACATCCATTTAGCATCAGCCCTTGAGAGATTTGCACAGGGGTTGGCTTAAAAAAGGCTTTTCCCCTTTCCCCCTTTCTGCTCTACACAGCACGGCTGGAGATGGAACGGCTCAGGGTGGGGACCGCGCCCAGAGGGTGGACACGCTCCTTACGAGCCAGCCAAAGTTCTCCCTGGGTAAGGAGTGGTTTGACTCCACAGCGCATCCTCATGTAATTCATGCTGTTTGATTACGTGTTAAATATACCTGCATAGGCCATTTGCCTTCCCTGCAGTGCCAAATTATTTCATGTATCCTGACAGTTCACCAAAGAAATCCCAGATTTTTATTCTTCTGGAAGCCTTAGGAAAAGAATTGCCGATGGTTTCGGTCACCAGCAGCATCTTTCTGCTTTGCAGAAGACCAGCGGTAACAGATCACCCCTCGGCAGGCCAGACACTGCTATTCCATCAGCACTATTACAAAACAAAAGGTGGGTTTGAAGGACATCTTTGCAGCTGCTCTGAAAAATAACTCATCCATCACTGGGTAGTGAATACCCATCACGACAAGTGATCTTCAATATGGCCTTAGATCTATTCCAGCTGGTCAAAGAGTACAACACATTTGAAACCCCGTATTTTTACTTTCTGCCTTTCACAGGCAGGCAGCAACCATCATTCTTCTGAGATGGTAAGATGAGGGCTAGAGACAGGGCAACATTGCTCCAGCCATCACACCTTCCTTGCTGAACACAGCAGATGACACCTGACCATCTGAAAGTGGGAATGGGGATAAAAGCCCCTCCTATATATCATCATCTATTTCTTGCATCGTGCAACCTGCAAAGGTACAGTGGTTCAATCCATGCAGACGTATGGAACAGACAGGATGAAGATCATAACAGCCATTTCCACCTGCAGCTGAACCTATTGTTATTATGGTTGAGTTACTGTTAATGGCAAATGAGGTAGCATGTGCCATTCACAGTCAGCTTGTGCAACAAGACTGTCTTGTCCGTGCAAATACGTCCCTCACCAGTGACCAATGGCTACCACTACCTCTTTATGTCCCCACACGCTCTCAGGTGTCACCTCCGTGACACTCAGCTCCAGAAGACGAGCAAGCTCACCAGCTGAGCCTATGCTCATGAAAATCAGCACACAAAGGAGTGAGGTAATTCAATGCAAGGCCAAGACCAATGTAACTGCAATTTGAACAGGCGCTGGAGCACGGTCCTGAGAGATCCCTAAAGAGCACTTTGTGTTAGTAAAGTGTTTTGGGACAGGGAAACTAGTCTCGTTGCTGAACTCTTCCTGTGTTCAAGTAAGCAGACTTTGTGCACTCTGTGTTAAATATACAAGACTTTACTATTAACTTACCCTCTTGACAAGAATAACCTCTCAGATCCCAGGCTGTGGCTAGCTCTCACATCAAAGGCAGGAACCACTCAGCCACAGGCAACGTTTGGAATTTAAGCAGCTTTGTATATAAGCATCTCATCCAACCTGAAGCAAATGAGAACAGCCAACGTGCTAGACACATCACGATGGCTCAAAGACACTGAAGCAGAGTACTGGGCCAAATTTCTCCAGCTGCAAGATCAGCAGTGTCAGTGCAAGTTGAGCTTTGGCCAATATTTGTTAAATTTGTCAGGGAAACAGCAAAGTCAATTCTTAGGCACTTAACTGTGCACTAGACATTATACAACTGAAGTCTTGGTGAACATTACCAAAAAAATGTCCGTGGGTGCAGTATTCGTATATGTAAAACACACAATAAGGACTTCTTAGCAAGAGCCCATTATACTCAGGGCTGAAGGACAATTTCAAACACTCTCCCACAAGGACGGACTGCACCTCACAGAGATAATACGAATGGCGACCAGGAGAAAAATATATGACTTTTAAAGATGGTCACCTCCTGAGCTGCAGCAGGGCAGGCTGCAGGCACGGGGCTCACTGCTAACAGCCCTGATGTCTTGACTGTGCACAGGAACGGCAAGAAGAGACATGAATGGGGACAGTGCTGCCAGCAGGTGTTTTCACTTTTCACAGGATCCCCCGGGACAGGTTCGGTCACGCTCCAAAATGATGAAGGAATTGGAAAACTCTGAGCCCGTCCTACAGCCAGGGAATCGACAAAAACTTCCAAGAGCTGCAAAGCTTCCCTCGGAATGAGGGAGGAAACTCCTGAAGGCAGATCAGTGCCCAAAGCAATGCCCCCCTCTCTGGGTGATGTACGTGCTCACCCAAGTGGCAGCTCATGACCCGCAGATGAGGCCATGGCCACTGCTTTCAGAGGTCACTCCAGCTCCTGACAAAATCCTCACATTAGCAGCTACATCTCAGAGCATGCTGTCAGGTTTTCCAGCAAGGGCTGGGGGAAGGGATGCATAAATGGGAAAAATGGGATGTAATAAGGGCTCCAAAAGCAACAGCAAATCTGTCTCCAGGAGGGCCCAGCACAACAATGATGCATTCCCCTGTTCATAAGTTATTATAAGCATATCCCTAATAATGCTCATTTTCATCCTATCCCCCAGCTGTTTCTAATACATTTGTTTTGTTTGTTTGCGTGCTGGATCCGAAGCCATGTCTGTATAGCACCATTTAATTTTTGCCGCAGAGCCCCGGGTATACAACCATCTAGCCAGTTCATTCCTAGACGACGACGAAAGCTGTATTTTGTATCCTGCCCTACACCTCTCTGCTACCCCTGTAAGACCCAAGCCCTTCTGCGGCAGAAGGATAGAGGACAGACGGATGAAGGAAGGGCAGGCTGAACCCTGAGCCGTCCTGCCCATTGTCCATGCACTGGTTTGCTGGTTCACCATCATCATAGGCATGGGACTACACAACAGTGCCCCTCTTGTTCTTCTACCTGCAAGTCTCACCATGGTCTGCAAAGAAGCTTGAACATTGCATTTGCCTCCTTACCACAAGAGAGGCGCAGAGAGCACGGTGCCATGTCCCAGTCACCCTGCAGCCCCTCACACCTTGATCACATCCTGGCTTAGTGCGCTATCCACATAGCGGGGACACTATGACTATCCACTAATCCATGTTATTACTCCAGTGACACGAGAAGAAAACACAGCATGCCTGCAGGAGCAGCTGACAGAATAATGTATTCTTGTAAACTTGGAGGCACTGAAAAATTTAAAAAGTGGATCCTCAGCACGGCTGAGTCACGTTTCAGGGCAGAGCAGCATCACACGCACAGCCCGTCTCCTAGCAGGGATTCCCTACACGGCAGAAGCAGCTCAGTTTTAGGTGAGATGCTGTAATGAGAAGCCAGCCGAGTGGATGGGAAGCTTAAGGCATGCTTCCACATTAAATGCAGCAAACCTGAAATTGAGAAAAGAAAATTCCTTTTTCCCTGCACAAATGCCTCCGTTTTGGGGAATTCGCTGCTGCAGGACGCGGAGGTCAGTAGCTCAAGGGGCTTCCCAAATGGGTTAGAGATCTGCAAACAACAAACATCTCCAGGGAACTGTAAAGATTAATAAAATAAGCAGGAGTTTTGGAAAGAATATAAGCCTACAAACTTTGGAGTGAAAGCCAAACTCTAACTCTTGGAGTGAAATATAAATTATCCCTGGAGAGAGCCCTGCGGGCTTTAGGATTTCTTTCTCTAAGCAGAGTGCAGGACCTCTCTTGGAGACATGGTCTCGGGCTAGATGGACCCATGGTCTGCTCCAGAGTGGCTTTTCCTAGAAAAGCTTCAGTTCTAATCTGAAAAATGCAGCTCTTGGCTTCAAATAAAGATCAGCTGCTGGAAATATGGAAATACTTTCTATACTTAAAAAAAGTATGCGTAGGCAAGAAGAAGGCCTCCTGTCAGAGCACTGCATGGGGCTTAATCACTTGGCTCCTGATGCCTTCAGCGGGAGTTGTTCATCCCAAGTCCCATGCAACGTTTCAGGAAAGGCAGCCCACATTCTCATAGTTCTCAGAACAGATTTGACTATTTAAAAACTTTGGCATGAAGTTTCTTTAACCAAACAAAACTGAACTCCTTGGGCTAAACCCATCCCTCAAGGAACTCTACTGGAGTCCAGGAGGCAACAGTAGGATTAATCTGGTCCATATTGTTTCTTTCTTCTTCCCTCAGTAAAGGCCTCTCCTGTATTTCTTCCCCCGCTACCCTGGTTTTGGAGCAGTTATCTCTTAGGTTTATTATAGCCTATTTGCTTTCCTACTTCTCTTTTTTTCCCTTCAAAGCCTCAGTGGATTTAATTTTTGTTTGTAGTATGGTAGCATCTTGGATTTCTACAACATAAAAACAGAAGGGACATCTGATGTGAGCAGAGAGAGGTAGAACAAAGGAAACTTTATTATTCCCATTGTAGCATTTGCAAACTGAGACACAGAGAGATTGACTTGTTCTGTGTCAGACAGAAAGTTTGTGCAGAGCTGAACCCTCATTTCCCCAATGCTTCCCCAATGCTTTTCTCATACAACCATCCCTTTGTTTTCTGGGAGAATATAATCCTCCTTTTTCTTCTCTTTACACTTCTTGCTTCCTCCTCCTGCCCTTCTCTCTCCATTATTCCTTCTTTCTGCATTTCTGCTTCAAATATTTACTTTTTGTGTGTGCTAAATCCTCTTTAACCCCTTCCTTCCTTTCCTGCAGGCTATTGTCTATCCCCGAGGGCTGTGAGCCTTCCTAGTTTGATTTCTCTGATTTTCTACAAGCCATGGAGAGGGGCTTAGCTGACGGCTGCCGGGGCCTTTGCCGCTGGGATTTTGCTGGCTGAGGCTCATTGGTTCAGAGGCAAAGAGGCCACAGCATGGCACAAGCATTTGGTTGAATAGAAGCAACATGTGCTCCGGACTAGTATTTTAGTACCATCTGGCAGAGATGAATGGGGCTGGACACTCTGCATCTGCCAATCGCTCCTCTGCGGATGACAGGCTGATCCCTGATGCAAAGAAAGAACATTTTAGTGCCCTGAGCCTCTCAGGAGCCTGCGAGGCTCTCCCGCTGCCCTTCCCCGCTGCAGGCAGCAGAAGAGCAGGTTTTGACTGCACGGAGGAAGGAAGGAAGGAAGGAAGGATGGAATTGAATTGAATCTAAAGGCAGCACCAGCCAGAAAGAATACAAAATTAATCTGTAAATATCATTACCAACTATATTGAAGATTAACCCAGAGCTATACTCCACTAACAAAGGCTATTATTCTCCTTAATAACCAACAAAAAGTAATACCTGGCCTCAAAGGAAGCATTTCTTGCAGGTCAGAGTGTGGCAGGGATAGGGTGAAAGGCAGGTTGAACTAACACTATAGCCCCGGGGCAAGGATGGCAACTGTCCCCCTCCACCCCCGGTTCACTTTCTCAAGCAAAAGCATCTCACCTGGTGCTCCTGCCATGTCCACCCTTCCTAAACGAATGAGTGCAGCAAACAGACCGTCTGCCTTCAACATACCTTGAGCAGTAAGTGTGGCCACAGCATGCAACGCTCATCTGGGGAGACCAGCAAAAGCCAACACGGACATTGCAGATATTTTCCGTGGAAACACAGCTGGCATTGGCTGTATTTTTTACCCCGTGCGGAGCAGGGGCTGGAGCTTGCTTTCAGCTCTGCAATGGAAATGTAAATAATCCCTGGGACCTTCATAGACTTGTGATGGCTTTCCTGCTATATGACTGAAGACCCACACAGCATTTAATCTTGTGGTTGGAGTCTACTTATTTCTGCACGTCTAAGTGTATATAAACTCAGGATTATGGACATAAAGGTATGCAAAGTGCCTAACAGGTACCTGATGGAGGATCCAACCGTAAATCTGCTATGAATCTGATCTCTGGTTCTCCTGTTAGTCTTATACGGAGTAAATGTTTTTATGCCACCAGATCTAGTGTGCAGACTCACACACAGACCCACGCCATAGCCTTAAAAGTTGCAAGAACCATGGGCACCAAATAGATGGTCTGTACAGAAGACTAATCCCGCTGCACCACATGCTAAGCACTTTATCCCAGCTGAGACAAAAGTTATACTCATTACATTGCTGCATTTAGTTGAAAATTAAAAGATGAATGTTGGTTTTATACGTAATACTTAGGCTCAGTCCAAGACTAATATTATTTTCTCTGTGTTTCCTTATTCTGTCCTTCTTTTTATTAATTATACACCACTACTGCTCGCTGAAACATCCTTCTGGTCACAGCTATTGGGTGGCAATACTACAGGCTACCTCCGCTTCCAAGTTTTGCCAGTGCTTGTCAGAGGTCCAGCAGCTTTTCTGCCCCCTCTACGCCGACAGGTTGGTCCCTCTGATTTCCCACCGCTTGAATCCCCGCAAAGGGAGAGCCACCGCCAGCACAGCCCCCTCCCCTCCACTCCCCTCCCCTGCCTGCAACACCGAGAGAGGCAGGGCTGGGGTTTGGGGGAGCTTGCTAATTGCCGAGATTGTTATTCCTTCCACGAGGTACTTGGCAGCATCGAGCCTCCCAGCACAGCCTTTGAATGTCCACACATTTAAACAGTAGCCTCAGCTTGAAAGCACGCCAAAGAATAGGCAAGGCTTCAAGAAAGATACAGCCGTTTGCAGCAAGCATGCAAATTCATTAGCCTCTGTGCACGTGGCCTCTAATAAGCTGTGTTCAGCACCTGAAGCCTAAAACATCGCACCCTGTGTATCCCACCTAAGCCAACATCCAGGCTTTGCCTTTTCATACGTGGTACAAAACCATTCAGAGCATCAGAAGGATACCGAATTAACGCACAGTCTGTGGTGAAGGCTCTGCTTCATCTCCATCCATGGGGGATTTTATTCATTTCATTTTAAACATATACTAATAGAGATGCTAAGAGAATGCAATTACTGTGAGTCAATCTTTTACGCGTTTCCTTTTTATTTTCATCAGGACTTTGAAATCAGGCTGAGATCTTTCAGCTCCTACCCTTAGAAAAATAATTAGACATTATAGGTAGCCCTGTGGATAGCACATCTGACTGCTAGTCAAAAGACTTGGCTCTATTGGTGGTTCTGCTCCTAAATTGCTTTGTGATCCTGAACAAGCTGTTTTAACTGCACTACGTCTTGGTTTTCCTCTCTATAGACGGAATTAATGACTGCCCACATTAGTAAGGCACAGCCAGGTCCACAGACCTCAAAAGCACCTTACAAACACGAATTAATTTTGTCTCAAAAAACCTTTCTGAGGCAGGGAACTGTTGCAGTTTACTTTTATAGATAGGCAAAAATGAGGCACTGACAGTAGGAAAGACTTGCTCTGGTGATCACAGAAAGGACTTTTTGGGCATGAAAGGGAGACGTTAAGAGAATTGGAAAAATTAGGTCATCTGACACAAAATCCTGTGTTTTATTTCTTAAGTGTGCAAGGGATGGATGTGCTGCCCCAGAGGGAAATGAGTGTATTCAGCACCTTGAGCTTTTAGTCATTAAGTGTCTTGCCGTAGATTGCACTACGCATCAGTGACCACCCAGATGTAACAGTCCTTTATGGGGTTAATAAAGAGCTATGGGCCATTTGTATCTGAAGTCACATTTTAAGCATGGCCATGGTTTCTACGCAAGCCTAGTATGCATGAATATTTTCTTTTCATTTCACTCCCCTCTCAATTACAATTGGATTCCTTATGGAAACATTCCTTAGAATTTTATAATCCTGTAAAAGTTTAGACCTGCTGATGGATTCCTGTAGGATGGATGCAAGTCCTCTGTGAAGTTGTAGAGGTTAGGTACCCAGGTTCTGATTCTCTATTAAATTCTGTGGGTTAGAATAATTTCCTTTAACTGGCATTGGTTTAGTCAACAGGCTTTTTCCAAAAAGCTGCAGCAGGGCATCTGTCAGCACCTGTCATGTATCAGTGACATGCTTAGGGCTTCCCATCCGTCTCTCAAAAAGCCTCCCTCTCGGATGCTGGAGGTCCCCAGCCACCAGTAACTTCTCCGGGACAAAAAAATAAAATAAAATATCTAATTATGTACAACATTCAGGAGGCACTTTGCTGAAACCCCAGCCTTACAAAGGAACCATATGCCAGTGCCTCAAGTGTGCTTTGCAAACATCTGCCTCTCAGGGGGATTTCGTGCCAGACAGTAAGAAAGCAACTTTAATTAGAGGCCAATTGAGATCCTTGTCCCAAGGCCTGTGACTTCCCTAAAAAAGAAAAAAAAAAATCCCTAACAAACAAAGCAATTGCATTTGCCCCTGTGTTTAAAAACAATTTGTACATTTTCTATTTTAATGCAGAGTTCTCTTTTTAATTTTTCTGACAAGGTTCAACGTGCCCCGTCCGAACAGACGCGCAGGCTCCCATTGCCTTCAGAAAGATCCCTGCCCAGGAAGAAAGGTTGTGTATAGTGCGAGTGTTGGAATCGGTTTTAAATTAGTCATTTTTGATTGTGGTTCATCCAACATTCACAAACTAATGCCTCACTATTAATTACGCTCACATTTCCCTCTGTCTCACCTCGCCTTGAATCCCATCTGATCAGATACATTTCTTCCTTTGCTCATCCCCTTCAGTCCCTCTTTCTTTCTGCGAGGGCTTATGATTTCATCTTGCAGCTATTGTGTCATCCTGTGAAGCTGATTTTAAAAAAAATTAACAAAATGAAAACCCAAACCTGCAACTCAAAGGGGACTTTTCCCTTCCCGTGCACAAATTCCCTGGTTAGGGATAAAGCAAGATCCATGCCCTAAGCTCTTGAAACGGCGCCAGCAAGTAGAAACCATCCCTGCAGAAGGGTATGTGGGAGAGGAGCCAAAGCCCTGCCGGGATCCCCCCTGAGTGGGACACAGTTCATCCAGACTAGGAGGTTGCAGGTCTCTGGGTGATGCACCTCCAGACAAAACCAGCAAAACCAAGGCAGCAAGAATGGCAGAAGAAAGCACGCCAGCTATCATCAGGTGCAGCACATCCCCGCGGGGGCAGAGGGAAGGCTCATGGGCTACGGCCGTGACGCTGGGCTGCTCTGACAGCAGCTCCCCGCAGCCCTTACCTGGAGAGCAGGACCTCCCTTCACACCCCACTCTTCTGTCCTTACTTCAGTTTCCCAGGGTCTACTCCTCTGCAAATCAATCTAAAAACAACCCCAGCCCACCCACAGGGACCGTGCATAACCCACTTGCAGCTGACTTCAGATTGCCCAGACCTCTCTAACAAAGCACCGAACTGTAAAGCAGCAGCAGCAGCAGCTCCTCCGGGTCTCGCAAGGAAACGCTCTGGGTGTAACAGCGATCGCTTTAACTTCCCCGACAACATCCTAAATCTAGACAAAACCAGGGCAAACATTTTACATACATCAGTGGGAGGGGGAAGGCAAGACACTCACAGGACTAAATAATTTATCTGCCCCTCTTACGGATGCTGACATTTTTGACACACATTAAACATTAATGAAAATCATTTTATGGATGGCTGAGTCATGCCAGTCAATGCATAATCTCCTGCCTCTCCACCTGCCCCTTTCACCCTCCTCTGGCTCCTATCGCGGAGCGCAGCCACTTGTAACTCTGCCCCCAAAAGAGGCCGAGCTCCCCCAGATGCCAAAGAGCCGAGCAAAACACCGAGGGGCTGAACAGACCCTAACAAACACATGGACGAGAACCGAGTCCACCGAGTCCTAACCCCGCTGCTGTTAAATTCACAAACCTGCTGTTTTGTTAATTAGCTAACACGAGATGCTGTGAATCATTTCGGAAAGCAAATTACCTCCCTGATTTCTAAAAGCTTCCTAGCCGCATTTTTTTTTAAACTTATTATTTTTTCCTTCTCTTAATGTATAAATGCCAATTAAATTACTGCCTGCCTCTGTTTAATCTAATGTTAGCCTACTCATATTTTCAGCTGCTCCCTAATGCCAGTAAGGCCCCTTATGCCCAAATCTCTTTAGCATGCTAGTATAAATGTTTATAGCCCTAAGACTGACTGCTGTAAGAAGCTTGACATTTTTCTGGTAAAAACCTGCAATGTTATTGTAATGTTGAATAGAAAAGGATCACCAATGAGTTGAAAATGCAGCTTTCCTTTAGTTTGTTCCAGCTAAAGACACATATAAAGAGATGACTGGCATTAAAACCTCACTAGCTGTCTGGATCTCCTCCTGGACAAGCAGTCCTTAAATTTGCTGAACTGGCACGCACCAGAAGGTAGAGTTACACAAAACCACTGGGCAGCCTTCAAAGACAGAGGATACGCATTTAATCTCATCTCACATATCCCATTAGACTGTGAGACTGGACGCCAGAGTTACGAGAAATATGTTCTTCATCCCAAACATACTTTTCTTTATGGAATGGGCTAAAATATATCTAACAAGATTATCGCCTAAACTCAGTAAATTAGCTTTTTTTCACTAAGGGGGAGCTCAGAGCTGCACAAATAACTGGCTACAGGTTAATGAGATCTGACTGATGTCCAGAGGGTGCAAGCTGCTGCTCTATAGATCCCCAACAGCTGGAGTCAAATGACCATCCAACTCATCCCTAAAACACAGGGAAATAGTTTGGGGCCCCTCTTCCCAGCCCACTGCCAGGTTGTAAATGCAAAAGCCACAGACCTGACATTGTCTCCTAATTTTTTTTCAACAGAGGTGACAGAAGTGCAATATATTGGCAGTGATTTTTTAATTTCACAGATTGCATTATAAAATCCTTTTCCCATGCACATCTTTTCCCTTCTTCTGAAAGGATTTTACTGGTGGTGGCTTCCCTGATTTCAGTTTCACTGAACAGCATGCTCTGCAAAAACCAGCAATTCAGGCAGGAGGAAACTGTCACGTGCAAAGTGTTGGCAATAGTCCACAAAGTTCATTAGAAAGGTCTCCTAAAGATAGTGAAATTATACATTGATCACAGACAACCTATTGCAGCCTGCAGTTTTCTTACCAGGATCTTACTAGAGGCAGCTGCTGAGCCTCATGTAAATACAATACTGAGGAGCAGACCCCAATCTAAACCCAGCTAAGTCAACAAAATGACATGTATTACCTTCGGTAAATGAGAGATGAGGGGAAAACACAGCCCCTCCTTTCCCCCACATATCCTACTACAGTTGAGATTTCACACCCGTTTTAATAACCCATTTTTATATTTTTCCCCAGCCAGGAATCCATCCTGCATACACATCTCATTCGAGGCATCCCTGCTCTCCAACCCAAACATGCACCCACACACACCTTCTCATATTTTGGCTCTAGATTTGCTGATAGAAGGACAAGACCTTGCCCACATTCCAGCCTACGACTCAACCTGGGGTTTCCATGACCTTTTCCTGCAAACTCCAGCTCTGCTGCTGGAATGACTTGTCCATTATGTTAGTTGTTCAATAACTCTTAGGCACTACCACGCTAATATAGCTTTGAATAAATGACAAGTCACAGGCAGAAGTCAATGAAACATTAGGAGCGATGACAAAACAAAAATGGCAAGTTAACTGCACAAAGGAAAAGAAGGAAACGCACTGATATTTTTCTGCCTGCTTCCAAAGCAAAGGCAGAATGGAAGACGGGCTAGAGAGAACAGATTCATCATGCTTTGGCTTCATTATTATAATAATTAATTTATATTAGCAGGTGCACATTAAGAAGATGTGTTTCCACCCCTCTGCCACCACCAGCTGGTGCAACATGCGTGTCAGTCAGGGGAAACAGTAATTGTGCTGATGGCCCTCACCACCCATCTTACGTCTGCATCCTGCCCTGCCTGCAGCTTTGTTATGGGGTCCAGTCAGCACCACTGGTACAGGGCTGCAGAAACACATTGTGGAGAACAGTTTCTACCCAAAAATGCCTAAAATGGCCAGAGGCAGCTATGGTTGGAGACAACCAAACATGTAATGGCATTTCCCATATTTCATGGCAGCTGACTGATGGCAGGGCGCAGGTGTCATGGCCAGGGACGTGAGGCACGACATTTATAATAACCTTTTATAAACCTGACATTTATAAACATGCGCTGGAAAAGTAGCTATGACTTTCCGGCCAGAACTCTTGCTCCTGAGGAACATAGCGTGGAAATGTTCATGAGTCCACAGATCTCTGTTTTATACCTCATCCAGTGGACCCCACCGCAGGATTTGGCCCAGTGCCCACCAACACGGTTCAGGGATATCACATGGGACTGAGAGGGCCAGAAAAATATTCTCCTGGTAATGCCTGCTTAAATTTTGTGATCCGATGAAAATGCAGCCTGTGGAAATACATCTATGCTCTCTACCACTTTCCTGGGAAGCCCTATCAAATGTTGCAACATCCATTTATAGCAAGGTGTATATTAGCTCCAGAAAGTCGAGATACATGACACTGACTACTAATGAAAGCTTCAGGATAAAACAATAATGACATGCTTGTGAATAAAAAATGCATATTGAAATATTATGGAAAGAAAGTTACCATGCAGGAGAGGTACAAAATTCAATTTTCCGAGTGGTATACTGGCTTAAATGATACAGACAAACAACCTTTTCACGGCCATGAAATGCTTCTTTGGAAATGTTTTGTGAACTCACACACACAGAGAAAAACAAAGAGATAAATAGTCTCTTCTTCCCCTGCACTGAAGAGCTACAGTACTGAGCACACTGCCTGCTGTAAGACTACTGACAATTAAGGATGTGTCACCCTAAGCAGTATCTCTGTCTGCACGTATTTCATCTGCCCATTACCATCATCCTCAGCCACCACAACACGACCATGCACAGAAACCCTACGTTATGGGAATAAATATCCACTGAAGCCAAAATGGCAAGTCAGCTGAGCACATAAATTGCCCAGATTCTACCCAAGGACAAGAATAATTATCTTTCCAAATCGACTTTAAAACCCTCACTAAAGAATACTTTCCAAAGAGGTCAAGCCCTGATGATAGCTAATACTTTCAAATGAATCTTTATTATTGCCCAAATACAAAGAGCTGTTTTAACGCATCATGACAGAAGAATGCCTCCTCCAGGAGTGAGCCTGCCTGCATTTGTATAGATCATCACTTAAGTGTTCGGTAAATCATATGACTGTGGCTTTGAAAGATTGCACTTTGATGTCCAACGGACAGATGTCAGCATAAAAAGATAGGGGAAAAAAAAGTCCAAGCTCTGCGCAGCTAGCAGTCATTGACCAAACAGCAGTGAGCTTGTGTGCGGAGACCAAATAAGCAATAGCAACCGAGCAACCCCTTTGCTTCCAAAAACTGTTTAGCAATAGTGTAGCTACAAAAATGCCAGTAAGTGAAGTGCCCTAAACCACCGCTACCTGCTCAGTAACGTGGCTATGCAACCACTACCGCTAGCTCAGGAGCACCCACCACTGCCAGAAAACAGGTCCCCAGCAAAACAGTGCATGTGAAGCTGTAACACCAGTTAGTCCCTTGGGTGTCAATTGTTTGAGGAATAGCGTGTTGTAGCTTACGCTACCACTGTCACTGCTGTTCCAGGGATAAACAGAAGGCTTCTGTCATCAGTGTTTTCAATCCAGCCCTTTTCACAAGCACTGCTATTCAATTATAATGATTGTTTTGCTAAGTGTGGTTCTACTCGGAAAACTGACTCCATAAAAATAGGATCATGGAGTTCATGTTTATTGCATCTCAATGATTTCCAGATCAAACGCAGTCAGTTTACAAGTAAAAAAGATGTTTGGTTTGTTTTTCCAACTACCAGGTCTACAAACTCATGCTGGGATCTAGAAGTTAAGTTGTCATCTTTTTGGCTTGTACAATTGTAAAAGGAATGAAAAAGAATTCTGCTCGCCCACTCCCGGAGCGGCTCGTATTTCCAGCTTCAACAGAGATAATAAGGAAGAAAAATGAAGACAATATTTTCGAACCCACTTACCTAATTCTGCGCTTCAGGGCTCCAGAAAGGTAATCTGATTTTAAAAACTACTCCAAGGGCAACTCAAAGTGACAAGACTTAAGTACCACTTCAAATCTTACTGCATATTTAGATACCTAAATAGTATGTACCTAACTTTAGGCACCCATTTTTCAAAATCGTTCCCCTTAATTTAGTCACCAAATTAATCAGATTTGCATGTGATTACGCATAGATAGCAGATCATTTCAGTAGGAAGGTGCTATTTTTATATAGACACTTGTCGGAGCAGAATTGCATGTTAAACTAAAATTTATGAGTCCGCAAGCTGAGTCTACATTAACTATTTGACAGCTGCAAATTATTGCATTACAGACATCGCCAACTTGCTCTCACAGACACATGTGCGTACATGTAACTTAACCATTCCCCAGCTGTCTGTCTGTAAAACCTCAGCGTTGTAGGGGTTAGCAGGTTTCCCTTATGGCAACTCCTACAGGTCGCAATCAGGTATCTGAGCCCCACTATCATGCACGTGAAAGAAACAAGCTCTTCTAGGGCAGAGGAACTCCTGAAACCTGGTTTGCTATGGATTAGCTTCCTACCACGTTGACAGACAGATCCTTCAACTCTTTGTCATGTCCCCTATGAGTTCCCTACAGTAAAACCTCCACTTTTCAGCCATGCTTTTGCTTCTCCCCATTTCATCCCCCCAATACGTCCATGTCTTTCCTTCTGGGCTCCTGTGCCAACTGGTTTTGGATGCCACCGGTCAAAAATATATTATACCCCCAGTGCTGCTCTGTGGACTCCAGTATGATGGTTGCCTTGAGCCTTGCAAAGGATTTGAAGGAGCCTTAGCTCCTTAACAGCTGTATGTGAAACACAGGTTTATTGAGGGTAAACGGAGGGAATGTTTGCCCCGTTAACCAGTTGTCATGAAGCATTCCTCCATGACCCATGGTACAGCCGCGTTAATGCTAACCACCCCGTCTGGATCTGGGCTTTGTCTCCTCCTGCCTTGCGCCTTTGGAAGTTAATGACAATGTCTGATGGCAACCAAAGAGATAATGCATAAGAGCTTACAGGAAAAGTGGGCTGAAAATAAAGACTGGGAACATGGCCAGCATTTACAGATGTACTGAGTTAACGAGTTCAGAAGAACTTTCCAAAATATTAGCCAGTTTTACACACCTGGCCTTTCCACGCTGGTTTCAAAAGCTGGAGGTGCCTGCTTGCAGGGGCAGTCCTGCCAGGCCATCCTTGCAGCTTTACTGTGGCTCTCCTCCCTTTCCTGTCCCCCTCCAACAAGGAAAAGCAAGAGTGTTAATTAAATCCAAATGTTATGATTTTTAGCTAGGTGTAAAATCGTTGATTTTGAAAGCACCGCGCCTGGCTTTCATCATTAAGGAGCACTGTGATCATTGTAACATCAGGCCAATTACGGCGGTTATGGTGCTGAGAGATGTATTTCTGTTCTCTGGCTCTCTTTATGTATTCAAGTGTAAAGCAAAGGGAAGTGCAGCCTCAACTGCTAATTGCGCTGCTTAGGACATACTCACTCCCAAGGAGCTCCTTCCAGGGCCCCTTCAATCTCAGAGCTATTTAGTGCCAGGCAATTGCCAATCCTTTCCTACTCCAGAGCCAGTCAAGGTCTTGCCCGTGATGACGAAATCTGCGTGGAGGTTTTAGAAACCCATAGTCACGCAAGACAAGGTTGTTGCTCCTGCAAACAAGCCACTGCTGACTTGCCTTCATAAACTGTCGGGGGACTCTGCAATGAGCACACTGAGAAGGAACGGGTGTACTTGTGGCTCACTCCATCCTCCGGATGATATTTTCCCAGCACGTAGTCACAGCTCGTGCTATTTGAGTCATCCTCATATGAGAATGCAAATAGTTCCCAACCGGTAATACAGCATTTCTGCTTACAGGCTTAGAGCTCGGCTTCTCTCATGATGCTTCAAGCTGAGCCGAGTCCTGGAGAGCCAGGGGCTGTTTGATGTCAGGGGGAAGGGGCCTTGTACGGATGGGATGGTAGGATGGTAGGCAATGAAATGCTTTGGGCTGGAGGGAAAACAGGGCCCTCCCAATACTTTAGACTTTGGATTTAGACTTTGGATTAAACCCTGTCCTTAGTCATGCCGATGCAGAGAGGAGCAGCTCTACACAGTTTTCAGAGAACTGTAGATTTACCCCACTGAAACCATCCTTCGGATCCACACTTCTGTATGACTTTCCTTACGGTTTCTCTGCGAATGATTTTAATTCCTTAGAAGAAGAAATGGATTTGCCTTGCCATTTGCAGCACAGGACATTGCACAGTTACTGACTCAGACCTGAACGCTTACTGCTAGATTCCCAAGAAAAATAACATTAAATTGGAGTTTAGGTTGAGTAAATTCAGATATCTGAAAGCAAAAGTAGCATTTTGTGGGAAGCTGTAATTATTCCAGACAACCAAGAGAAATCCAGAAAATTCAGAGCTGAGTTAAATGTAAAAGCAAACCAAGATGGCTAAGGTATGGAAATCAGTGTTAAGGCATCCCAGCAACGTTGCAGAGAGCCTTCAGAGATACCAAGTGCACAGCTACGGCTAGTATGCAGTACTACTGATAGCTGCAGATTAAATTGATATTGAAAGCCCATTTCATTTTTTATCTTTCCCTTATTAAATTATTTTAGGATGAGAAAAAGGAGACCACATATCTGTCTGCTAAGAGTAACACGGAGGTATACCACATTAATCTGGCAATAAAGCCATCATGGACAATCCCTTGGCTCAAAGCCTCAGGATGTAGGATGTATATCTTACTCAAAAGTTGCTTATAAATTACTTTAGCCCAGGAAACAGTTACTGCCTTATAAACATGGGATGTTTCTAACCTTTCATTTACCTATTCTCCTGCAAAAATAGGAGATGGTAGAGATGCCCAGACATCAGTGCAGGTCCCAACTCCTTTTTGTGGCTCGTTTAAGAAAGCTCTCCAGAAATTAACACTGAACCCACACTTGCGTTTTATTCCTCGGAAGGAAATGGCCTTTTCTTCCTTGGCGTACCCTCTCCAAATGCCTGTGAAGGAAGTAACCCATTTCACAGCGAAGATAAAAGCTGCAGGTGGCCCAATATGTAAGACCTTCCCCCAGATCCATATGGCTCTGCCTGGGGTCTTGCTGTGCCAGCTCCGGTCTCCAGGAAGCTCTGATGTTTTCCTTGTTGGTCCCAAGATAAGGAAGGATAATGGTTACCGGGGTTAGCCTGAAACATTTGCTTTTGAATCCCGGCCACAGACGTAACATGTGGTCACACGCAAATCATTCGCTCCTCCTGCATCTCAGTTCACCCATATGCTGGGGACAGCGTGTTTCCTTACCTCCTGAGAGCAGCCACAGAGCCTGGGAGCAGCATCTTGTCTTTTCACTGGCCAAGAAAATTTCTTACCATCAGTGGTAAGTGGGTGTTTTCTCTGTACGGTTTGCTCAAAGGGAAATTAAAAAGCAGAAAGAAAAGATGTAAAGCTGTTCTTGAAAGAAAACAATGTCCATCTCTAGAAAACTGACAAAATATTCAAGTGCCACTCATTTAGCGCTGCTGCCAAGTAAAGTCTCCATCAGTCTGCTTGAACTTCACTGGGTGTAATCTAACTTACCATCAGTCCAAGCCACAGGATGTTTCCAGCACATGGTGGTCACAGATTGCTATTCTCAGCTGCCCCACTGGCCTGTTTTGACCAGTGAAGACCTTCAGGTGCAACCCACCATCCAGTGCCAATTTTTAGTGGAGTAAATGAAAAATAAGGGTGGAGAATACTGCATTCAGAAAGAAAACCAGCTTGTCTGAGTTATCCTTGAGCTTTCAACAGACACATCTTGGAGCAGGATCACTCGTATCCCAGAGTAGCCGCCATGGAGAATGGTGAGCTTGGAGGCAAAGTGCATCTACTATGTGGGTGAAGGAAGAGCGGCATGGGAAAGCCAAACCCCTTGCTGAGGTCACGCATGAGGTTATCACAGGCTCGGGATAAGCCCTCGCCCCTTGCACAGAGCCCTGTGCCACACACCGCACTGCCGCCCCTGACAAAAACCAGGGCTGAATCAGTCACTTGCTTATCCTCCACGCTGCAGATGTTTACAGGCGTTTTCACAAAACACTTCAAAAAGGGGCTTGTCTCGGGAGTCTGTTTACACAGTCTCGATCTTCTGAGCTTTCAAACATTTCATTAGATCTGAAATTCCCACCACAGCAAGTAGTGATCTTCAGAAGGTGTGGAGTGGTATCACGCATAGTCTGGGTGGTGGAAGAGGCATTTAAGCGCAGAGTGGGTGTTAGCCCAGATCTCTTCCTCCTCAAGCCTTCCTTACATCTGACAATGACTGCACCAAACTTCCGAGCAATAATAGCTCCAAAAGTTGGCAGATTTGAAAATAAAACATGTAACCATGTACTTAATGGCCTGGGTACTGGAGCATACAGTTTCTCTATCCATAAGCCTGACAGCTGCCAATGCAGTTGCAAAAAGCAGCTGCAGTGTGGGGCAACAAGCACAAGTCTTTTGTAAAATGTTTTTTGCAGAAGCGAGAACACCTGGTCGCCAAAACTATCACCTTCAACTTTTAAGACATATGCCCCAGCTCTGTGTGGGATTTTCAGTGAAATGAGAATGAAGATTTGGTCCTCAATAGGAAAACCTACACATTGAAATCTGGAGTAATCAGTTGTTGCTCTCTACTCAGGTGAGACTCGTGTGAAGCAGCACTGACACCAAATCACCTCTCATTTAAAGTGCTCGTCCCGTATGGCTGCGTGTGAGGTGCTAAGCAGGGCACGGAGAGGAAGCTGGCAGTCAGCAGTGTTTGACGTGTGGCTAAAAACCAAAGACAGCTTCAGAAAAGACAGACTGCCTCTCTCTTCCAGTCAGAGAGTCATGTCTAGACCAAAACCAATATTGCTAAAGAGGAGACTCATCAGAGGCATTATAGCTTCCCACTCTGGAAATACCGGGTTTGATGGAGTCTGTGATTTTAAATTGGGTCAGCTTACCAATAATGTGGCCAAAGAAATTCAAAAGGAATTCATACCAAAAATGGGGAAAAAATGGCAATGGGCAGCAGAGAAATGTTATATGAAGATATTAATGAGTAGATGATCTTTGTCCTTCATCCCACTTCCCTGCGAGGGAAACCGGGTCCCACGCAGCACTTGTAGCTGTGAGTCAAATCTGTTCCTCCAGACAGGAGAAGCGCCCAAGATCTCAAATGCATCTCCACCACAACGGGTCTTGGCCAGATGCTCTTCTGGCACAGAAGGCCAAATTCCAAGGCCTTTCCAAGGCCTTTTTTAGGCCAAGACCCGGATTTTATTGTGAGGGGACTTGTACTGAAAGTCAGTCAGCGAGTCATAAAGAGACGTGCTCATCTCCAAGCTCTCCAGGCTGGAGCCGTATCTGTTTATAGGAGGTTCCCGTTAGGGATCTTGTGTCATCTGGGAGACAATGCTTATCATTTATTCAGGCTGCACACTTTTTTATTCAAGCCACAGATAGACATTATTGCTTGAAAACAGGGTAATCCAGCTACCCCATGTTCTTCCTTTAACCCAATCAGAATTTATGGGAATTTAATGGAATACATAGGACTTTCCTAACAGAACAAGATTGCATGATAGCTCAGAACTGCCAGGCCTTTCCAGCTGAAAGCTAGGATGAAAACAGACAGTTAATCAGTGAAAATGAGGACAATGAGTCAAAAAAGAGAAGGTGAGAAAGGAAGACTCTCATGCTTTTTAATGAAAATACTATCCTGCTAAATTGCGTGATTAAAAGTCAAAAGAAGAAAATTTGAACATGGCACAAGTTAAAAGAACTACATTTTTATACAGATTTTTTTATCCTGTCTTCTAAATAGTCAATAATCTGTTGCACATAAAACTGTAGGATGGTAATTGAAAACAGAGTCTGGGCCCATGACAGGAAATAAATTCTTATCAATGGCTTTTGCAGATCTCAGCCAAACAGTTGGGAAATTAGTGGTCCTGGAAATTAATACATAAGATCATGATCTTAGAGAAGGATATAGCAAATACACTTATCTGTAAAGAGTCCATACTGGGTTTTTTTGCCATAAAGATAACCCTTGAATAAGAAATTCAGCCATTTCCTGGTTTAGACTTTGTCAGGATTCCTGGTAACAGCATTGAGGAGAAAACCCACGTAATTTGCTTGGCAAACTGAGACAGACCCCAGCTTCCAAGCGAGTGCAAACAAGAGATTTTCTAGCATCTCATGAGCTGAGCTAAAGACAATAACAGAGCATTATATAACGTGACAGAAACCCATTTTCACCACAACCCATTAGTGCAGCTGAATCACTCAATTCTGCCAACTGCACTGATCATTCAACATTAATTGGGGCAAATTAAGTTATAATTTATGACTTTTCTCCTTCATAATTACTTATGGAAGAAAATCGTGAGGAACTAACAATTAAGATGATGGGGAAAAGCTTCAGAATAATTTGTTGAACGCGAGTGTCCTTTCTTTTTCTTCCCCTTTCTCTCCGCTTACAAACAGACTAGTAACTTACCTGTCGGTTCCTTGGTCATCATTTACAGCTATGCCCCAATATCCAACTCATGGGAAACAGAAAATTCACAGCCCACTTTCTCTAGGTGCATGGATAGGACCTATGTCTGTATTTGTATGAGAGACACCCGACAGCCAGTGGACATCCTAGGATGATACTATAGCGGAAAGCATTTTTAGAAAAAAAAAAGAAAAAAAGAAAAAAAGAAAGGATTAAAGAGAAGAAACCAGTATAGCAAGGAGATCTGGAAACCAAGGGAGGAATCCATGAGTCTGAGGCTGACGCATCCTTACAGACCGATAGTCCTGGCACGGTGTGACTTGTGCAAGGGCCTGTGCCTCTCTTTTTCCAGAATAATGATTTGGACCCTTAAAGAAATCAAGAAATCATTTCAAACAAGACCAATAACTACTGCTTATCTTATATGCACAGAGAAGGAAATTTAACTTAGGCTCAATGGCAAATTACAAAGAAAAAGAAAACCTCTAGCAATGTAACCTCATAACCAATTATTCCTTTCACAGCCTATTATTCCTTGTATATTGTAAACCCTCTTCAGTTAAATGCCATGTGCTATTTTAAAGACTGTAAGTCAGCGCCAGTTCAAATGGATGTTGTAAATTCATGCAGATGAGGAAGACATACACCCAAGCCATAATTCTTTATTGCAGGCTAACTTGCTCAAGTTATAAACCGCCTTTTTGGACACAAAACAATCCTGACTGATCCATTTTTCCGCAGTGATCAGAAGACAGGGTGTGGGGTTGATAAGAACGTGCTGATATTTGGCAGTAAAAGCTCATCAAACCTTTCCAGACAAGATAATATTCAAATCCAGAATCTGGAATAAAAGCAGTATGCAATTTCTTGCCCAAGTTGAAAATTCATGATCACTTTGTTCCCATTTTACTCCTGTCACACACTGTTTTCTTAAACAGAAGGTATTTGTTGAAGAAAAAACCTAAAGAAGTTGATGTGATAGAACGGCTTTGGCTCCTACCCTGCCTTCCTGTTTACCAAGTAGCAAATCTTGTCTGAATTTCTCTACAATACGCAAAGATAACTAGCAGCTAAATAACATACTGCAAGGAAACATATCATTACAGGGCCAAGTCAATACATACAATCCATGCAAGAAACGCCCTCTGAAAGAGATGGGAAATCTTGACATGGAGTGATTACAAATTCAGAACCAAGTGGTAGCATGGAGTGTATAAATCAGAGCAGAAGTTGGCCCTTCACTTATATTTTTGAAGATAACGTGTCTTTAAACAAAAAATGGAGCAAGCTAGAGACTGGTGATAGGCTCAAATGATGGCTGTTTTTTCAGGGAAGAACACAAAACCGTGTTAGTGCAAAGGGTGATGATGCCTTTCCACTTCTGTGGGTGCAGAGCGGAGAAGCAGAGAAGGATTTTGGGGACAGCTCACATGAGGATGTCTTCATGTCAAACAGCAGTGGAGAGTGCAGATAATCAAGCAGCTATAAGTGCACTTGAGAAGCTATCACAGTAAAAAGCTTGGCAAAGCCATTGCCCACCTTCTAGGCAAGAGAAATGACTGCCCTAGCTTGCTGTGTCACTAGTGCTCAAGTTAGCCCTGTTTGAGCCAACTTCTCGGTCACTTTGCCGCTGAACAACTCTGCTTCCAGAAATTATTCCTTGAGCCTGTTCACTGCAGGAGTTTGGGTCTAGAATGGAGATATTCAGGGCAATGTAAAAGCAGAGGCTGAGCAGCAACAGCTGGATATGGCTTCAGGATGGAGATGCTCCTTGCTCTGACCCCTCAGTTCCCCCTCACCAGTATTAGCCATGCAGGCTTGGAAGAGAGACTTGACAGAAGTGGGGTTGTGTTATGTTGGCCCTGTGTACATGGACCGATTTCATTATATTATGAGAGATGCACCATCCTCCTAAGCCCAGCGATGACAGACATCCTTTCCTCTGCCAAATTTCTCATCTGTCAGGTGTCTCTATGAGAAATGATGGTAGTTTTTGTCCTTGCCCATAGAAGCAAACCAAAAATAACAAAAAGCACTACTGAGTGTTTTGTGGCTGTTTTGAAATACCCCAAATGCTTCTGATAATAGACCAGGATTTTCAAAGGGATGTCCATTTGGGGAACCTAGTTTCTTAGCAACTGCAGGAAACCTCTTAAGAAGTAGAGATTTCAAGAAGACAAACGATGAGCATGCTTTAAACCCAGCCTCTTGGTCGGAGGCTCCAGTAGGGTAACGTGAAAATATCAGCCTTCAAAACGTCTGCTTCCACTGGCAAAATTTCATCTCCAGTGTCGTATCAGGCACAGCCTTCTGTATCTTATCCCCTTTGCATCCTCCTCCTGCTCCCACTAAAGCAAATAGGTGTTTTTGTCAGTGCTGGAAGCAGGTCCTGTTTCCATTAAAATCAATCTTTCAGCACACTTAGGAAGTTCAAACAAGCACTTGGCTGTAAATCTGAGGGTTTTATCCAGACAATGATGTTAGCTGTTTCTGTACGTAGGAAATGCTGCAGATTGACCTAACACTTCTTCTAAACAGGAGTTTTACTACATCTCCTGTGTCAGTCACAAAAGTGATGGGCGGAAAAAATGTTCATTGTTATTAAAAAGGAAAGTCAGTTCCCAAAATAAGATATATCACCATTTCTCTACCAAACATTCCCATGTACTTAATGACTCCACTAGGAAAAGAGATTAAAGAGAATTGTATAGACTGGATTATCGAATGACAAACTCTTTCAACCTGCAATTCTGAAAGCATAACGTTCTGGCATCCCACCCCACGCTTCAGCAGCTGGAACATCAGATACAACCACGGCTTGCTGAATCCACTGCTAGTGAGAATCAGACTTTACACTGTGATATGAGTTTCCTTTTACTGTTGGAGGCGAGTTTTTCTATTAGTCCGAAACAGAGAGCAGCGCAGCTGAGCAGAACACTGGGCAGTTTTGTCCTTTTCACTTGCCCTGCTGAATGGACTGTCAGCAGTTCAGTCTATGTACTATGAATGCTAAAGTACTGGTTCAGACTGGAGTCCTCAATAGACCTGCTGTGGTACCAGGCAGCCTTATAATTCCCACCGCTGTAAGAGCAGCACAGCATAACACACAAAAAAATCCTCCCCCCGCCCCAACACTAAACACCCTTCTTCCCCCCACATTTAACAACATTCCTGCTCTCCATTTCTGCCTCCTCTTTCTTCATTGCTGAATATACATCAGGGACCTGCTCAGTTGCATTTCAGTGCTGCACATTTTATCCCAGCCCTTCACGGGGAAACAGGAATCACTTCAGGTGCCTCTTCAGGCAAATTTCTTTAGTGATCTCGTTTCCCCCCTCCCCCCTCCTCCTGACTTTTTCTGATCTCTGAATAATTTGTTCACACAGTATTGCTTCCTTTGCCATTAGAAGCCATAAATCAAAACACAAGCACTGCAAGGTCTTACATTTTCAGAATCTATTACTTTTTGGTTTCTTTGGAAAAAAATCTAAGCGACAAGTATGAGGGAGTCACAATTGCCCTTTTAACACAGGCTGATGGAAACTGAGTTTAACCCAAATTTGTGCCAAAAAGAACCTTTTTTTCCCCCTATTACTTTAAAAACAGAAAAGTTCCCCAAACTTTGGCTCATTTTCTGCCTGCAACCATTGGGTTGCTGTTTGCAGACTGCTGCCCAGTACAACATGCCTGTCTGCTGGGCTCCTTCCCGCCGTGCTCCCACCCCAGCCTCGGGCATCCTGTGGCCCCAGGACGGTGGTTGGGGCTTGCTGCTGACCAGTGCATCTCCCTGGGTCCAGGCATCTCCTGTCAGCTTTGCTATTTGTCACCACAGAGCAGCATGGAGTGATGCTGTGGACAGGGAAATCACCATTACAAGCCTGGCTCAGGGGACCTTACAGTCAGGCTCAATACAGCAGGACAAAATGACCATAGGTGGGGAAGTGCTGAACCAGGCAGCAGAGGGGTTCGCTCCAGTAGCTGCTCAGCAAAAGAAATCTTTCTGTCCCCTAAGTTGCTTTTCCTGCTCTTCTGATCCAAATCCCCTTTTACCATTAAATTACTCTCATGAGATCTTTATGCTGACAGGTCCAGAGTAACGGCACAGCCCATGGAGCCAAAGATTAGAAAATCCTCTATCATCAGTACTCAAGAAATAAGAGGGCTGGTCAGCACATTTTTATCTGTTAATGGCTCTACCATCCTGGATCATCTCTATGATTTTCCTATGGAGAAATTGTGCCTGTGGTTCAAGGAGAAATGCTCACACTTCATCAGTGCACCACACAAACATTTCCATCTGTTTTTGGATTCTACCTACCTAAAATCTGTAGTAATAAGTTCAAAGAAGTGACATGAACACACGGAGGCTTGTTTAATTACCACCAGCCCTCAGAAGCTGTTTGATAACAGTGAGTGCTCTTCAGAGGGATCAACACCTCCTATACAAGTCCCTGAAGCATGTAATTCTGCCCCAAAAAAACATCTGAAAGCCAACAGCGATCGCCTGAGTCTTGCAGATGACCTGAGTGAAAACAAACATGCACATACAATAGCACCCAACTATCACAGCAACTTGAAGCCACGGCAGCCAGCAAACGCCAGAGGTGAAGCTCAGAGTCACGCTGAAATAGCTTTTTCATCATGGCCCTCATCCTGAAATTGCAAAAATGGATCTTGCAGGTCAGATTAGCAGCAAGTTATTTTGGCTTTCTACATCCCATATCTCTGAGAAGAAAAGAGGAAAGAGCTGCAAGTAACCAGAAATTTGTAAGTCACGTTAATTTGAAGATGGCTGTTATTCTGGGTCACTTTACAGATGTCAGAATTAATTACTACCAAATTTCCTTTCATTAAGAAAAGAATTTTTATAGCTGGATTTCACCATCTGCAAATAACTGAGACATCATTTAAAGCACTTCAGAGCATTGGGTTTTTGTAACGGCTTCTACAAAGCTGCAGAATTTATGGCTGAAGTGTGTTTGTATAATGTGATCCCAGATTCCAAGAAACAAGATCCCAAATAATTCAAAGCTAAACAAGGCCTCACACAAATGCTAAACTGTGAGGTCTTGTAGAGTCTTTTTTTTACAAGCGCTTCTGAGCATAAAGAGAGCGCAGTCAGAGTCAAGTGATCATCTGGCTATCTCTTCCCAGGAACTCACTGGGAGTGACCACTAAGGTCTGTAGTCCCTGTTACGGGATGTTAGCACAGCTTAATGCTCTAGTAATGATCTATATGCCATTAACAAAGATTATATACACACACACAAACTTCAAAAGACCAACAGTTATATTAGCAAAAGGTTTTAGCCAATCTGTGAAAACTCGGCAATTAGTGCAACTTCTGTTAAGAGCCAGTATCCTCTGTTAACAATTCATGACAGATCACTGAAAACAATTAGGGTTGTTAACATACAAGGCACTAATGACATTTACAGTGTGAAGTCATGCGGCACCTCGGCATGATATAGAGATTTTATACTAGAGGATACATATGCTCGCGCATGTTATAAACCTGCTCATTAGAGACTACCAGAAATGTCACCTTAGAATCCCAATTCCTTTGAATAAAAACGTAAAAGGAGTCATATATTTTCTTCTGGTGAGGCATACTACAGTTCACTGGAGTTGTCCATTTAAAAACAAGAAAAAGAGAGAGAGAGAGGAGACAAAAAGACAAACTCTTGTGCCCTTGGGATGTCTACTGTCTGGACAGGTCTTCCAGAAAGGTGCTTTTAGCACCTGCCTAATTGCTGTCTGCGCAGAGTCCTGCTGTTCTGCAGGTCCCTGTCCCCATCTGCCGTGTTTGCAGGGACGAGGAGTGGGCCTTGATGGGCACTGAAGCTAAATGCAACGAAGCAATAGCAATAATGGGCACACACCATGGAGACGGATTTAAAATCCAGGTCTCCTGTGCAATCCCTCTGCTTCCCTCTTTTAGAAAGTAGCAGAGTTCCCCCTGTGCTGCCAATAGATGGGGTTTGATTCCCGTAGCCTTTTTTAGCCCTCTGCCAGTTTTAATTATGGTGGAAGGAGCGGTATTTCACCCCTAGCTTTGCAAATTCTGTTCCAAAGGAAAATTCAAACAAGGTCGGTTTTATTCTAATTTTGAAAGAAAACAAATTTGGTAATGTCAAAATTTTCCATAAAACAGACTTCCAAATGTTGACTGTCATCCTGATGCTTTAGTGGGCATTTAAAAGAGCAAATTTGAAACAGCTGAAATACCTGGAAAAATTAAATAGCAACTCTTGATTTAAGAAAAATATAAATTGATGGAGTAACCTGCATTAGATGCAGAATTAAAATGCACATGGGAAATAAACTGGAATACCTCGATCAATTTTTGTTCATCGCAGATCATCAAGCTAAAATGAGAAAAGCAAACTTACAGTGTTTTACTAACCTGAGTTATGGAATAGAAAGTGGTCTAGGACTGCTCCCATAGCAGTTTGGAAAAATACGCATTTTTAAAAAGACTGATTCTTCTGGCAAATTCGTAACAGAGTACGGCCACGAGCTGTAAAGGACAGACCACACACATGCTTTCTGGACAATCAGTGACCGGACACAAGTCTTTCCTCTGACTTCATGATATAAACTTGATGGTTACCAATATTTACTTAGTCTAAATAAAGGTCATGATTTGGTAATACTTCTCTGCTCCGCGGGGTTATTTAAACATGTGCTTAAACAGTGTGGAAAGCCATGGACTATAAGGACATGGTCATGGCCTTTTCTCATCAGGAAAAGTTCCTTGTCACATATGAAAAGAGAAAATGCCAACCCACAGGAGCACAGAGGAGAAGATCTTCAAAGAGTGCAAACTGAACCGCAGCTCAAACACAAAACACAAAGATACTTGCTGTCAAGGCTTGAAAAATACATTTTCCCCATTTGCTAGGGGTGACTCCGTGGCTTTGGCCGGTACTAACACGTCATGAAGCCATCACACACTTCTAGACTTTTTGGATTCCACCTTTACCAGGAATTTACTTCTGATAAAACTCTCAAAACCGGCACAAAATTAGAAGTTTTCCCCCCTTTTTTCCTTTATCGTATGAAACGTATCCACTGACTTGCACCAAGTCTGGCTTTGTCAGAAGCTTTATTCTATAATCACTGCAGGAAAGCAGAAGATGCTCTGCTTCAGCCTGAAAGCTGTTTGAAACGTATCAGATAGTCTCATTCCGTCGAACAAAATCTCCCCAGTACAAATTTTAGATGACTCAGCAAGTTTTTGTTCAAATTTACTAACATGACATAACACTTGCTTGTGAAAAACCTGCAAGTTGATTTTCAGAGACCTGAAGATCTCTGAAGATTTAAAGATCTTCAACCAATTCCCAGTTAGAAGAAAGCATATCTGAGCTACGCAGGAGTCAATGCAGTGTAACTGCCCCAAGACCTCCGGGTTTGCACCCACCCAACAGTGGGCAGAGCCTAGCCCTGGCGCTCTCCTCCCACACCCGGCTCCAGGAGGACCTGCTGCACACCATGTTTAACAACTGCTCTCTCAAGATCCAGAAGGCAAACTGGAGGAAGTCGTCAGTCATTCACTACATACATCACGCCTGTGTAAGCCACTGCCATCCACAGGAGTTTCTGTACCTATAGACAATAGGTACATCCACTCGCAAATCCTTGTCCTCAGCACTAATAATAACCGTGCTGTGTATAATATGCTGGCCAAGAAAACCACTTTCATTTACAGTATGAATAATAATAAATTAAGAATTTCCTCTTTTTCCACTAAGCAGACCCACTTCTCGTTCCTCCTTACTTTTGGCTTTGTCAGCCCAATGTTTTGAGCATTTCCTGCATGCTTAGAGAAGGCAAAGGTGCTGCCCATTCCCACTCACAAGCATCCCAACAAAACTTCTAGTGTTACAAACCACTCCATACTTCCTTTCAATGACAGTCAACAGAGACATCCCCAAAAAAACCTTCCAGCTGCCCCATCAGCAAAAATGATGCTTTCAGGAGAGGTTTCCACCCAGTTCTCCAGACAAAGATGGATCAGATCAAACCAAGCTGTTTCAGCACAGGGGAGGGAGTGGGCAGGAGGCAAATGTGAAGGCATACAGGGAGAATACACACACAACCAGTATTTGACTGCAGGGACCTACAATCTGGCAGTTGGAGACATCCAGGTTTTTTTTAACCTTTTGTTCATTGTTTTAGTAATTTTATCTCTTGATGACAGATGAGGCGGATATTGCTAGGAAACTAAATGATTTCTTTTGACTCAGTGTTCTGAGGGGAGAATGAGGGAAACATGCCAAAAATGGAGAGAAATTTCCCGGGGGCAGAAAATGAAAAATTAATGAAATGCTAGGCAACACTCGAGTATGTCAAATGAAAGAAAAAAGGGATAAGAACAATTAAAATCAGACAATGCTCTGAAGGGGTCAGGAGGATCAGCAAGGCAGGAATGATAGTCTGAAGAAGAACTTGTATGGTAGAAGCCCTTTAACTCCCCATGAGGAGCAGAAGAGAGACTGGGCGAGCTCAGGTTCAGGACGGGGAGTGGGCAACACCAGGCTCCCTGAGCCTGGCCTTAGCACTGGGAAAAGTTACTGGCAGTAACTTGAATAAAGAGTGACACACATTCACAGGAGGGATGTCAAGGTGGACAGACCTATTTTTTTTCCTGTCGGGAGATGACAATGAGGACAGACCCAGGATGAATAAGCCAATCTTGTTGACTTGGTTTTCAGCAGGCAAGTACCATCTCTATAATCAATGACAGCAAGTGAAGACAGTGTAGATATGTGGTAACTTACCAGGTAGGGGTAAAAGTGATGTATGTAGGCTAATTTTCCTTATTGTCTGTAAAGCTGTATATACATATTATTGTATATAGAGGTGTTCTGTGTCCGTGATATCTGGTCATTGAAAGGCTGTGTCAGCACCAAGCCCAAATTTGCTGCTCCCATCTTGCAGCCGCTCAGCTGCCGATGAGCTGTTTAGCAGAGTAGTTAACAGCTGCGAATCCCAGTCTCTAACCTCATCACGGCTTGGGGCTGCCAAACCGACTCTGCACACTGACCCTGCAGCAGCCCCGGGTTTGCGACGCCAGTCCTAGTTTGGAAACAGCTCGCTCTCGGTGGGGGACAGCAGGAGAAGGCCATGGATTTAGGTCTAAACTCGAGAAGGCACTTAGGCATATGGCTATACCTCTTTGGGACAGGGCTGTTTTCCTAGATTAGTGAGTGACGCTTCGGCTTGCTAATAACAACACAGGGGAAGACTAGATGCAGAGACACGAAGAAACGAGAAAATAGGTCAATCACTCACTTCTGAGAACAGAAAAGAGGGGAGATGGAAAACAAATAGCTGAAAGGACTACACCCAACTACCCTGATGACGGTGCAGGTTGTTGACCAAGAAAGCATCACTGGTAACCGCAAAAAAAAAAAAAAACAGGCCAATGATGGAGAACAGACAGCACCTCCTTTACAAAAAGTAGAAAAAAGCTTTCTGTGGACCATATCCCAGAGACCAATATGTTTTGCAGGGCTCAGTGGTAGCCTCCAGTCTCCTTAGTTCTCTTTTAAAAGGATTAATTTTCTAATGAGGGTACTTGCCAACAGGTCACATGGTGAGCACGGCATGTCTGCTGGTACCAGCTAGGTTGTGCTCCCCTACCAAAGCAGCCAGCATTTCTGTTTTACAAGCAGGGTGAGGGGAACTGTCAGATGGAGAGAGAGGTGCCAAGACTTCCTTGATGGAAGGTGATAGACAGGTCTCACACTTCTATACCAACTGTTTCAAAGCCTGATTTTTCAATCACTCTTAATAATTACTTCTGGATCCAAAATAAATGTGGACAGATGACATGATACCCAGACATAACCTGACTCTCCCTGTGGGAGGAGGAATATTCCTGAGGTTAGTAGGAACTCAACTTCTAAAGCCAAAGAAAGTAACATTTTTCCTATATGCAGCCATTACATTTCCTTTCTGTGCATCTCCTCCTTCCTGTAAAAGAAAAACACTCACGACTAAGTGAGATCCAATATATATATTTATGTATATATATAAAGTGTGATGCTGGAAGAAGCCTGCTGCCAGAAATCCTGGATGCTTTGGGACCAAAGCCATGCTGAAATCAACTAAAGCCCTTCATTCACAGCTCGGTGGGCATCTTCCAAAACCCTGCATGGAGCTGTTCCCCAGAGCCTCTCCTGTCGGTGTGAGGGGACTCGTGGATTTTACATCAGGAATGGCACAACATGACAAACGGTCCCGTTCCTACCAAATTGACTGGTAGGCTTTTCTCCCAGTTGAGTGTTTCACCAGTTCAACACAAATAAACACGTCATAACTGGCTGTCCACCTACAGCATGGGGTAAAGTGTTGCTCACCAAAACCAAGCCAGACAAAAGGCAAAGGGCCAGCTGGCCCCTGTCAAAGGAAGCCAACAGTAGGCAGCAAAGGCACGAGGTGGAAAGCTGAGCACCAAATTTTGACTTCAGGTACGTCTGCACAGACTTGCGAGGCCCTGGGTTTGGAAGGGGATTTGCGCAGGCGTAGCCAGCACTTTTACTGCATTTATCACAACATCAGGTTTTAAAGCGCTGGTACAATGGTGCAATGGTGAGCAATGAAATCACAGCCCAGATTTGCTTTTGGATCTACAGCTGTTTATCTGAATTTTTGGCAGCCATCTCCATGAGCTAAGGTTTTCATTGGGCTCTTTGTTTGGTACCGGCCGGATCCTCAGCAGCTGGAGACAGCAGCTGCAATTTCAGATCACTTCAGTGAAACCCAGGGAGCTGTTCTGATTTGTCCCAGCTGAAGATCTGGCCCACGGTACAAGAGAGATCACATCATAAGGGAAACAGCTTCACCAGGGAGCAAGGCTGCGGAGCCATCAAGTCTGCCATCTGGTTTTGCAGCACAAGGGGTTGACACTTTAAAGGGAGGAGAGAAAGGAAAGACCCCACTGAGCTACTACCTGGCTGTGCAACCCTGCACCGCATTTGGGTGGGGAGGTAAGCCCCTCCATGGGATCCTTTCGTACTTTGAAGCCCCAGTCTTTGCACTGGAAAATGCTATGCATTTTTCTACGTTACAGCATCCAGCGCATATAAATCAGCTGCATCACCACGATTCTCTAATTCATTCACTGGCACAAGTTAGTCCTAAATACAACTGGGCACTTTGCAGATTTCAATCCCCTACACAGGAAAAGGAGAAAAAAAAGCCTTTTTACTTTTCTCCAAAATCCAACACAAAGTATGACCAGAGGGGGCTGTAAGCTACTTGGGAAGTAACGGCACAGGCAGAGATGAACCTCAAGGTACTCTGTGCAAGACTAGCCTGGACAGCCATCATGACACCTCTCATATATATTTTCCCGGACCAGCCCCCACACTTTGGTGGTTTTCCCTTGGTCTCATTCTGTTCCTTTTCCGATGTGTACCCTTCAGACGCCTGGGGGGACCACCTACCCCCATTCGTGGCAGCGCATGTGCCACAGCAGAGAAGAGGACATTTGCAGGATGCTCAGGGCTGGCTTCTGAGCTAAGGGTGAGAGCCACCAGCCGTGGAGCTGAAATGGCCGCGTGGGGAGAGGAAGGGTTGTGCAGGGGATGGCTGCCAGGCTGTCGGGGAAGAAGTGTCTCCAAAATCCATGGATGAACCCAACCCTTTGCATAAGAGAGGGAGAAAAGCTCCTGCTATTCAGGGCTCTTCAGCATGGGGAGGAGGGTGTGCAACCCACAACGGTTTACCCCTGGGCCCCTTTTCTGCACTTACACGTTGGCTATCACGTCACCCTGTGATGCATCCCGGCCCCGGGGCGTCCCACGGCCTCTGTGTGGTCCTGACTTCCCTTGTAGCGATGTTAAAGAAAAGCCTCCGAAAAAACCTCAGCAAGAGGGTTGTTCATCAACAGGCATGTCCCCATGCAAGCCCCCGACCCTTGCCGTACAGCTTGCAGGCCTCCCCATCCTGTCGCATAGTTACAGAGAAAGTTGAAAGGATTTATTTTTGACCTGCAGGTGTGTGTGGCGGGCAATCACTGAAATAATATTTCAGCTTGTCAGAGCATCTCCTCGTGAGAAAATCACGATATTATGAGGTTAAGAAAATCTGAATGTGAAGCTGAGCCACAACATAAAAGCCATGCTATCTGTCAAAGTCATCAACAACCTTGTCGGTGGGATTTAACAGTCAAACTCCCAGCCCAGAGCCTGTCAGCTCTGTCTCCCGCAGCAGATAACGCGTTTAGCAGCAAAACTCTTCCACGTGAGACAAAAAAATTATTTGACCACAGAAGTGAACTTTGGATTTTAGATTCTCCTTTTTTTAATTGGTGATGAACATGTAATAAAGAGGGAGAAAGAAAGCTGTAAAATGACTGAAAAACAGATGTAAGTACTTCTGAGTTAGACTGGAAGCTTTTTCTGCCAGAGGATCGTACACACCTGATCTGCAGCACTTCCAGGATTGCATGCCTAAAATATTTCCTGATTTAACACGTAGGTCTGAAATTTCTACAGAGTAATAGCTGACCTTGATAGCCATTGATCAGAAAGCACTTTAGTATGGAGCAATCCTCTCATAATCTATGTATAAAAGCTTTTCTAGAGCTCCCGCCATCGCTGAAATGGTGGGGCTGGTATGGCTAGATGAAAATGGTGCTTTTGCTCAGCCTCCAGGTACCCCTCGAGGAAGCAACAGCAGAGTATAAAATCAAAAATCTAAATTAAGCAAGGACCAGGACAACCCAAACTGGGGAATGCAACAGGTGCAAAAATGAATGCAAAACTCCTTCCTGAGCAGCTGCGTTCACTGCGGTGCCGTAAACCACAGGGTAGCTCCATCCTGAGCTAAGGGTGGGTGAGCAGCTCTAACGAGGGTCACAGAGATGATACAGCGCTAACAGTGCCTGCGTTGCGTTGTGACCTACCACGCTTAATGGAGAGCATATGGTCACCTCGAGCTGCAGAGGGCTGAGCCTGAAATCTCCCCCCTGCCCCACTGAAGTTAATACAAACTCTTTGCCGTTCCCTGAAAAAACAAAGCAGCATCACATGTAGTTTCACAGAGACATACACCAGTTCCTACAGGAGCTGGCGTCCTGCCTCGCCACCCTGTGCGCTCCCAGTGCCGAATGCACTGGCAGCACCACTCCGAGGGTTTCTGCGCTCGCTGAGGACTCTCTTGCTACGAACAAAGGAATATTTGACCTTTCTATCCGAAGGAGCTAGCAAATTAGCCCTCTAAACCTGTACCAATCAGGCTGTGTTAAAAGAGGGAGCCTTCATTCTCTGCAGTAAATCTGTAATTCAGTCAACGTGCTGAGCAGCAGGATAAGGAGGGCATCTGACACAGAACAGATGTCAGATTTTATCTTTTTTTTAACTCTCCTCCAAGTCTAGACAGCAGGTCTCACATGCTACCACCTGCAGACACGGCCGCTTGACTGCGCTCGTGGAAATGAGCAGTGATGCACCTTGTGTGGATCACCTGGAGGGACCCAACCTCTCAGGGGAAAGCCAACATCATCACTTAGTGACAATGACACCCCACCACAGGCTGGAAGCAGGACGCCGAGGGCAAGGGTAAGCTAGTCTGCTACACCATTCAAACCAAACTCGGCTGAAACCAGTGGCAAAACACAGTAATGTTCAACGGTGGAGGCTGAGTGTTTGCCCCGATGCCACGACACAGGCAGCCGGGTGTATCCTGCACCAGCCACCCAAACCAGCTGCTGGGAGCCCATTAATGAGGACAGGGAGAAAACAAGCCGTGAATCTCCCCCACCTGCTCAGTCCTTGGGGCACTTGAAACACTGTCCTAAAATTCTTTGTGCTTCAGCATTTGCAGGTCACCTCTTCGATAAACTAGTTTCCAGCTAAACTTTTAATGACGAGCGAGGCACTTGCATGCTCCCAGGGCAGGGCAAGCCCCCGGGCCTGGCGTGATGCTGAAGGGGAGGCTACTGAGCTGGATGCCCCAGATCTCCACCAGCACCCCCCTGCTCAGCACGCTGAGGGCACGAACCATGTACCTTCAAAGCAAACAGTAGCAAAGAAGATAAGTGGGTCAGCTACGCAAGGCTGCGAATGGCATTTCCAGAAGATTCAAAGACAAATAAATCATGACAGAGTCCCTCCCTTGGGCTTTGTAATGTACAACTCAAACCCCCTGGGATGTTAAACGCCTCCTATGAGGTGCTAAGTGCTATCAACTCCCGCTGACTTTAATGGACATAAAGATGCTCAACACCTTGAAAGAGAGCAGTTTCATATTACTTTCATCTCCAGCAGTGTGTCCACTTACCCAGTTTTAACATAATGAAGTAGCAAATGATAAGTATACCAAAGATCAATACTCTGCAAGGGACAGATGGAGGACAGGACCACCTAGATTTTCATCTCTAGCTTCTACACTACAGAGATTTGCTGGGAGGAGATGGACATCTCTGAGAGGTTGAACAGAAAAGTGGCCTCATATGAGAGTGCAGCAAGACACAAGTGAAAACATCACAACCAAAGCTGATCTTCAGCAAGTGACCTTGCTGCTCTAAACTGGTTTTGGGGTATTTCTTTGGTTTGGGATTTTTTTAGTATTTTCATTTCAGTTCCTTTATGAATGTTAGCTGTGTCTTTAGTAACAGTAAACCATCTACAGCAGAAAAATTCCTTTCCAAATAGGCAAGTGATCCAGATTGAAGAGATGCAGGGGTGTCCTAGATCTTCAGACTATAAAACTGATTCAGCTGCTGCCTCCAAGCTCAATTTTTTAATTAATTTTTCTCCTTTTATAAAGGTGGGGTTTTTTCCCGTGAATCTTGTGGCAATGGGTTTGGCTTTTCTGTCTTTTTTTTTTTTTTTTAAATCTTTAAATCTCCAGGTAATTTAAACTGCTTCCCCCATGTAATTCTTGCTTAGGGCATTGCTACAATTCCATAAAAATTTCAACACACAGAGACACAGGTCAATCCTTATAATGAAGCTTACCTTGGGGGAGCTGTAATATTTTAGACACATGGTCAATGTAATATTTATGTGCTCTGTTTATTAACACCTTTGATGACTAATAGTGAAGGTTATTTGTGTTTGGTTTTTTTTTAATCAAATTACCTGTATTTCTGCAGAGACAGGAACAAATTATGATGCTCTACCAAGTGGTACAGAACCAACCCTTCAAATCAGTAAGCAGAAAAACAAGGTCATTCTAGTATGTGTAGGAGGGAAAATACTGTTCACCTTTTTAGCACTTTTCATTTGAAGATCTCAGTGTTTTGAAGAGCTCAAGGATGGTGAAGTGTCCACTAAAATCAATGAAGTTACCCTTTAAACTTCTAAGTGATGTGCGTCCATGCCTAAGTGTTACAAGCAGAGAGATAGAGAAGTACCGTCACTGCGTTTTTGCCATCAGAAAAAAAAAACAGAAGCACCTCACTCTGAGCAAAGCGCGCAGGCAGAGGAGCGGATACGGCCCCTGCAGCCTACGCACCCCGAGAGCAGGATCCACCTCCCTGCGCTTCCAGATCTCAGCTGCAAAAGTCCCCCCAGCACATACACACATCACATATGCACATCGTGCATACTACTCCGCCCTACAAGCAGTTGGAGGTGAGAAATACGCTGGGACTTTCACATCCAAGTAACTCTAAAAAGGACAACTCTAACTTACGTCCACGGTTGCAAAGATAAATCTTGTAAGTACAGCAACTGCTTCCAGTTCCAGAGACAGTAATATAAATATAGGTAGTGTCCTAAAAATAAACCTCTTCCCAGGTGGATAGAGACATGAAGAGTCAGAAGAGAGATGTGAGCTTATTTACAGACCGGTGTAAAACAGCAGAAGCCTTTCTAGCCCCATCATCCTCTGCTTCCCAAAGGACTCCTTAAACATGTTATTGTTTTCACTGGGATTTCATTCCAATGGGAGAAAACAATCCATCAAAGATATTCACTTACTCCACTCTAAAATGCTGGTTGGCTTTATGAGGTAATAATAAACATATTCATATTAAATTTTATTCCCGTGAAAGACGAACGGCAGTAGCACATATAAGAACAGTTGCTCTGACTTAAGTTCCACATTTTCCCAATTCACTGACAAAACCAGATTTCCCTTCCACCTTGCATTTCATACAGGGCTAGATTTCAAAGGAGGACTGCCTTTTGCAGGTGTTTTTTTGCTTCCTGCATAATTAGGGCACCCATTTGTGTACAAGCCTTTGAGAAGGAAGAGCCAGGCTGAATACTTATGCTTCTTTCTGCTTCTGTGTGGCTGCACATCAAAGACCTAGAGAATATTCTGATTTGTATCCTAAATTCATTTACAAGGTTCAAAACCACGAGAAAGGCTCAGGGCTTCAAAAGCCGTACCCGCAGTGCTCTGCATTAACCATCACCTCTTCTATGCAATAATCTCAAATTGCTTTGACTACTTGCTACATAGATCAAACTCAGGTTTCTGGTCGTATCTTGTTAAAGCAAGCTCCTAGTCACCAGCACGGCCCAGAGAAGGCAGTGAGAGTACTGCTGAGAAACTCATCCAGATAACAAGGAAAAAAAAATCAAAGAACATAACTTGCATTATCAATGTGGTGTACAGGCCACTTGCAAAAGTCAAGAATTGTGAAAGACAGCCAGAGAAAACTGAGCGTGTATGTGCATACATACATGTGTGTATACCATGCATACCTATATATATATGGTATAAACATATCAGATACCAGCCTATATAAAAGAAGTGCAACACTGCTAGGAGTTAAGAGAAACAATTTTGGAGATGCTCTTGCATGGAAGGGGCTTTTTACTTTGCCATCCGTATCTGTGAGATATCTACAGGACGTGGACCCGCTGCGTGTTGCTCTGGCTCCCCGGATGGCGCATGCTGTATGTCCAGCAGCAGGTCGCGTTGCATCCATGGCATGATTCTTTTTGGCTGCCAGCTGATGAAGATGTTGTGAGTGACACAGTTGATTCCAGGGGCTGAGTAATGCTGTACTCTTACACAGAAATGAATTGTGCTTTTCACTGTAACTCCTGATAGCTTCAAAGTCCCTAATACACTTTCACTCTTTCACTTAACATCTCTGCAGAGAATGGAAATACCATCCCAATTTTACAACAGATTTGCTCACGCTACGTAACTGAATATAAGACTTTACTGTAGACTTGTTCCCCAATATGCAACAAGCAACTGAGCAACAAACAGCTTTTTGCCACCAAAATGCCTTTGTATGCTTGCAGAGTGGCTCCAGCGCTGTTTCATAGCACCTGAACCGGGCAAAATGGCCATTGGTCTTAGAATAACAGAGATCATAACGTTTTTATCTAATAGCACTTGAATTTGTTTCTATTGCATACGGTAATAACGTTCCATAATACAGGCAGTTGTCTGCATGCTGTGCCCCTCTGAATAACACAGTTTAAATTTCTATGAACAGGCATAATATATTCCATCTCCCTCTCCACAGAATTCTTCCTTTGTCCATAATATGCTTTCTAGCAATTTTTATTTAGAAATAAAAATGCTTGTGAGGCATCATCTCATTTAATTAGGCCCTGAGAAAGGCAGATATGGCTCGAGCACTGGCTGACAGTCATCTGTCTTCCAAATAAAAACTGCTTGCAGATATAGGAAAGCTGTTCAACTGGCTTTGGCAAGACACATGAGGTAATGTTTACACTTCTTTGTACACAGATCTGTCCTTAGACATATTTAGGATTTTTTTCAAGTCTAGGAGTTCTGCTATTGATTTGGATACTCAACGGGCCCCTCTGCTATTGAGTAGGTTTAGAAAACACCATCCTAAAGGCTGTGCCGTGGGCTCACCAGTGTCCAAATACCACTGTCAGCATCTGCAACCATTTGTTGGGTGCTCTATTTTGAAGTGGAGAAAGAAAGAGGTGCTTGCAGAGCACCCATCTGCAAAGAGTGAGGTGGAGGCCCTTCTTGGCTTAAACCAATGCTGAGAATTGAAAGATATCAAACATAACTCATTCTGACCACAGACCTCTGCACACAGGAGGAAAATGCTGAGGAACCAGATATTTCCTATTTTCCTATGTTGCTGGTCAAATCTGGCAATAGAAGATGCCTTCAAGCCTTCAGCTAGCAGCTACTCTCATTTCTGAAACTATATAGTTCTACAATGGATTATCCCAGCCAGGATTTTCCAAAAAGAAAAAACAAATCAGAAAATATGGAAAGACACAAAGGTCAATAAAACCTCTTTTGGAGTATCCATCAAGTGATGTTTACTGTCATCAAACGGTTGTATTTCTCTAAAAGCATTACAGACTGAAGCAGTTTGTGCTATGATGCATGGAAAGCAACAGGAATGTTGCAAACAACCCACAGACTGGAAAACAGCCCTCCACCTCGGGCCGTCCAGGGTGCGAGGACAACAAATCCTCCTTCAATTCCATTCACAAGTCTTTGCACATCAGACTAAATCTGACCGAGACTGCCAGGAGCAATATCTTATAAACCTCATCTACTGTCCAGCTTTTCAACACCCTCAGCAGGAGACTCTGCACGTCTACATGGGCATCAGCCAGTGACTCTCATTGTCCTAAATGATCCTTTAAATTTTGGTAGCTGAGCCACAGGACAGGAAAAGGATAAACCTCATGAATTAAATGGTGTAATTCCGAATGGCCAGGTCACTTCTAAGACATACTTAGCAAAATCAAAACGCAGGACCTCAAGACATCATCTGGTCTATGCCACCCCCACAAGTGGCAAAAACCTACCTTTTTCAGTTAAAAATCCAAATGGAAATAGCTCTCATTTTAGAATGGAGTTGTCAAAAATTAGCAGCTCCCTCCTTGCCGCCTTCTTGTCTAGAAGAAAAAAATTCTCTCAACTTCAACACAGAAAAGTTACATCAACATCACACACGTGTGGAAATGCCGAAGTCAACATTTAACTACCATGCTGTATCAGGTCAAAAAATGAGAAATAACTGTGCAAAAACATCTCCAAACACAACATATGAAAACTATACTAAACAGGTTCATTGTGACTTTTGACGGAGAGAAGCAGTTTTCAATTGAGGTGTACAACTGTCCTTCTGCCCCAAACTTGCCTTGCTACTGACTCTTGACTTCCACAAGATTGTATTTGGGTTTGTCTTATTCTGCCCAGGGAAATCATCATTTCTGTTTAGACTGCAGTAATGGAATTTTAAAAGAAAAACTAAGGTGGCACTTAGACTCCTAATCCACACCAACATTCAGAGCTCCTTTGTATTGAGCTGAGTGCCCTTAGTTTCCCTTGACTCCAGTGCTGACTGCAGGCATTCAGCACATGACAGAAGATGCTTTTTATTGTGCATTACTATTGCCTTGAATCCATAACTCTTCACAAGCCCAGCACAGAACAACAAGGCATGGGTGTAGTTTGTCCTAAATGACATTACAGAGATACAAGACGACTATCACTTGGCCCCAATAAACTTCCAAAAAATCCAAATCTTGTTGTGTAGCTATAGCCACCCCCCATGTAGTGGCAGAAAGAAAGGAGAGCACGCAGCAAAGCAGTGGGACAGAGTATAGATATAGAATACCCGATTGTATCCCTCAAAAGAAGTGAGGACGATGAGTCTCTCGGATATATGCAACTCCTTGATTGGTGCAGCTACAATCTAACCATAATAAACACAGTCTAACCATAATAAACACAATTTCCAGAATCTCTGACAATTGAGCCCAAGGCATAGGAGAAAAATCCTTGCATTTAAATTAAGTATGAAAATGCAAAAGTACAAATCTATTCTGCCATAATGCATGGGAGCATAATATATCTGAATACTCAAGCATCAATTAAAAACCAGACACTTCTAAGCGTATCAACCAGATATAAAATATGCCTGGATTGTCTGTACTCCTCTGAAAAGAACGCCCTGTCCACCCTTAGTAAGGCTCATTTATTCATTTAAAGAAATATAATCTTAAAAAACTTGCTCTAGCCTTTGATCTCCAGTCATCAGTATAAAAGGCATTTGGAGTACCGCTCAGACTTAATTAGCTTGCTCCTTTTTTATACATGACCTCAGTCACACTCTAATTAATCCATTTATAGTTAAAAATCTATCAGTCAAATCCCATACTTCATTCTTAAGACAACTTCAGAAATGGATCCACTCCTCCTCCTAATTTGTTGCACTACTAGCAACATCCACCCCTCCTTTGGACAGTCCCCCTTTCCCACCCAAGAAAAAAACCCAAAAAACAGCTCCAAGTAGTAAATGAACTTGGATCACTCGGAAACAGGGCTCCTCAGTACACAGAATAAAAAGGAAATATAAGCTTTATTTTGTAAAAACAGAGAACTGTGAAAAGCTGAATTCCACCTCCTGTATTGCACTGAGCCACTGCTGCACCTAATGCGGAGAGCTGTCAAGAGATTTAATTAGGATACAAAATCCAGCGATTTAAGAATTCTCTCTCCTTAGAACATTCTTAGGGATTTGCTCAGAATCAGAGTATGGTTTAAACATTAAAGGGTTTTTTCCCTCCCTTTAATGAGATCAGCTGCATAGCGGAAAATGAGACTTTATTTATCTAAATATCACATGAAGAACTGAATAATTTAATAACCTCTCTCAAGTAAATCCAACCCAATAAACTTATGTCATGTTTTCTTTTGCATATGAAATACTTATTTTGTATTTGACTTCCAATGTATAAACAATTCTTAGCTTTACAAACCTTAAAGATAAATAATTGGAATTCTGTATTAAAAATCAACTTTATCTTTGCTAGTGATAAAAAGTATTTCAGTCTATACTTATATTCAACTCTGAAATCATATGATGGTTATTCACTTAGGCTAGATCTCTTAGTGAATATTTCTGGACATAAAAAAACTTTCACCTCATTTAAAAGTGTTATATACCATTCTAAAATCAATTCTTGTCCATTTTAGATCAAAAATAGCACTCTGAATCCATAACAAACAACACCCAATTGATCATTAGGGACCTAGGAACAACTGAGTTATGCATTCAGTTAAATATACAGTTTTACAGAAAACTTTAACATTTCAAGGTTTGGAAAATAGTCATCAAGTACTCGGAACATTAAAATCTAGTACATCCATGTCCTTTTGATACTGCTTTAGCTATCACTAGGGCCAGATTCCGTCACCCTTGCAAACATTTACTGTCTCAGTGGAATGATCCATTTAGTTTAGGTTAATTTAGTTCAAGTCAGTGTAATCAGTTCACACCCAGGATTAAGAAAAGGACTGAGTATTGGAAGAAAAAAAAACCCAGGAAGATTTGTTTTCTCCTTCTGATACATGAAAAAGAAATGGGTGTGGAAAACTGGGATCTAATCATTTGGAAGGACAGGTTGACCAAAAATAATCAGTCTAGAATTCATTATCTGGAAATAATATTTTAAACATTTTAAAATACAAGTATACTTGAATTAGTAAAACAAAAAAAAAATCTCTTGCACCAGCACAAGTAGCTTTACTTAACTAATACTAAAGCAATTTTACCATGCAGGTTTTCTGCATTTTAACTGAAATCCAATTTGCATCCTTAGCAAGTTTGTTATAAATCATGAATGAAAAGTAAGTTGGTAAATAAAAATAAAGTTGTTCACTATTTTCTAAGTGATCAAAGCCTAAAAGTTGAAAATATGAAGAAGAAATTTGAATCTATATAATTACTTATACTTGTGTATAATGTATTCTCTTGCTGGCAAAAACTGCCAGATTTGGTGTAAATTATGTACTTTGGCAAGTCATCATGTCCTAAAGTTTACTAAATAATATCAAACCAAGCCTGATTCGTAAAAAGATCAAAAAGTAAAAATGAAAACCAAAGACACTTCTCACGTTAATTATAGAGACTAGATGGATTCCTCGGTGTGATGACGTTAAGGGTGCATCTGCCCACTTTGGTGCATCTCCTCTCCCCGTGTAATTCTGTGGCCACGCATGAGCTCAGCAAATGGAAAAGCTTAATTTGTGCACAGCTGCCAGCATGCACTCTGCTCACCAGTCACTCTTTCTTAGCTTGTATTAATATTTATTAAGGCCCTCTAATGGCGCTGGCCTATTTGTGCGCTTCCACTCCCATCCATGGTTGCCTCACAAGAGCACGATATGAAATAAATCAGCACCCCATTTCCAATATCTGCTTCCCTGACTGTAATACATGGCTGCGCGTTGTGGCAAAATGCAAGCTGGGAGGTTTCCACCTCAAGTAGCTTTTCCCTTTCAGCTGCCAACAGCACATAGGGTGGAAGAGTGCGGATCGCTGCAGTCTCTCACAGCTTCCACCCAAGTCAAAGATGCTCCTTGATCGAGTAAAGCAGGAGAAAAGTGAGTGAGGGAAATCGAGTAGGTTGCAAAGATGCACTGCACAGAAAGCAGTAAAGCCCTACCGCACTGTGCGGATTCGGGAATACGTTCAGTCATGGGTTTCGATCACTGTTTTTTCCAGTTGCCACTGACACTTTGGAGTGTTTCTAACTCCTTGGTTCCTGCTGAGCCTCGGCTTTGCACAGAACTACAGTGGGTGCAAGCTCTCGTTCGTAGCAGGGCGCTGGAAGACAACTGTAGAGGCCAACATTTAGTGGTTTTCCTTCATCAGGTGCAAATGGCTTACAACAGAATCAAAGGAGAGAACAGAGAAATGGGGCGATATAGGAGGCAATTCATCTTATTTGAAGGAGGTGTCTAAAAAAAATCGGATGCATCACTCTCCAAGAGTGTCTATGTCCCTTAATTAACAACAAAGAGATTCCCGATTAGCCCAGATGCAGGTGTAAACGCTGTAAACTTCTGAGGTAGGATCCATCAATCCCACCCACAGCACCTTCAGAGAGCTGAGCTGCTTGAGTGCCTTTGAGTTTCCTCTGCTTGGAGTTTTGCCGTTAGCAGCAAGCCAACGTGTTTAGGCCCAAGCACAACACACACGGATTTACAGAGTGAACATTTCGGAAAACAGCACAGGTTCCTAAAAATGGCATGAAGGAAGATTTTCAGCAGTTTAGGCAAAAGCCAATGGTGTAACAACCATCCATATATTTGAAACCTCCACTGGCTAACCTAAGCCACTAAGCTTTGGGTGTCTAACACATGGTAGACACCCAAGTGCACTGTGCATTGCCTGACAGGGTGGTCAAGCGCAGCAACGAGCTCTGCTTTCCAGCAGCCTCACATCTAGAGATTTGTCTGCAGGTGAGCAAAGTCAGGCTGCACTTGGGATGAGGGTCTGGGCACGTGGGACATGCCGGCCCCTCCTTTGGCAACCTCTGCTTGCATTAGATGGGTGCCTGAGGAGTTAACATTCCCAAAGACAAGACAATCTCTAAACGCAATACACAGAGTAGGAGAAGGGAAGGAGCACGATCCTATTTACGCCATGAGCAAACTGCAGTATCAGAGAGATGAAAAGCTGGGAATGAAACCATCTCAATCCAGCATAGTCAAGTGTTCAAGTAAAGGACTATCCTTCTTTTCCAAAAGAAAAGAAAAAAAAAAGGAAAATTCTAATAAATGTTTTCTTTAAAAAGAAAGTACTTGTATATAAGAGTATAAGTAGTGAGAACACAGCATCAGTATTGGTATACAGATCTTTAAAAAATGGGTGTTCTCAGGATACAAATAAAGAGCTGACACTTTCCCAGCACTAGCACAGCACAGTCTCAGGATGAACTGCAAATGAGACCATGTTATCAGCAGTTCACCACCGATGCCAGGTTCTCATAGTCTGCTTTTCATTTTCATCAAGCCTACTGCATTACCATGGCCTTGATGCAAATTAAAATAAAGTCATCAGTCTCTAGACAGATATACAATTTTTGTAGAAAGGCAACGAACCCAGTTCCTGTTCCTGCAAACAATTATGCAGTAAGCAGTCTAATTTTCTAAAGATGGCTTAATGAGGCTGCATATGCGTAAAAAGTTACCCATAGGCATATTTGCAGTAGAAAGGCCGTGGTTATCTCTTAGCTGCAGGGTCTTCCAGAGACCCAAGCGATTACCATTGTTGAGAGCAACAAAAGCAATGCTATGAGTTCGTCATTAGAACAAGTATTTCATAATTGTCCTTTAATAGTTACACCTGGTGCTAATATTCTTAATGATGGGGCATCATTCAGGGGGAAAACTTCCTGCACTGTGTGGTGACAGGCACACCAGCATGGACACAGCCAAGCCATCCCTCTGTGGCGGCTGCAAAGTTCAGAGAGAGCTCAGATGCCAGGATGGCATCAGTGGCCGAGCTGCAGAGCTGCAACTGCACAGAGGTAGCCAGAGCACCTTAAATCCTCTCTGTGGGACCGAGGGAGGGATGGAGAGAATTAGGTGGGACCGTGGAGGCCAATATTCAAGCATAGCCAGGGACCGCATCACCTGCCCACACAACGCGATCCCCTTTATAGAGACACCAAGCTGCAGTCTGCCTCTTCTCAGCTTCAAACACATCTCAAGGCTCTTGGCTGTGTGAAAATTTTGGCACTGAGCCGGTAGGGAAGGATGGCCACCTCTGTGGCAACAATCACCCCAGGATGGTGGGCTGTGTCCAGGCAAGTGCAGCGTCAATGCAGTGGGGACACCAGACACATCTTTGTCACGGGAGTGGGAGTGCTGCTCATGGGCAAAGCCTCAGCATCCCAGTAGTGACCCCAAATGCAGGGCATGCCCAGAAATGTGCCAGGGGACAGTCAGGGCATTATCCTGACAACAATTACAGTCTTCCCATGACTGCAATGGGATGTTTCCAGGAGCAAGTCCAGCATTACCATTCCTACATTTCCTCGCTGGCTGCTCTCAGCAGGTGTCTTTAGACTTTTTGAAGGCTGAGCACATTTTATCTGCTGTAGCCCTTCATTCTTTAGGACAGGCCAGCTGTGATAATTTCCACCTCTCCTATATAATTTTTATCTAAATTCTGACTGCAAATTGCATGGGAATGCATTTTCTCGCTGTCAATAAATGTTTTCCCTTGCTGCTCTTTAACATGAAGGCACATCTCACAGGGCATGACAAACAGGAATTTTTATCAATGACAGTCATACATATGTTACTTGCTTCCACCACGGTGGGACCAGGATGACTGAGTTGTCACAAGTCGGAGACGAGGCAGCCCCAGGTACCCTTGGGTGAGGCTGAGAGGCTGGAAACTCTTCCCTTGCAGTCTGCACGCAGCACGGACCCTGCAGCTACCCGGGAGCTGAGTAAGGAGTACATGGCCCCGGGACCTTCAAAGAGATTTTGAAAGGAAACAGCTGGTGTTTCAAACTCCCCTGTGCGCTTCTGAAAAGCTGTATGAAGCATGTAAAAGGAAAGGAAATATTTGTCTTTGAAAAGAAAACAAAAAGTTGTTAAAATCTTGGAAGATGTGACACCATACAAGAAAGTAGATAGAAGTAGTTCTAAGAAAATACATATCTTACTATTTGTCCCATTTAGGTGCCTAACATTCCTAGGCTCCCACATTAGACCAGGAGCCAGGAAGACTCCCTGCTTTGCTCAGACCAAAGACCCTGTAAGGGCTAAGGGGATGAAGCGCGGGCTGTGAGCTAGAACATACCTGTACAGGAAACTCACCCAAAATCTGGGGGAACCACATATAGGAGACAGTAGGGGTATGAGAAATGCTGCCGTATTTGTATCTGCAATACAGTTGTACTGCAAATACCCTGAGAAATTGGAACTGGAAGAGATTGATTGGTAAGTCCAGTGTTAACAAAAATAGCAATGTAAAACACATACCTAAATTGGAAAGTTGTTCTGTATGTAGAACAAATAGATCTCCTGGCTCCAGACCCAGCACTGTTGTCAAAACAATTATCAGTGAGCGAAGCAGAATCTACGGTCCATTACGGAGACAAGAAGGAACCTCTCAGGGACCATTACCAGCCCAGGGTTAGACCTCATTAACCCTAGTTAAGCCAAGGGGGATTATGTGCTGCAAACCAGATCTGAATTTGGCTTTAGATTTACCACTTGTTTACACAAGTGGATCAAACAGCCCATTGCTGCTGCCAGACACCCTCACTGACCACTTCATGCTTCCCTGGGAAAATTCTAATAAAATAGCTGTGCTATTCTGCATTGGCGCAGCACTTTTTGGTCCCAGTCAGACTGGTGAAAACCCAGGTCTGGTGCTTCTCTTCAGACAACTCTGGTCTCCCTGCCCACCTCAAAGGACATGCCAGGGCAGTTTGGCCTCCTGGAGCCTGCAGAAGCTGGGGAGCAGCCAGTTCCCCTTGCTTCCTCCTGAAGCTGGAGTAGATGGTTTGTCCATGACATGGCCATTTGTTTGAGCTCAGACTACACAAATTTTATTTGATGAATAAGCTAAACACAGGTTGGAAGTCAATGCTCTTTGCTGTTGAATAAATGGTGCCTGGCGTGATTTTGGCTTGGGCTGAGTAGCACTTTCCTAAACAATTTTCAAACAGGGCAGCACAGGCCATGGACCATTCCCCATGGGCAATTTGCATGTAGCCACCCTGCTTTGGAGACTAAACCAGGGCACCAGCACAGACCTGGGCTGCCCCATGTCAGATGCCCTTACTGCCAGAGAACAGTCTCGACCACATTCAACTTGTTGGTCCAGATGTAATCCCAAGCCTAAGTTCAGTGGCTTTCTCAATAAGATGGTGATTAATTAGCCTTATGCTGTGGTATGGGAATTACTTCTCCTTGCCACCTCATGTGAGCACACACAGAGGAATGCTGGCTTCTGGTGGTGGCTCTCCTTCCCCATCAAGAGATCACACACACAAACCTGTGCATGTTAGCATGGAGAGAGCAGCCTTGCACAGACTGCGTGTCCTTCTGGTGAGCAAACCAAAGTCCTGCCCCCACCACTTTACAAACACAAGCCCTACAGCCCTCGGGACAAGGTGAAAGCACAAAGGAGACAGGGAGGATCTGGTTCAGGTACAGACCAGATCTGCACTTAAGCATCCTCCAGTCCCTGTCGCTGGGGAGCTCCAGCTCACCACACTTCTAAGGGATAAAGTGATGTATATCCATCCCTACGTGCTCTGCAAACAGCCAGTGACTCGGAGGGTAGCGCACAGGCAAGCCGAGACGATCAATCTGCCACAGCTGAGCACGTCCAAGTCCACTATTGTCGCTGGGGCATTCGTAACAGTTGTGCTTTGGGAAACAAAACAAACAGCGGCGCGCTTCTGTATGCACCAACTCAGGCAGCTCACCAAAATCAAACCAGACAAGCGAGGACGGCTCGACCTGGAGGATTTAATTAGGGCCCCCCCTTTGCCCTGAACCATCTGAAGGGTTTAGAGTTTTATTCTAACTTGCAAATTTACTGCTCTTATTCGAAAGGAAAATTCACGACCTCAAATGTCAAGAAGTTATGTTCAATTTCCTCCTGGCATTTTGACCTTCTCAACATGAGGGAAGTAAGCCTTAAGGAGTCGGTGAAGCGGGGCTGCAGAGTATATTTATGTTGAAGGGCTCCTGTACGCCTGTCAGGATAAGGCTCCACACTGGGAACCTCTCATCCATCTCAGACCCAGGAGATACCTCCTCATTTCAATGGACAAGTGTAGAACAAATACCAACATTTTTCAAAGAATTTGCAAAAACAGTGAATAATCTAACCAAGTACAGTTTAGATTCCAATATGGAAACTCAAAAACATTTATTTTCTAATTTAAATTATCTTTTTAATTCACTATATAAAACCAGGAATTGGTCTTCAGTTTTTCTATTTTTAGTGAATCAGCATCTCACGCAGCCGAGCGGGACTATAACACGATGCAGTGAGAAGCATTCTGACATTCCAGGGGGAACTTTGGATGGTTAGTGATTTCCAGCTAAAATCTCCAGAAGTAAATAAATCACTGAGTTTCATTTTGGGCATTGCTGACAATGTCACCCAAGCTGAAAGGGAGTTCATATTCATTAAAAATTACTTCGATTTCTGGAAAAAAAGGAAGAGAGGGGGGATTTCACCATATTATTTATAGAAAGAGAGTTAGTAACAAAAATACAGAAGATGTGAAAATCTCATCTGTCATGTCAATTATGAATACACCCTAAAATGATGAAGACAATTCAGTGCAATTTCATCTAAAAGGGCGTTTGCTTTGCTGCTAGGAGGTAGGAACCAACTAGTACAGCACTCCCTCCTCAGCGGTCTGGTTCAAATCCAGCCTTTGAAAGTTATTCTCCACGTGCAACATCTGGCTTCCATGAAACGATTTCCATCCATCCACAGGCTTCGGAAGGGCCAGGTGCCCATGTACAAAAAGCCACTATCACAACCTGCATCTTTGCTGGCAGCCTCAGCTGCAAGGTTGAGGAAGCAAACGTGCACGGAAGACGAGCGTGTCTCCCCTTCTGTTTGCTCCCAACAGGCTCACTCAGGGCCACTTCTGTGCTTCAAAACAGGGATAACACTGGAAAATACGCCTATACATCTTGAGGAGGAATGTGGGACTGCAGACATTGCATGCCAACAACTTTCAGCAAGTCACTTCTAAACCGTTTGGGGATTTCCACACAGACAGCACAAGCTTCTCTACCCGGTGTTGTGCAAAGAGTTACTTCAACAACTGTCACCATCTTTTCATGCTCAGCCACACCAGCTATTCCGACTTCCTTGCTGGTACAGATACATAGGGCATGCTATATGGACATAGGACCTTAATGCTAAGGAAAACTCCTTCTTCCTATTATAGCAGCATTGCTGCTGCTGCGGTACAGAGAAAGGGAGGTGAAACCCAACTCCTACAAGAGATCTGTGGCATCGATTTGTGTTGTTCTTCACCCATTGCAAGAGATCAATGAGTCGTATGAGCAAAAGAAAGATGGCCCTCACTGGCATGAAGTTTTACAAGCATCCTCCCACCACTTCAGCCAGCTTGCACATTTCATAGCATTATGAAGTTTAAATGCCATCAGATAGATCTGTCTGGCAATAAATTCAGCCAAAGGCAATCTCTTAAAAAGCCATCATTATGTAAGGGTGTGCTTGCTCATTATAATGAAGGATGGAAAATACAGCATGCGTCACATAGTGTAATTCAAAATTGATTTCCTATCATGACACATTTTACAGAGGCTATTCTGCTCAGTGCCTTTGCCATCGTCTAAACAGGGACCATTTTCCCACTTTTCTTCCCTTTCGTCTTCTCCTGTTTGCCCAGTGCAGCAGACTATTTCAAGGCAATGCCTTCATCTTCGCTGCACATCAAAAGCAAAGCAAGGGAGGAGTGCTGCTCCTATCCTGGCAGCTCTCCATCACATTTTAAAACTCTTCCTTGAACCAAAAAAGCACATCACTCATTTTATTTTGCTACTCGTCAAAGAAGAGCTGGTTGCTAACAGCAAAAAGAGCCACTTGTGAAACATGCCAGCTCCTGGTCTCATCCTGCCAGGAGCTCCGTCATCTCAGTTCCCACCAACGCTCTGCTTCCTACAAGAATCTGGACCGTGCAAGATTGGCCTCTCCTAGAGACTCAGATAGTGCTAGAGTTATGTTTCTGCTCTGAAGACGGTATAGAAACCCTGTCACAACACCCTCAATTTTTCAGCTGAGCTTTTCTTTCTGTTTATTTAGATTTTACCTCTTCAGCCACTTCAAATTTGTAATCTTTTTGTGCTTATGCTGCTAAATAGGTCTTATATCCCAAAAATTGCTTTACTACCAGCACTGCCTGGCAACCTTGTCTGCAAACTCAACAGAGATGTCAAGGGCTATGGTGTAAACCACACTTCCCACCTTCGATCTTCTGTTGGATGGTGCTCTTGACATGACTGGTACCGTACCTGTACCCTTTCACAGGCTTGTCAAGTTGGTGTTACATGCACACACAGCCATGTTCACCCTACAAAAGCAGCTAGCTTCAGCCAGTGTCACAAAGGAAAAAACCCAAAAGACTGCAGTCCCAATGGAAATGAAATGCAATGAGTTGCCCATGAAGAGCCACTTCAATAAGGTGACCTGCCATAATACCGTGCTACGACCTGCAGCATAAAGCAAACAGACGATGGGGCAGAGGAGCTTTGGGTGGCTCAAAGCCCTCTTTGCTCACCCCAGAACCCACCACCCTGGGGCTGGAAAGGCTATGAGCATAATTCAATGATGGTTTCTCAATGTCACAGCCTTTTCTCTAGCCTGCCCTGGGGGGCTATGGTTATACTGCACTATGTCAAATACAGTGTCACACTCTCCTTCCTAAATCCATGTCCCATATATGCCCTTGCCTCCTATCCAACACACTTCACACCCTTCCCGCAGGACCCTGGGGAGGCAGCTGGACTCCCAGGTAGGGAAAGAGCTGCCTCAGCGGGGTTCAGGCACTGCCCCGCTCCTTGTGCCGGGGACCGGGCTGCCGGGGCAGGAGTAAGGAGCTCAGACAGACACTTACTTGTGCTTCACATGCTATAAAGAAGCTGCAATTCCCCATCTTCAAAACTTGCAGAAATCATTAAAAGATCATTAAATGCCTGGGGCCCAATGAAAATTGAACTTTCTATTATTCCTATTTTTAGAAATAATAATTGAACTATTATTATTTCTATTCTGTAAGACAGAAAGCTCACAAACTCAACGTTCGGACCAGACCAGCTCAGGACAACAAAGCAGCCTGACAGCCACACAAAGCCCGTCGGGGCTCAGCTCTTGAAATCCTGCCCTATGCTTGAGCTACAGCACCATACTTGGTCCCTTTTGTCTTCCCAAAATAGCAGCTAGCACGGCTGGAGAAGAATCAGTTCCCAAGTAAATCTCATGCAAATTGGAACCATACAAAAGAGGCTATTAAACTGCAATGGACATCGGCAGCACCGCTCTTGGACCTGCATGACATGTTTCAAAAGAGACTGACATTAATTAAAAATGGGTCTCGATTTATTTATGTTTCTTTCCACTGTGCTTTGATATTTTAATCACTGAAATACTGCACACTCATGACCCATTCCATTGTACAGTTTTTTTCATAATTAATACATGCACATAATCTTTATTAGGTTACATAAAAAATAATAATGGAGTTTTACCATCAATATAAAACAACAAATTAGGTTTTCTCTGTAATTTCAATTTGTCCAATAACGATATTTAAACATATTTGAAATTAAACAGCACAGATGTTAATCAGATAGAATTAGGTCTGCAGTACCTTTGCATGAGTAATGCTACATGAAATAATTAAAATTTCACCTTTATGTAACACTTTCCATCTCCAAGGGATCCCAGAACCTATTAACAAGTACAGTAGAATAGTCATATTTTGTAATATTTTGCCTTCCTGTGACAAATTCCTTCCACGGATTTCAAATCATTTCACAAACACTAATGAAGCCTTCAACACCCTGCGAAGCTGCTGCACAGCGAAGGGGATCAGCTCCGCTGAGGGCACGCAGCCCTGAGGATGGGGTGAATCGAGCACGTCAGAATAAAGTCTGACTTGGTACCGACCACCTCAATTCAGCAAAGGTTTCTATTTAATAAAATACCTAATTGTATGTTTAAGTGCACTTTAATGGATGTAAGCATGGCCTCAAGCATCTTGCTGAATGTGAGCGTGTGGTGAACACGGACCTGGGAAAAGTGTGGTGCAGAAGAGAGTGTGGTCATTACTGGCCCGTGAGGGCAGCTCCTCCCTGCCATCTATTTGTCATCATTATTTTAGGTTAGACGTGAAAGAACCTAATAAGTTATTTTAGTTGGGTTTTACGTGTGATGAAAATAACTAAATACCCTCAGACCCATCACCATTTTTTCTGTTTCATAAATCCCCACATCTTTAACAGGTCTTGCAACTCAGCTTTCTTTCCCTGTATACTTTCCAGTTTTCCAACTGACAAATTTTCCAGCTGAAATTTTCTAGAAAAGACTACATTTTAAATCAAGGATAGTTCTCCAAAATTTTCTGTGCTGAATCTTCTTACTTGAGTAGCACCCGATGTAACGGAGAGGTACCTCTGGGTGAAGCAAGGGGAGAACATCCCACCCAAGTGCTCTCAAAGGGAAGCAACAGCTTGTTCCCAACCCGAGTTTTTGCTGCGTTGAGCTAAGCTTCCTGAGCACAGCAATCTACGTACACAGCTTTGGCAGCTTCCCGTGGCAACCTCTCTTTCAGGCATGAGGAAGAAGTGACTAAATGCAATTCACTTCAATGTCTTAAAACTTCCTGTATCTGTAATAATGATTTTGTTTAAAAAAATGTGGTTTGGGGATCATGGAAAAAACACATATATACAGAAAAATATTTTCACATAAACTGTTTGTTACCACACCAAAACATTTCCAAGCTCTGTTCAGAAGCCTGAAAATCTCATTGATTTGGGGACAACGTAGATGCCATTGAATTTCTCTTTCTGAGGCATTAACGTAACACCGGACTTTTTCAGCATCATGTTGCAGAGGACACAGAGGATTCTGCCTAAGGCTTTAGCTGGAACACACTTTTTTTTTTTTCTGTATTAGCACTAAAGGATCAGACTAAGAGGTCTAGGAGATTGCAGCAGACTGAAAAATGATTATCCTTGTCTTTTAAGAAAATGAGAGCAGGGCCTGGGAAGAAATGCCCAATAAAGTCCATAAATGTCCATCAAGCGCTAAGCCAAGGACCATAAAACCTTCCTCCTTCTCTCTAAGCTCTGTACTGACAGCAAACCATGTTATGAAGCATAATGATTATTTCAGCCTAAGGTTTTCTTTGGTTTTTACTTTTTCTTAACAAAAGATGGAAGTCTGTGGTTAATTCTTCACCCGCAACCAGACTTAACTGAATTCAGAAGAGGAACAATGATATTCTGTATTTTTACTGCCTATTATTAAGTGCTGGTTTCCAGTTTTGTTTAAATGCCAGTTATCAGGATTCAATTTACCCCCTCCGAGGGGGATGTCTGGTATCATTCTGAGAATAATAACTGCAATATATTATGTTAATTGAGCACTAATAAGCTTCACTAATAAGCTTGGTGCTTTTGCTTCCAAACAGGAATGGAAATGTCATTTTTTAAATTGAGTGCATTAAGCACCTGTCTATACCTGCACCACCTCATTTCTGAATCCGAGAATATGAGGCAGCAGCACAGATTTGCTGGGGATTAGAGAGACCATGAGGAAAACCCAAAAGATTTAATTTCTATTAACATGCTCTTCTTTAAAGCCCAAGCCCTGTTTGGGAAACTAGGAAATCCCACATGAAGAGTGCATTTCATCGAGATGGCCTCCCTTGTCAGCAGCCTCCAATGAACTTTCAGTAATGAACTTTAAGGCTGTTGTCCCACGTATCATCAATCTTAAAGACGACGAGTCTCCAGCAGTGAATTTCTCTTCTGTTTAACTCTCGGTAGCACCGTATTTCATGCAATTAATGTCAGACGCTGCTTGTGCATTTTGATCATTTAATTTACTTACAGCACAAGAAATGATCACGACCACAAATCTAAGGCATCTTTTGCATTCACTAAAAATTTGGCAATAAGCCTGCAAGGTTATGTAGGCTTGAGAAGACTCTCAGGGATAAAAGAGGATTATACTAGTTACCCTAATTAATATTTTGTTATTAGACAGACTAGGGACAATGACCTTTAAAGATGAGCAAGAAGAATTCCCTCCTGTGTCCAAAAGAGATGAATATATACAATTACATGCATTTGTATCAGTATAGATTTTGAATGTAAGATGTCATGGCCATCTTATATTTCTCATTTTGGCAAGACAAAAATAAATCGGAAAGTCTTAACACTGCTTCAATTTGAACCTTTGCAACAGAACCAAAACAAAAATAAAAACAAAACCCCACAATCTTGATTATTTGCACTGTTTTAATAAAGGCAATGATAACTGGAGGGGCTGCCTTACTCCTCCTACCACTGACTGTACTTCTCAGTACCAGCAGATGACCCGGGGGAGGCACAGTCCCCTGTGCACGCTGGAATCCCAGCTGCAGGGCCATTGGGGCACAGCTGCTGGAGATCTGGGGGGCTGATAGACCCAAATCTCCCACCACATCTCCCTGGGTACCCATCCTGCTGCCTCACCAGCTGGTGAGGATGAGCAGAGCCACGCCGCACTACCAACCCCTTTCAAATTTGAATTTCCCATCTACAGTGATCTGTTACTGGTGTAAGGCTAGCTTCCAGCGGGACACAGACACCCCTCTGCTACTGCTCATCCATGCAGACCTGTTTCCAAAAGCTGCCTCCTTCCTTCCTCCACCACCATTAGGTCTACATGCAGCTCTTCTACAAAACCCTCTTCCTCTGTCATGGCACTAATATCTTAAAGTGTCACCTGAAAGCTGGCTGGCTGAGCATGACCTCCCCAGCGAGTGCTCACCCTGCTTGTCCACAGTGAAAAAACACTTTCCCAGGTGTTTTCTTACCAAATCACTTGAGAAAGCTTCTAAGAAGTTTCCTGTCCTAACAGCAGATATTAAGTAAACCAGCCTACAGTTTTCTGGTTCATCTCTTGAACCATTTAAAAATAATTTAAAAAAATGTTGTCTGGTACTTCACAGTCCTCGGAAACCTTTCTGGGAAAAGAGGTCTTTCAAAAAGGTCCTTTCACGGTTCACCAACCCCCTTGCATATTCATGCCAAACGATGAAAGGGGGTTTCCTGTCCGGACCTGGTGGACATTATTCAAAAAGACAGAAGTAAAAATCTCGCTAAGCCAACTTTTAGAAAAATGGAAGCATTACATGTTTCCCCATGGAGACTCTAGGCCAAAACCTCTGCTGATACAAACTGGCCCACCTGTATTAATTTAAGAGCTCTTACCACAGTGTCACTATCAAAAAAGGTCTCATTTTTTCCTTTGTTGTTCTTCCTCTTACCTTTTTAGATATCAGTATATTATTTTAAAGAAAATATTTTATGTTAGATTAATACTAAGGCTCTGGCAGAAACCCAGAGGTTTCAGATACATCAAAGTACTCAGATAAATCCAAGTCTCTCCCCAAGTGTCCCAGACGAATGGGCACCATCCCATGTGAACTTGCATACTGAAGCACTACAGGTCCCAAACCACACATACTCAAGCCCTTGCAGGTTACTCTGGATCCTTCCCCGGTGGCCTAATCTTTCCCTCACACAAGTTTCACAAAACCCAACCACACCGACTTGTTTTGAAGCTATTTCAGATGTACATTAGGAGGAAAGTCTAAAGGACCAGACCTGACACGTTCACGTATCACACTGACACCCTTTACAAAATACCATCAGCTCTGTGGGCAAGACGCCCAGTAGAAGGGTTGGATGCTTTACAATGATGTTCTAACATTTGTTAAAGGCTATAAGGACTTTGGTTACTGGTCTGTTTCAGCTGTCTGACGACTAACACAATCTTGTATGACACTAATAAAAACTGACCAGTCCTTGATGCAAACGTAACACGTTCGCTCCCAGTGACAGGCGTGCTGCCAGTTCATACCTGGCATCTAACAGTTAGGCCAAAGTCTCCTTCCTCCATCGCTGACATAAATATTAAAGAGGGCCTACCAGCAGGGAGATCTAAGACACCATGCTTTCTCCTCCTCTCTTACAAGACCTACTGCCGCTTACTTGGACATCAGAAATTTCAACAGTTGAGTTTTAGGCATCTAACACTCCTGTGTGGGATTTCCAGGACAGAAAACTACCAGGAGGTGTTTTGGACATGCCAGATTTGGCACTCACATGCAGCAAAACTGGGCAGCAGATGCCGAGCAGGTCCACCCCACCCTCCCTGGAAGTGTCAGACCCAGACACATCTGAAGCACGTCCTGCTTCAGCAATAGTTTTATCTTGCTTCAAATCAGAGTGGCAGGTAGGACAGCGATAAACCCACAAGCATGAAAGCATGCTCATTAACTTCACACTGAAGTTAAGAACATGCTTAAAAGCTTTGCTGAACTAAGTCTGTAAGGATCAGCCCAATCTAAATAGGGAAACTGCACACCTCATGCGAGGGAGAAGCTGGTGTTAACTGGGAAGAAAAGCATATGAGAAATCTCCTCAAAATCCTCCCTTGCTCCAGTAAAGCCATGCTCATGCAACATTCGAGCAAAGCCAGGATGTTTTCTGCTGAGCTGGGACTGTATGGTAGCATCTCATTTGCAGGAATACACGTTCCTTCTCTAATACATAAACGTAACTGCTTGTTCGTTGCCAAAGATATACCGGGCACTGGGAATGATGCATCTTCTTTTATACATCATGCTCAATCGTTAACACCTCTTATCTCGTAGCCAGATATTAAAGATACAAGCTGCCAGGAAAATAACCTAATTTATTATATACCACACTCGTTTAGAAATCACCATTGATTTTTAAAAGCTGCAGGGGGAAGTAATTAGATTTAGTAGGTAGCAAAGCTTCTAACTAATGGTGTAGAGTCCTTTTTTTCAACACTCCCTATACAGAAAGTTGCAGAAAAATTAAATAAAAAACCTGTTCCTTCTCACCAGGCACAAAAATAAATAAAACAAAATCACCATTTCACCAAATGCATGAAATTAAATACGTGCTTGCTGGCATGTGCTGTGAGGGTGTTACTCAGGAGAGCATCTAAACGCATATACTTGTATTTAATGAGTTATATAAGACTTAGAAGTAGGTTTAACATCAAGCATGTGTGTCTGTGTTCTGCTACACAGGGGAGGTGTGGTAAACCAAGGTCTCAGGAGTTGAAGCACCCCGGGGGTACCGGGCTCAGCAGTGAGGAAAGCCGAGCGTGCCTTGCCCCGCAGAGCTGCTCGGCATTTTTCATGGCTGATCCCCCGTGTTTCATAGGAAACATGCACATTATTGCACTTCGGCTGTGCTTGCCAAAAACAGACTACTGCGGCCATGTGGTGGTTCTCCCTCTACGAGGAAGAACAGCTGATACCTCCTTGTCTCACAATAACTCTTACTCCTTTAAATCAAACTGACTAAAATACATAAATCCCCCTTTTTTTTTTCATGCCTGTGTTCAGGTTAGCAGATGTTTTCAACATCCAGGCTGAAACCGTAAATGATGAGACAAACTTGGACCTCTGGAGGTTCGTGTGAGGCTCGATGCGAGAGAGGAGCTGCCTTCGCCCGTGCCTGCACTGCTGCCCCACGCAGGCAACTGAGCCACTCCAATGCATTCGGGATGAGGAGGAAGGGGAGGACACCTGAACCTCAGGGGGTGATGTGCCACAAAGGACAACCCCCCAACTCCCCTGCACCCATTCCTGACTTCTGGGCTGTCTCCTTGGATGTCTGTGATTAGTTAGGGAGAGCAAAAAAAAAGTGACCTCAGTTTCAGCTTCAAAATTAACTGAAAAATTTTTTATTTTTTTAAAAGGATGACCCATGTAAGTAAAAAGACTAAATGCCTGAGTGATTATTTCAGTCTTCTGTCCAGTCAGCTTCTACTGCATGATCCCAGCATAAAGTGAATACTTCACACTGGGTGGATCCCTCCAAGTGAACCTCCTGTTCCAGGTGATGCTTTTTACTCAGGTGTACAGAATTATTATTCGCAGGCCAGTTGCACCTGCAGGCCCAGACAGAACTCAGGAGCCAGCACGCACATTACTGTGCAAACACACAGTAAAAGCCTGACAAAGAGCGTGCGACTGTAAATACACACAGCTAGAGCAAGGCACGACTGGAGGGGGCCCGCAGCAGTGACGCCAACTGCCTGCTGCTCAGAGGTGGGGGGGGACGGGAGGACCGAGGCATCCGCCTCCTGCCTCCAGATGGAAACATCCCCCTGGCCCCTCTTGATTTTTCCATCTCAGTTATTTTTCCAAGTGAATTTTGTCTCGCTAGAAGTTGTTTGATCTGGACGCCTAGAGAACGAAGCCCCCGAACGGGCACCAGAGAGACGGTCCTTGCCACCCCCAGCGGGGGACCAGCAGGACCATCTTTGCAGCTATTATTTACAGACTGGTGATGAAGTGGGGGGATGTTTTCGGCTCATTAAGAGGCAGAGGGAGTGGGACCACCGCTGTACTCCTTCCAATCACACACGGCATTGGGCAGCTACTGAATGAGAAAATGCTCCCTCATTAGGGAGAGGGGCGACAAACGCGTCTGTCATCCTTCTGTTACTATTTCCAAATGAACTCAATTAAGTTAATTAATTTTTTCAGTGCAACAAAAATCGCAAGGAAGAGGCTGGAACACTAAATGAGAATAAAAATAAAACATCGCTCCTCCTTCTCCAACCCAGATCTCAAGATTGTTTGCTTTCAAATGAAAATAATTTTCAAAATATTAGCTTACTTGAAGAAAATCACTAAGTGTTTTTCTCTGTGGCTGCTTAATTTGAAAAGTCACACCCACTCTTCTCCCTGCAAACAAGTATGATTAATGCAAAGCAACATACTTTCCTAAAACAGGAATTGCTGTCACACTTCCGTAATTTCAATCTATTATGGATACTTCAAAAAATACAACGAGTTCACATTTAATCACTATAAAAGTTTAAAGGAAAGGTTATGTTACGTGCTTTGGATATACGAGGATACGGGCACATAATTTTCATTGGGACTAAACCTTCTTTTGAGGGAATCTGGTAGGTAATTTACCTATAAAGACACAATTTCATAATTGAGTATTTCTGGTTTGTCTCCTGATGGAGTCTTTAAAATCAAATAGGATGCTAATTCATTAACAGTTTTGTGCATTTGCCTATGTGTTTTGCCTACCAGATTTCTAGAAGGTGGAGAAAGAAGAAAAACTTTCCATTTTTTGCAATTTGCCGTAGATTGGAGTTAGAAAAGCAAAAGGCAGGACAAACAGTAATAAGGCAGATCTATGACAAATCTTTAAATACAATTCATTTAAATTATTTCCATTTCATTGCTGCTTTATCCTTTTTTATGTTAATGATTTGGTGATTGCACCCAGCAAAACCAAACAAACTAAACTTTTTTTCCTTTTGAAGAAATGACAGTATGAGTGAACTGCAGTGCATGAAAAACATGTTCTCTAGAAAAAATTTCTATCATCTTTTATTGATGCATTAAAAAGAATCATGACAAAGGAGAGGATGCCTTCCGGTTGTAAACTGGTTTTAGTTCTCTTGCTAACAAAATCATGAATGCTTCTGGAACTTCTACATGAAGCACAATCAAATGCAAACAAACCCAAGAAGTTTTAGCCAAGAAGCACATGTATTACATGCACAGTGACAACACAAGATCCCTTTCCAGATGAGGGTTTCACTGTGCCATGCCCTGTATGAGACCCAGACTGAAAAGATAATTCAATGCTTCGAGAAACCTTTCAAGCTGGTCAGAAGTTGTGTAAGATTTCATCTCTTAATGCAGAAACTGAAGGACCTCAACTAGACAGAAGGCCTTGCTTCCACCTCCTAACAAAGCTTTATGCAACCACTAGAAAAATATCATCATCTCTACTCTGTTGCACATGTTCCAAGTCAACACCCTCATCATCTCTGATACTAATTTCACCTTGTGCTTTGCTCCCTCTAACATCAAACCACCCAGGAACCTAATACTCTTCTTGAGACATAGTTAACTGGAATTATCCTCCATCTGGCTGCAATACAGTCAGCTGCAGTAAGAGTGAAGATGTTTTTTATCTTTTTATCCCAGGTCTCTCATAACGGTCACTGAATGAGTTCTTATAAGACTCCTACAACACAGTTAAACACCATTATTGCATTGTTTCAGATTTAGAAAAAGGCACGTAAAAAACCCCTACCCTTTAGAAATGGCTTCTATTTTGATGCTTAGAGGCTCTGAATTACCTCTGGAGACTCCAGTGAATTTATACAAATCACCTAAGTTGCTGATCAAAGTACTCAGATCAGATGCCTAAAATTGGGATGTGAGTATTCCCTGTTGGAGATCGAGTTTCAAAGGTACTGCCTAGCATTGTAGAAGTTTATCCAGGTGACACCGTCAAATAAATCAGGAAAAGCAGACAGTGTTTACATGGGCACATCTAAACTATGGTGTCTGGGAAATTTTCCCAGTTCCTACTCGGGATGTATACTCTGGCCACATCCCAACTTAATGTCAGGGCAAGTGCTAAGTCCCACTGTCTCTTCTCCAGGTCCCGTTTTCAACTGGAGGAAAACCTTGGTAACTCAGGAAACCCAAGTTATGCTCTAACACATTGAATGACCAGGACTGCAGCATAGCCCTGCACGCTTTGGCACCAATTAAATCGTTTGGCACTCCAGACTCATAGAAAGTTGAAAAAACTCAGCACCCAGGAAGCTTATAAAGGTCTTTGATGACCCAACCACCTCTGCTCTGTCATTTTGCAACCTTATCCTCTAGAATACACACTGTTATTATTTTTTAATTATTAATACCTGTCACCCTTATTTTTAAGGATCAAACTTTTGGGGTCTGGTGAAGGCTGCAGCTCCTTCTCTTTACACACAGAAGCTCCCAAGCAATCTCAGCAAGTGACCCTGCCCTGTGCCGGGAACAGCCCGGCGGCCGAAGCCTCCTCTGGTTCTCAGGCACTTCTGTTTCTAGTGTCGACGGAGGATGAGACCGGTGCCAAAGTGCCTGACTTGTGGAGGAAATGGTCCATAACAAGTCCCTAACTCTGCCCATTACAAGGTCAGCCATTTGTCTCACCGTTCAATACTTTCCTGGCAATTGATGCCCCCATCCACAGCGTGTCTGGTAATAAGCAAAGCATCCTGCTAGCATCCTACCTACAGCCTGATACTCATTCACAAAAGCTTTCCTGTACATAAGCTTAATGGACAAAGCAATCAATACAAACAAAATCAGATGCTGTCCAACTTTTTTCCTTCACTAAGTAGAGTCTGAATCTTAGGTCTTTGTCTGAGCTTCTCCCCAGGTCCAGAATAACTAAAGACAATATGGATATTTACAATCCACCACCACACTTCTAACATAATTATGAAATATGGGTAATTTCCTCAACTCAGTTTATTGCCTGGCAAAAAGAATCTCACTGGTGAAGACCAATGTGGTGCTGTAGTGCTGCAGACCACCAGAAGAACACAGGACAGCCTTTGAAACCAGTATTGCAGGTGTCAGATCTCACTTTATACCAAACTGGTGAAGCACAGATCAAGAATTCAGAGTTCTAGCAAAATTGCTTTTCAGTATCTGTTAAGAGAGAGATGAAGCCAAACAGCTACATGCACTTGCTTTCTATCAAGGTTCTCATTAGGCTTTCATGCCACCAGTAAAAATAGAAAAGGAGCTGAAAGCCAGGCTTTTGTTGGAGGTTCTGGGTTGTTTTGATCTACCTGTTGCAGAGAAGTACAGTATGTTCCCAGTTATTCATGTTTTAATGTACTGTCTCCCATGCTGTATTTCACCACGAAAACATTCCCCACAAAGGAAAAACAGTGAAAAGATGAGGTGAGCTAGAGAAACTCATGAATATGAGGTTCCCAAATGCCTGTAAGAGCATCACCGCAACAGTGTGAGACCAGGGACTGCTTTTTTTCATATTCCTCTGTAAGCACGCAGGATGTCATCAAAATCTGGGACAAATGCTAATAAACCATTTCATATTTTTTCACTCAAAAGACACTTACTCCGGAGTTTTCAGCCTGCTTCACCCTGCAACATACATCAACATTACAATCACTGGGGGACAGTGAGAAGTTCAATTTTCTGTCTCATGCAAAATCATGAACATGTACAGAATCCTGCACTGAGGACAAACCTGGGGGATGCCTCGCAGCCAGATGGAGCAAGGGCTCAGCTCCCCTCCGTCCTCCTGCTACGTTGCTGCACCCCCATAGGCCCTTTGGCAAGCTCTTTCACCCCTGCATGTCTCTACACTTAAAGCTTTTGTTTGCTGCCTCCATTTAGTCTGGAAGTTTTTCAAGACAGAAACTGCTTAATGCTAGACTGGCACTCCACAATACCAAAAATAATCAAGATATGTTTGCCAGTTATGGTACATGGTTTTCTGTATTTTAAAACTTTTCCTTGCTAGGATTTAGAACACTAGTTACAAATTACATGCTGAACAGGTCTGAAAAACTTAGCAGAAAATCTGCTACTGCAATGGGAGGTGACCCCATCACCAGCATTATCCCCAGCACACACGTGCAAGCCCAGCAGGGCAACCGAGGAGGCGGAAGCAGGAGCTGCGTTTTGTGGAGAGCATGGGAGTTATAATCTTACTGATTTATGGGACACTAACTGCCTTGCGAGGCAGTAATGATTTCCCACAGAGGTCATCACAGACACTGTTTATCAGTCTGCTTTGAGCAAATCCCATTAATAAATAGGTGGCTGCAATGTTTATTAAGAAAACCATGAGCCACATGACAGAGCCGTAACATTACAATTTTGGTTCCACTGGATGGCCTACGAATAAGAGGAACTCAGTGAAGCAGGTATTCCCGAGAGAGGAATATTAATTAAATAAAATAGAGAGACATACACAGATAGCTTGGCACAGTTTGTGTGCTCTGCACTGATGGAATTACTTACCGTGTGGCCATGCTTTATACTTATCTTTCCATACATTGATCTTAGAGCCGAGATTTTACCTCCTTATCTTTTCTTCATCCATCTAGCACATAAGAAAGATTTATAGCATGTTACACAGGGTGAACCTGTGAAAAAGCAGTTACTATGGCAACCCAGTATTTCTTTCCTGTATAAACTTGAAGTACTGAAGTAGAGGAAGGCCAGAACTCCACACCAACTTCAAAGTTGCTCTTTGTTCCTATTACGATGTTTTAAAGCAGTCAAAACATTTTACTGCCATCAAACAAACATATTAAATATGTCTTTTAAAACCCTTTAAGAAAACAGAGCCCTCATGGTCAGTCATTGCAAAGCACCTGAGGCCCACTACAGACATAGTTTGCCAAACATCGAACATGTTATCACAAAAGAAGTATCTCAAGAGATGCTCTGACCATGCACACCTGTGAAGAAGCACATAAAAGTGCAATAGGTCACTGCACACCACCACAGGAATTCAGTATTACAGGCCAATTTTGCAATATTAAGATACTTCATGGTCAGATTCCTACATGTTCCTCTACTGGATCGCAAACCTTGACCCACAAAGATGAGTCATAGTTGCATTTCCTACAGGTATAAAAAGAGAGGCTCCATTTCGTTGAACCAGCACTATGCCTTTGCCCTGCCATTTATCACAGACCACTTCATGTTCATGTACATAGGCTCCACTGTCCCTAAGTTTATTGTTTCCCAGCAATTTGCATCTTAATTCAGGGCACCCTCCCATTTGCACTGACATCAGGCAGCTTTACTGCATCAGTCACCAGCAGATACCGTGGGGTCAGGCTGCTGGACACAAACCCTCGAGCCCCTTCATGCCTCTACAATTAGCCATGGGCTACACACAGGGAAAAGGCGAGCAGAGCTGGGGTCCTGCCTGCACCGTGGAGCAGAGACTCTCTCATCTCTGTAAGCCAAACGTTTCTGCCCAGGGTGTGCAGGATCTGTGGCCCACACACTGCACAGAGCCCAACAGGTCCCACACAGATAAACAGATGTGCGGCCTCAACATCTGCTACGATCATTTGTCCAGACCTTTTGATATAAAGCATTTCTTGAGAGGAAAAAAAAAAAATCCAGGAGGAAAAAAGAGTATATTTCAAGGGAAAACCAGAGAAACGGTAGACCTACAAACAGTGAAACAGTAACCTCTTTTTCTGTCTTCCTTTTTTTTTCATATGGGAAACAGTGCCACAAATAGTTTTGTCTACAGGATACATCACTCACCTCAGAGTGTGGAGACTCAAATTTACAGTTTATAATTTTGACTGGGGAACTTACCAGCTCAGTGTCCTTCAGCAGCATGACCGTAGCACCTGTATTTCTCCAGCAAGCATTACCATACAGCAGCAACATGTGCCAACTCAACATGTGAGCAGATCGACTGGGACAGGCCTAGGCAACCATCTTGACTGCTTCGTATCCCAGTGTTGCTTTTCCTTTTCCCTATTGCGGTGTATTTTCCACACGGCCAAAGCCCTTGCTGATGGCCATCACTGCCGAGCTCCCACGTCCTCGCATCCCTGTGGTGGGACGCCAGACCAGCTCCTGCGCACGCTGCACTTGTCCTGAACTCCCTTCCAAGTGAGATCACTAAGTCTTTTTTTATTATTAGTAAGGGCTGAATTTCCTGTGGTGCTGGCAGCATGGAAACACAACCTCTGTTTCACAATATTAAAAACACATTTTCCAATCAGAATTGGGTAGAAAGAGAGGGAGAGAGGTAGTGGGATACACATGCATCCCACTGAAGACAGCTGAGCCTCAGAAAGTCACAGATGAATATGGGGGCACTGCCACCTTAGGGGGAAAAAAAGGGTGCATTTTTTGGGGCTGCTATATAAATGGCTTGGATATAGCAAATACTTGGTTTGCTATGTAAACTGTGAGGTGACTGTCTGTTTTTTCACCTGCTGAAGTGCTCCTGCTGCGATGTGCTACAACATTTTGTGCACAGATGGGAACCAAAGCTCAGGCACTTTCTTCTCCAGTTATTGTGGGAGACTAATACTGTTCCCAGTGAACCCGGCGGTGACGCGGTGTTATTGAGTGGAGGCCCACTGCTGATCTCACTAAGACTGGTATCAGAGCAGAGTCATTCCTTTTTATTGCGGAACTCCATTTTAGTTTTATTTAGGGAGGCAGCATGATCTCATAGGCAAGGCACCAGGAGATCTGGGTTGTGTTCCCCACCATGCCATGTGATCACAGGCGAAACAAAAGATGTTTGCCAATGCTCAGTGCGTTGCTTTTTTTTTTTTTTTTTTAAATCATCTGCTGCATGCTGGAAATAATCATTATTTACCATCACAGAGTGCTCTGAGATCAATGAATGATAAACCCTAAAGAAACGCTAAGTGTTACCAATGAAGTGTGTGATTTTTATATGATTAGAATGATATAAATCAGGACTAACCCCAGGGTCACCAATGTAATGCAAAATCAAGCCTTGAGGTAATCTGAATTAGTAATAAAATTCCTGGGAACAACATATGACCCAGTGAAAGCACAGTTTAGTACTCAGCACACGAATGATGTAATGGTATAATAGGATTTGACGTGGAAGACAAAGTGCCATAGAACAAAAAAAAAAGCGAGTTCATCTTACTTTGTTCATATTGTGTCAATTTTCCTTTCCTTTTACGATTGCATTCTCTTGCAGACATTCTACCTCATTGGGTTCTGACTAAGCTTTCTCTTGGTCTTACAGCCTCCTCTTCCCTTCCTCCACTTTCTAAATTAATGCTGTGCATAAAATTGTCTCACTCATTTAGAGTAAGATTTACTCTTTTTGGCCTGGTGCTCTGCTCCATTGTAGGCCACTGGTCCTAAACCAGGGAGATTTAGCATGTGTTTCATAAAATATTTCAACTCTTAGTTCATGTTTTTATTTTTTCCATTTCTTTTATTTTTCCTTTTTATCAAATTTCATCGACACCACAGGATTGGTACCTGGGCTCTAAAAACAGCTGATTCAACCATGTGCTACCCCATCTGTGATGGCACATTCCCCCCCTCTCCTGGGCTGCTCCATGATCTCAGAAACTCCCGTTAAACCTTGGCCTTGGTGTAATGAGTCAGGCGGTGAAGCGACCCTTTACCGTATCAGGAACTCTTGCGTAGCTGAGGCTGGGGAATGTACCGATTGTACCAGAAACTTCTGCTGCCTGGCCCAAGTGGAGGACGAGAGCGGGGATAATTGTCATCCCCTGATACCCTTATCTGAGTCGTAGCTCAAGTGGAACAATACTATTGTTACTGAAACCTTGGGAGTTGTGACGGATAACTAAGTCAATCGTCTTGCGACCCTATAAACAGCGGTCCCAAGTGAGGCCCTTTGAGCTCTCCTGGACCGCAGCGGGCTGCGCCCAGCACCTCCCTCTGAGTGGAACGCTCCTCAAAGTTTGCAAACTCTCGAGTTTGCGATATTCGGAGGACCGTCGCCGGCTGGCACGGGACCTGGGCTGCAACACTCCTCGAGGCTCAACCCTTCTCAACCCATTGAGAAATGCCAAGACATTTTATGTGAGTATTTCACTGAACTCAAGGGCGATTTTTAACAGGTATATCTTTGTATATTTATCTATCTTTGTATCTGTGTGCGTGTGTGTGTGAATTGATGGAAATAGCCGCTAGCAAATATAGTCTGCTTAAATCTTACGATCTATCTTAAAATCAGGAATGAACCTTAGACTACTGCTAAACACATATAAACCTTCAGACATACACAGTTGACCAAGTCTGAGACTAGGAATAGATCCAGCCAGGACTACTCTGAACTCTGTGACTCAATGGGAGGGTCTCCTTACCCTTTTTGTATCAGACATAAACCGTTGTCCAAGTCTGAGACTAAGATTGGATCCAGCCGGGTCTTCTCTGAACCTCGTGACTCAGCAGGAGAGTCTCCCTTAACCTTTTCGTCTTCGGCCTCTGTACAAATCATTTCAACTCAATTCTAACACGATATCCTTGTTTCGGCTGGGATAGAGTTAATTTTCTTGCTAATAGCTGGTATAGTGCTGTGTTTTGGATTTAGCATGAGAATAATGTTGATAACACACTGATTGTTGTTAGCAACACTTTAGTTGTTGCTAAGTAGTGTTTACACTAGCCAAGGACTTTTCAGCTTCCCATGCTCTTTTCCTTTGTATGCTTCATCTGGGTAGTAAGGGATAGAGTGAACCTTGCCATCGAACTCTGTTAAGCCACGCTTTCATAAACTTCTATTAAAATCACTTTCTGCTAATACCTTCAATGGTGATTCTTTGAGCGGCCTCTAAACCACTAATTTGCGACACCATCATGCTCAAGATAGTACATACAAACCTCCTTTCAGGTAGTTGTAGAGAGTGATAAGGTCTCCCCTGAGCTTCCTTTTCTCCAGGCTAAACCCCAGTTCCCTCAGCCGCTCCTCATAAGACTTGTGCTCCAGACCCTTCACCAGCTTCATTGCCAAGTCTATCACAAGGAATGCCTATTGCAACGAATAAACCTCATAACCAGGGGAAATCAGTTTTTAAAAAGAAAGAAGCCACTGCTTAGAACCAATACTGTTCGTAAGACAGGAAATAAGGTAATACGAGGTGCATCTCTGGGCCTCTGGTCACTGGTAGGTACCCACTGTTCCCCCAGGAGGTGAAAAACTTGAAATGGAGAGAGTATTAGGTAAAAGAGATTGCGTCAATTCTGACTAGTTATTATTTGTAAACACCTCAAGCCATGCTAACTGTTGCAAACATGCTGGAAATTGTTATTATCAGAATTACAGCTCTGATGGGGGACGCCAGTTGCAGTTCTTTACTTCCAGTAAATGCAAAAGGCTTTTTGAAAGCCACAGTTTTCTGTTAAAACTTGAGGGCAAGGTAGATACTGCAATACCTGTAAATTAGCTCAGTTCTATTCTGTATTTCCCTTTAAAAGCTGTAGAGCTTTGTGGGATCAAAGACAGCTCTTCCTGTCTTTCTGGAGAGGGAAGGATAATTGAGAGCTACAGAACAGCCACATGTCCCCTCGGTAGTAACCTCCAACAGGACGGTGGGACGTGATCTCTGCAAGAGAACTGCCAGGTCCACAGCAGGATTCAGCACAAGCTCTACAAGACAAACCAGTGTAAAATGCATCAATACACCCGGCTTGGAGAAAAAAAACAGGTCTTGAACTCTCAGGTGTGTATCTCACTTACTGCCAGCCTAAACATAGGAGAGATTGAAATTCCCTTTTAGTGAAAAGAGGTTTAAAATCCCCCTGGTTTTCTATTTTGGGTAGCAAGTTCATTCGCCCAGATGGAAGAAATGAGCTCTTAGAAGGCTCTGCTTATATAGCCAGGTAGCACTAGTGACAACGAATATAAAACACTTAAAAATATTGCAGTGAAGTTGTTCTGCTTGATTTTGAAAAAGAATCAAAAGCATTTCCAGCTTGCCATTGCCAAGTCAAATTTGGCCTATAACAAAAAATCAAACTCTTAATAAAACCAGAGAGCATAGGTATGTTCCCATAACCAAAAATGATTGAGCTGTTACAGCTCAGCAATTTACTGCCCATCCACTGAGTTGCAATAACTATGTGTGCACTTTAAGCCCACTTCACTACTGAAATAAAATACATTTGCTGAAAACGTGCTTCAGGGGATATCTGCAGCTGTTTCACAGAGGTTTAAAACTCACCTCGTTAGTGACTGGAGTAAGCTAAGAGCACACTAACAGTAGATTAGCATGTTTTGCCTGATAAACTAGAATTTGTTAAGCCACAGCTATTTGACCGCTTCCAACCATGCAAATTCACCATTACTCCATTAGCTGAAAGACTAGGTGCTCACAGTGACACCAGCTCAAATTAAATCTGCTGCTGATCCAGAAAGAAACAGTCGAGATTGACAGTCATAGATAGACCAAAAGCTTTTGAGATAGCTGCCCTACAGGACACGTAGCATAATAAGACACTGAAGCCAGTAGATTTATAGGATCATGTCAATCACAGTTCTTTAGGTTTCTTTTAAACACGTATATCTGAAAATTTGAAAACAAAACATGTTCCTGCATATATATTTAGAAATGAATGGTCCACTTTGTGGGGTTTCTTAATGCTCCTGTATGCAAATCTACATGCTAATCATTTCTGAATGACTGCCTGGAATACTATACATATGATAAACATTTAATTCCTTGCACTGACATTACAGGTTGAACACTTTTATATACCTACCACATTATTAAAGCCACGAACAGTGGGGAACAGACTGAACTAATCAATTATATTTGATCATTCTTGGCCATAGCCACTGCAAGGATAAATCTGCCAAAGGAAAGGAAAATGTGACAATGCAAAAAGGTGACAAAGCACCTTGTTCATTTGGCATTATGTGACAATGACGACACGCGCCGCCTCCTGTCTACATGGAGAAAGAGCTTCCAACAGCCTTTAGAAAACTTTTCTGTGGTCTCAAAGCATGTAAGTGGAGAAGCATGGACACTGGAAGAGACACCCATTTTTTCAACACCAATAACCTTAAGGAAAATAATTAAGCCATGGGCATTTGAAGCATAATTATAACCTTTTCCAGTGAATTCACAGGGATAAACTCAGGCGCAGGCGAGAGAAGCCCACCACACAGGCAGGGATAAGAGACCTGGGGACAGGTGGGTTTCTCTTCCAGCAAACATCCAGGAGGTCTGACAGCAAAGCTTTGCTTCTCCTGCTGGGCAGAGACCCCATCCATAGCAGGAAAGTGTTTGCAGAAATGTGGTCCCTGGGAACTTTGTACAAATCCCCTCCCTCCCAGCCCAGCCATCGCAACTTTGGACTGGCTAAAAAGTCCCAGACACCAACTTCCTTCAAAATCTCTCATGCCCATGGTGCCCCAGGGTCCCACTGCCACCGCTCTGCCACCCGCCCTCTGCAATCGGAGCAGCAAACTGCCAATTTCTCTTCCAGGTCTTTTCAGTCCAGAGAGCCAGAGCTGTACTCATAGTGATTTTTCCATCACTGTTAATTTGCAGGTTATCCAACTGCATTTGATCAAGACAGAGAGACGAAACTAATAATATAGCACAGCACTTAGGAACACTAATTGCAAATTACTTTTAAATAATACATCAGCCCTCTCTTAATTATGGCATCTTCCACTCTCCTCAGAAAAGTGCAGCATCTGCTAATGTATTTTTCCAATTATTAGTATGAAGTTGCAGGGAAAGGGTAGAGTAGTGGCTTCTTTGTATCTTGACCTGCTCTCAGCCTAAGTTTCTCTGAATGTCCATAAAGCTTTTTTATTTTTTCCTTTCTGACTTAAAAAATTCGTTCTTAAGATATATTTCTTGAACCAAGGCTCACTCACTAACACCCCTTTCTGACAGAAAGGGTACATCAGGAACCTGGTTTGCCTGAATAAGTAACTAAATCTTGCATTTCCCATTCATTTCCAAAGGCTTTCAAGGCTGAACCACTGTAAATTCTGCAAATTTCATCTTTCTACTTGCTTTACTGTACCCAAATTCTTGCTGCCATTTTCTCCATTTAATCTGCCATTTTCCTCACTACTTGTATGAGGGATTGAAAGATGCTGAAGCATGTGCTGCCACCCCAGTTTAACAGAGTTATACTCTGATAACTCATCGCCAGAGTTTTCAAAAGGCATCCATGACTCTGAGCTCTTAAATGTCCTCTCGTCAAATATGAGGATGGCCATGACAAATTCTCAGCATCTGTAAGCCCTAAGCATTTGCACTGGTTCCTGGCTCTGGCATTGAAAACCGAGCACACGGCATATTAGCTTCCGCACTCAAAGCAAATGGCCACCTTTGAAAAAGGCATCCACTGTGTCAGTGGTGGAGCTGGAATCAGAGCTCAGCTCTTCTTGATTTAATCCCCTGGATGTTACTGCTTCCTGGGAGCACCACACTCTAAGACCTCTAATTTGAATTTTTAAATAACTCAGAACACTGGCAAGTAGATCTGTTCATTTTATTCTATTGTCTAATATTTCCTTCAGGCTCCAAATAAATCATGTTTAGTGCACAGACCTGACATGCAAATAAAAGTGCAGTGCAGTTCTAGACCTGCTGCTACCTATAAACAACACAGTCTTGCTACAGGATCTTCAGGCGGCTGTATTTAGCCCGTCAGCTATCTCACCTGTAGCCCCATGACAGTATCACTAAACTAATAATCTAAATGAGACACGCTTCTCGCTCCAGCCAATTAATCATGTATCTTTATCTGACAGGCGCAGGCTTGAGATTATTGCTCTGAGCGACCAGTTTTCCTTATCTCGGAGAAAACCAACAATTAATAATCAAAGGAAAAGAAAAGAAAAAAAACAACGTCAACCTCAGTGAAAATCGGCATGGGTCTTTAAACAGATTTTTCAGCCTGTAGTTCACAGCACATGCATCCTCTTGCTGACAAAAAACAAAGATGGGCTTTTAGGTTCTCAGATGTGTTGGCCTGTGAATCTCCTTTCCCTGACATAACCTAGAGCTGCAAAAAGGATAATTTCCTTTCTTCTGTTTGAGTTCATCGTTGGACTGGAAACCTTTTCAAATTTTAAAGGAAAACCAGTACAGTCAAAATATGTATTTCAAGGTAGAAAAGCTGAGAGGTTTGATGGAGACCTCCTTTCTCCTTCTTTTCAGAAGCAATCAGAGTCCACATTGGTTCCCAAATCCTTCCTTTAGAAAACATCCCTGAGACCAGTATGTTACCACAAAACATTTCAGCTTCAATGCACAGCGTGTGGACTCTGCCAAAATTTTTCTGCCCATCCCTAACAAAGTTGCAGCCCCAGCAAAGCTACTCTTCCTGGACATCCTTGACTTTCCCTGTCACTGGCAGAGGGGGCCTGTTCTTGCATTTCCTCAGAGAATGCAAAATAGGAAAGAGCCCTAATGGTGAAACAGCCATCATAGATAATTAAATAGAAAACCTGGCAGATTTTCAGACACGCTGCTACCTGCCTATGAATACAAAGCAGCTTTGCTTGACAGTCAGCTAAAGCACCGGGGACCCCTGCCTGGGTTTGGGTTAGTCTCCTGGAAGACTTTAAACAAATGTTTATGATAGATCAGCATTACACTGTTCAGTTAGTCTCGTCCAAGAGACATGACACCCACATCAGTCTTTGATGACTCAAGTAAAATCCCAGCCCTTTCCCAGCAGCACTGTGCATGCTCCTACTAGGTTTTCGTCTAAGCAGTGCCTAGCCCATTTCTGGGTATTTTCACTGGCAATCCCGTAGATCCAGGTATTAACAGCCAAGCTATGAGCTGGTGCTGCTCAACTGCATTCGTAGCTGCTTCCGCAGGATTTCCACTTGCTCAAGACAACGATTTTAACACTGACCTAGCGTGGGGTCTATTAACCCCACAGCATCCAGGCAGGTAAAACAGGAACAACTTTCCTCTCTTCCCAGCAGCCGTAACAGCTGAAGTGTTAAGAGCGTACTGAGGGCAATGCTCTTTTTAACAGCACTTGGCACAATTAAGCTTTATTAATTCAGAGCTGTTATTTTACAGCTTCATTTGTTTCTGCCAATTTTATGTTTTGAAGGGTGGAGAAAGCATGAAGGAATAATAATTTAAGTGGAGCTCAGCAGATGGAGAATGAGTACCTCTTATTCTCTCTATCACTGCTGAAAACAGAAGTATTCCACCTCACAGGGATCCCTTGCCAAAAAGAGGAAAAAAGAAACACCTCAGCAGTTACCAGAGTGTTTGAACCATCACAGACAAGTATGTTTCTCTGCAATGTTGCACGGGGAGATGTAGCTGGGAAAAAGACAGGCACCTCAGCAGCACCATGAACGGCGGTCGGTAGTCAGCATAGTGAATTGCATCTTCTGGAGACCCAGGCTCCAAGCCAAACCAGCACTTTTCAGCTCTCTTTTTTTCTTAACACTGAATATAACAGGGGGAAAGCTGCAGGAAAACGTGACCCTGACATGCCAAGTTGCCACCAAGTGTGTGATCTGGTTGTGTTTCTGTACTTTTCTGTACATGGCTCTTCTCCACTCTGCATACCTGGCAGCAATTCCCCTCTGCACCAAGGCATAGGATAAAACCCACTCTCCTCCAGGTATTAAGCATACGAAGCAAACACACACTCAGGCCTCATGACTAAACCCTGGCACGGGCAGACCATGCTGCAATTAAAGGATCATACAGGCTCATGAGAGGGAAAAGATAAAGACCTGTTTGTAAGGGAAGTGTCACAGGTCGCGGGAAGCTACGTTGCTGTCCAGGCTGGAGAAGGAAGGTGAATCAGTAGTTCAAAGGACAGGAAACAAAGATGACTTTAAAAATCACATCACTCTGAAATGGTCTAAAGGAGGAAACATGCTGCTGCTAATGGGGGACATTGCTGGTTTGCAACTCAAGGGTACTATTTGGGCAGAGCTGCAGCAGCCCCATCACAGTCAATGTCATTACGGCATGTTGGACCTGTAAGTCCTGGTGGAAACACCCATATTGGAATTCCTCCAGCACATGGTGGTGGGACACAAACCACAGCAAGCAGCAACCACCCCAGGGCCAGATACAGAAGGTACAGAGAGGCAATGGCAAACTCAACAGTCCCCCACCCACCACCTCCCTAAAAATAGAGAAGCAGAAGCAGAACATGGTGCAAAATCCTGCCCGGGGGTTTTTTGTTTTTCACTCTGCTCTTCAACTCACTGCACAAAGTGCTCACATACCACAGTAATGAGTGCAGTATAGAAATGCCTCCAGAGGTAGATTAGATTAGAGACAGGCAAACAAGAATGCTGCAGCTAAAGGGATAATCAGAGCTCCCCTCCACAGGGAAAGGGCAAGTCTCAGCACTCCTCTCCCTGTCAAATCACTTCTAAAAATAAACTCGGGAGACAGATCCAGGCCTCATGGCATGACAAGAGTTAAATTGCAGCACTGGGGGCCCGTCATGCCTTGTGCAGCTACAGAATTGATCTGCTCAGAGGACAGGTACGGCCGTAAGTAGTTCTCTGGCATCCTCCACTATGGGCAGTGGCCAGGTCCTGGCCAGGATGCTGCGTCAGCTCACACTACCACCCTCCATGTTGGAGCCCGACTTTTACTTTTTCCTTGGGAAGGCCAACTTTTTCCTTTTTCCACCCGTTTCCAGCAGAACAAGGCACCATAGGCTCAATATGTTTCACTCAGACGTTATTATCCCATGATTTAAAAATCTACCCTTTCTTGTGCTACCACCTTAGTATCACCTAGGAAGGCAGGACCCAAACTTTCCTGTCAGCTGAGGCAAGGGGAATGCAAAAAACTTGTTTGATTCCCCTTCAAATGAATTGTAGCAAACACATTTTTTTCCTATCTATGTAAGAGCACAAGAAAAATCAATGTTACAGCTCATACACTCTTTCATGGGACCAGAGTAATCAGTAGTAGATGTCTGTGCTGCAAAATAACTTGGCAAACCCACAGTGCTTTAGGGTCAACAGAGAGATGTCATTCTTTCCTACATAAAATCATTAACACTGACGCCACAGATATGCTACTCGTAATGCTGGGTAAATATCCCAGAAAGATTAATAATATTTTCATTGAACTCTCTATTTAAAGGAATATAGAAGCACCATTTCATCCCTAAGCTGATAATAGGGTTCATGTGTGAAAACAATAAAATAATAAAAGTGACATGAGTAAGATTTCAATGGAAAAAGCTTTACCCAAGGAAAGTTTCTACATCAAAGCAGGCAGATAATCTGACAATATTTTCTTCTACAAAACTGGATAAAGTTACTTAATGATTTAAACAAGGTACAGTATTATAATTTTTATTAGTCCCTAAGGAGCTACAACTAGACTGCAGGGGAAAACTGCCTGCCTTATCCTGGTAGGAAATCTAAGGTAATCGTTATTTTTTTGCATGATCGTGACTAGAAATGGAAACAAATAACTGATTTTCAAAAATTACAACTGCAAACATTAGTGGGTTTGGTGTGAAAGTACTCAAGAATTAAAGTATGCAAGGATCTGACCAGTTTTCCAAACCAATGGGAGTAGGAGGCTCCACCCTCTCTCATGCTCCTTGTGCTGCTGTTGTGTTCCTTGACCAGCAGCTCACACCAGGGGCATTGCCAAGAGGCGCAGGACATCAGGGAGAGCAAGATACTTCTTCAGCAAGGATGTATCTGGACACATGAAATAAGGAGGGACTTCCTAACGGGAAGAATTTCAAGCTGGCTACCTCTCCTAAGAGCAACTAAGCGCTAATCCAATTCTTCTATTCCAAGAGGCCGCAGAGAAAACTAATGGACTTTTCCTCCCTGCTTAAACAAGTGATATACATGGCTTTTAAGGGATAAGTATCAGTAATAATATGTGCAAGAAGCAGCTCAGCTGCTATCAAGTGAGAGGCATTCCTTGTCTCTCTATTGGGCAGCTGGATTTTCTCCACTGCGTCTGACACTCTGCCAGTAGCAGAGATGTGAGAACAGTACAGGTGTTGCCATTTTAACAGTGAACTATGCAGTAATTTGGTCACAAATGAAGAAACCATTTACAAAACTAACCACGGATTTGCTACCATTTTGGTTACATTCTCAACAAGTTTTCTTCCCTGCCATTTTTTCACTCGCTCAATCCTTGCCAGAGTCAGTGTTTTGTTCAGCAGGGTACATACACACATGGCATCTGAGGACAACCTGGCCTTGAAGTTTAGCCCTTCATCTATCTCCTGAGTTTTCCAGGTCCCCCAGACAATGTAACTAAGGATGTCCAGGTTAAACATCTGTCGAGAAGAGAGGTAAGACAACAGTAACTCAACAGGATCAGAAATTGGCGTATTAGGACCACAAACATATTTGTAAAATGAACACGCTGTCATGTAATCCCTACAGAACTGGAAAGATCCTGCTGGTTCTTTAAGCATAGATGTTGGAGTTCTCCCTTGACTCTCTTTAGATATGTAATCCTGGTCATAATTACACGCATATGTTAGATATTATTTATAATTCAATGACAAGAGATAGATTTCATTTTTGTTTGGTCACTGCTGCTCTGTATGTTTGTGCTACATAAAGCACAGATTTACTTTGCCAATCAAAATCTGGTATCTGAGATCCCTATGGTCAAAAACAGTTCAATTTTTTTTTTAATCCTTCAAAAGCTTTTTCTTTATCCACAGTGCTCAAAATTCCTTCTTCTGCTTCTTTTTCTTTTCTGACTGTCTAACTTCTTGATCCTAATGCTTATATAATGCTTATCACTAAAGTATCTCAGCAGCAAAGGAGCCAGGGCACTTACAGAAAAACCGCTCCACTTCAGAGCTCAAACGCGCTCACCAGATCACTTAGGGGCCTTCTACACAAAGTTCAGTTTCTCACACCAAAAATCAGGTTTCACCCTTTCCCCTGTAGCACTAGGGTGACAGCACTGAACGGGAAGTGCAGGGAAGTCTCAGGATTTGGTTTAGAAGCAGCATAAAATGTTTATTTGTGAGCAATGCATCAGGAAAGCGACTCTATCTTCTCAATATTTGGGCCATCTGCCTCTTACTGAGTGAGGGACCAAACCAGAAGTACTTTGGACATAAATCGGAACATCTCCTCTGCAAGAAACTGACTACAAGCAATCACTTTAGTCTCAAATTATGGATATTAACAGTACCAAAAAAAAAAAAATGCTGTATTGCCACAAGGCTAGTAGGCAACTGGGGACTTCATACGTTCAAAAAGAGAGGTAAGGCACAAGGCCACAGAAACGTCTTCAGGTATCAGAGAGCTGGGAGGAAGAAGAGGCATTTGCCTGTAGATTTATGAAACCAAAAAGAGTTTAGGGTGTACCACATCAGCAGACAGATGCTCAAACTGTCCTACTTTCTCTAGCAGATGGCTTGAGGACAGCCCAGTCTCCTGAAACACTCATTTTGAAAGTCCCTCTGGTCTAATAACAATGCAGGTATGCATTGGTTTACATCATTAATGCTGTTCATAGCGCAACCAGCCTATAAAACCAGAACCAACCTGCTGAAGAGATACTTGAGACAAAAAATATGTCAATGAATTACAGCTGGGTTTGCTTTCGTCTCCTTTTGTAACTGAGCAACCTATTGACACTGCCTCTACTTTTTACCCATTGTAAGTTCATGATGCAGAAGTCAAAAATACTGGGAGATTTATTATTTCATTTGTTCCTGAAGGAAAGACAGCAAACAAGGTATGTCCATAGGTGGATTGCTGGGTAAATGACAAGCAAAGTACATATAACTCTGGGAAATCCAGCCATGCTAGCCAAAATGATTTAACTTGATCTTAGTCAATAAATATCGCACCAAAATTCCGAACAAGAAATAGAAAGTTTGTACACGAGATTTATGTTTCACTCTATGATTCACATTATAAGTGGTTTGATTAAATATTTATTCTAATACCCACTTTGGTTAAGAATTACACCAATCTGTCTGTACATATCTATGCAGAAGCTCTTAGGAAATCTTATTAAGGCACCAGAAATGCATTATCAAGCTTCTAGTTTTATTCCAAAACCATTTTTTTTTTCTTTCTTGCTAAACAAACCTGCCAATATAATTTATTCCTTGCCACCACTGGGCTATTGATCCTCACAGCTATTGTTCATGGGCTAAATCAAGAGAGGTTTCCGTAAAAAGAGAATGCGACTTCTCAGAGTTCTCGAATACCTTCAGAACCAGAACTTCAGTAGAGTGCACATTAAAGAAGAACTTTTAGGAGGTTGTAGCTAAGCTCTGCTGATTCACTGTGCTCTTTGATACATTTCAAGATTTAGATTAAATTCTTCAAAAAGCTAAACTTCATCCCTCTGATAGTTCAGTTAACAACATATTCTTTCTGCTAGAGGGAATGATTATGATAGCTTGGCTTTTCTCAAATTGAAATCAGCCCAAAAGTACATGTTATTTTCCTGAGAAGACAAAGAGATCAACAACATTTACATGAAAACGGGCCTGAATATTTAAAAATGGCAGGTGATGTTGAGAGACATTTAAGACGACTTGCTCTTAAAATTGTTTATGGCTCAGACTCTGAAAATGAGCTCAAGTTATGCATTCCACTGTCATTAGTCATATCATAAAACAGAAGCCATAAGTCATGATTGAGTGGGTTGATTATTGGTGGCTGACAACCACTTGTAAGTGGAGCTGAACTTGAGGAACTTCGTTGTCAGCTCTAGCACTGTTTGATTCACTGAGTTACGTGGTCCTCACCTTTATTTTTCTCCCTCTGAATGAATTTAGAAGGTTATCTACCTCTGTTAAGTATTGTAAAGTTGAGAGACAAAAGGCACTATATGTATTCCCATTGTGTTGCTGTTTATTAATTAATGTAGTAAAAAGGCACGATTGTGCATTTTTTTGTTTAGGAACACAATGGGCACCTTGTGAAAGAGCTTCAAACTTCACCTCTGCTGATTTGATAGAGGAAATATCATATTATTAAATACAAAAATGGCAAGCACCTGATGATTCTGTTGGTCTGTCTTTGCCAGAATCTATCGGTAGACCTGCATGGATGATCAAAAGTTATATGTAGTGAAAAATATTCAACATATGAATGAGACTTGTCTTGCTTTTTTTTCCCCATTATTCTTAGCAATGTGCAGAGGACTCTAATTCTCCAGATTACCAGATCAAGTATCAGTACTGAGCTAATTTAACTGGAGAGAATATATCCATACAGATGCTATGGGCTCTACTCTGTGCTAAAAAAAAAATAAAAAAAAAGTCAAGATAGATTTCCAGTCTCAGTCACCTCACAGCCCTCCTGTGTGACCTTAAGCAAGGCACCTTATTTCAGCATGCTTTTTCTTTTCATCAGTAGGACACATAAAATAAATATGCCTGAGTCAAAAAATGTTTTGAAACTCATCCTGAGAATTCTTTAGGTCAAGTACAAAGTCCAGAAATTGGTGTCAATCAATTGCCTTATCAATCCCTTTAATTTTTCTATTTAGGTATCTGCAGAAATAATCAAAGCATAGATACCTATGTTCTGAAGCAAGAAGAGACTATCACAAGAACAGAATTTAGATCAGCCACTTCAGACAAGTTACAGAAACTTCCTAGCATTAAGAAATGAAGCTACATGCTGTGGTCACATTAGAACATTTACTTCAGGAAGATACTTAATCTTTATTGAAATATTCCAGGTAATTAAAAACTTTCCACATCCACTGGTAAGCTACTGCAGATGCTATAACCCTGACTGCTAAAGTGTTACCCATCTTTCCTGTTTCAATTTATCGGACTTCAGCTTCCAGATAGGGGATCTCAATGTGCCTGTTGCTACTAATTAAACAACTTTAATATAGTGTACTTTCCTTTAAGTATTCATGGGTAATTTCTGAGCCTTCTTTTCACAAAAGGTCTTAAAGGTCACTACAATAGTGGTCTCAAGGGTTGTGCTGTCTAGAAGCCCTTGAAGCTCCTTCTTGCACATTCATACATGCAAAGCCATGGTTGTTTTTGTCTGGCAAACCAGGGTAACACATCCTGGCACAACCCCATTGCATTACTGATAGGGCACAAATTGCCCTAACCTGCTTTTAAGTACTGGATGGCATCCAGTCCTTGATGTCCTTGTCCAAGCAAACCTTTCTGCCAGCAAACACAGGTGATACGGCTCTAAGCTCTGTTCCCAAAGAGAGAGAGGCTGTTAAGGGAGAAGTGTGGGTGGCTCTCCAGCCTGCTTAGGGTTATCTGTTAAGATCCATTGTTCAGAAGAAGACAATCTGGCTATACAATCCAGATTCCCTTTTTCCCTAATTCTCTGGTTCTGTATTTTATCAAGCAAAGAAACTATAAAAATAATAGAAGATTATTTTACAGAAAATATACTCTGATACTTCTCTTTCTCGATTCGTCCAGTCAGACCCTCTCCCAAATTTGGCTGCTCCTGAAAGTCAGCAAAACCTTAATTAAGCAGCTGTATGCTCAATAGCTCAGTGCATCAGTATTCACAATGCATAGTTTCTTCATTGATTAAAAGGAAGGTTGAGTGGAGAACAGCACTACAGAGAAAATGCTGTCCCCAAATCCCTTCTCCTCAGGCAAGGTGTGGTGGTCAGACACAAAGAGAACAACCCCGCCTGTTGTCAGCTGTGGACGGGACAGCCAGGATACTAAACTCATATCCAGGTGTGCACTGTCACCCCCGTATGTGCAATCATACCAGCCATCTTCCTTTCCAGCTTGATTTGATCAACTCATCAAGTGCTACCACATCAGCATTTCCCCCTCAGCAAGGAACAGACACGGCAAACTGTCCCAAAGAACTAGGATTGTGTAGGATTTACCACTGTTTTCCCTTGATTGCCTTTCTTTACTGTGAATCATGCAAGTGCCTGTGCAGGGTACTAAGGTTTCTCCATTGCTATGGGAACACAGCACTCTGTAGCTACTGAAATATTCAGCCCACCTCCATACAATACCAGGATTCACAGATGCTAGTCAAATACCTGAGCAAAGAAAGGTTTTCAAAAGCCAATGTGGTATTAGCATTTAATAAGGAGAAAGGAAGGTTATTCTCTCCGAACAGCTTGAGACTACTCCAAACGATGGAATTGCTGCCGACCTGCTGCACTCAACAACTCTGCCTCCCCCTCACCTCATAAAAAGGCAAAGCCCTGGCAGTAGGAAAAGACAAAAAGAAACACCTACCTCCAGAATAACACAAACATTGGTCATCCAAATGTGGCTGAATATTTGTGGCCAGTATCCGGCTATCTGGCACCCAACAGTTGGATCTTCTCTGCCCTAAAATTACCCTCCCGCAGACCTCCAGGACAGGCACACAGACAGCATCCAGACGTCTGGCTTCTACCTCAGGGTTGGGGTTAGATGGCATTCCAGTTCAAAGAGCTGAATATTTCCTCTTTTCTTTTACCCGCAAACTCAAATATCAGAAGAAAAATAAGAGTTTATTTCCCATCACTGGCTGGCACAACTTTTATGTAATCTGGAACAATAAACAAGGACACTTGCATGGGATTTGGCTTTTGTTAGGCAAGGATATTACTGGGATTCAATGGGTTTACTTCTGGTTTATTGGGCTATCCCACTTTAATAAGCCAGTTCTTACACAAGTGGTAAGATGAGGCATAAAAATTAAGTTGCAACAGAACTGCATTCAGCAGGAGGGGAATTAATTATTTCTCTTTGAACAAAACAAAACAAAAGACAAAAAACTCTTCCAAGCATATTTCCAGGATCATCCTGAATTTATCAAATTACCGATCAGTCAGGAAACATTGAGGGGGAAAGCAGATGATCGACTGGATGACAATTAAAAACACTGTAAACTGCTCTTACTGAAACTTTTGTGCCTGGTTTTGCTGTGTTCCCAGCGGTGATAGGAGCTGTAGGGATTTATGGAGTACAGGAGGACCAGCCATAACTGCAGCCTTTGGTGAGCAACACCAGCCACGCGCTCTGAAGACTGAGCTCCTGGGCCCAGGGTCTAGCAGTGTAGGAAGGGAAGGACCAGTCCATGATGCGTGGCCACAGCCCAGGATTTGCTTCTCGCTTAATAACCACCCATGGTTCCCAGAGTCTCCCACTTTCTGTACAGGCTGACTGAAACAAGAGTCATGTCTGTGCACCATTCGAGCTATGCAGTACACATACCTAGTGCTTGGTAGGTCACAGGACCCTCCATCTTCGTCTTTTGTCTATCATTAAAAGTATTTAAAGGATGCTTGCAAGCCAAGGAAACTAAATTACCCCAAGCGACTGATCCAGCCCACTAGACACTGGCCATGATTTGAAAGGATCTATCTGGACCTTTGAAAAACTTCACAATGTTCTCACAAATGATGACCAAGTTCAGGCTTCCTGTTTCCTAGAAAACTCATAGAAAAGTTCAAAATTCAGCTACTAACCCAACCTAACTTGACCTGATATTCTGGGACAATCTGGATTAGACGAGAACATGAAGTTCAATCTTTTAGTGGTGGAGTAATAAATTATCTCCTGCTGTATTTACAGGAAAACAAACCTTACCTACCCTCAGTCTTCATTCTTTTAGATAAATAAACAGGCCACATCTTTAGTACCTTTTCAATGAGATCCCCATATATATCTTTTCCAGTTTTCTGGTCATCCTAGTAGCCCTTCTTGGCACCTTTCTTGAGTAGAGATGTGCAGGCCTCAGTACATATTTTGTTAATAGCATCTTATATTGAGGTTGGAAGTACTGCGTATTTGTAGTAGTCAGTTATTCATTAAAACATAGTAATTCCTTAAGCTGTGGTAATGCTGTCATGTGTTTCAGCTCTTCTTCAGATTGCCTAATGCACCACTGGCAGACAGTCAGCTCTGGATGTGATGAGCATAGTACACAAATGTTGGACAGGATAGGATAGGATAGGACAGGACAGAAGGAAACACAAGTTACTGACCATGCTGTTACAGATCACAATAACATCAAAGACTAAAAGTTCAAACGGCAAAAAGCAAATATAATACAATTCATAATAATACAGATCTTTATAATGAACAAGTAGGTAGCTTCAGTTTATGCCATGCACAAGTACATGAAATGATAGTGATTCATGTTTTTTAAACAGAAGAAGTATGTATTTCAATTGGGCTCGTGGGGAGGGAGTACGGGGCTTTATATTCAAAGCTTCATTTTAACCAGGGAAAATTACTGACTGCTGCTTGAGGCAGCATTCAGCTTCTTTTCCTTCCTTGAGCAGGGCACCCAGCTTGCCTTGGGAATCCAAACCCAGCAGGACGCCTTTCTGACATCTACCTCCTGACTAGCCGTGGGTGTATCTACTGACATTAAGCAGCATGAGACCTTCTAAAGGAAGCAAAGCCCTACATGAAAAGGTTTCACTGCAAAAGGAGGAAACGCCTTTAAAGAGAAAACTACCCAGCACGCTGCTCCAGAAGCCAAGTTGAACTTTCATTTTAGCTATGAGCACTCTGTTCTTACATCTTCCTCCTACAGTAAATTATTCTTCCTCAGCTGTATTTCTGTACATTTTTAAATTTTGATATAAACTTCTACAGAAGAAGTCCCAGCAATTATAATTCTAGCAATTATGTAGGCCCTTTTTGCTAGAGACCAAAAGTTGAATTGTTACCAGTGTCAAAAGCCCTGAAAGAAGTAGGACAATGAATTCCCATTACGTAAAGATGATGAACCCCTCTCCAGGTAGTGAAAAACTGAAAACATTGTCAGGCAGCAGCTGTGGGAAAGAAAAAAAAAAAACATAAAGCAGCAAGACCCAAAGGTCTTAAAGCCTAGCTAAGAAGTTTGGGCTGCAAATTACACCAGGGAAAAATCTTTAGCAGAGAATTAATGCTGTGCCAACATTGAAAAAGTACAAGTAGACAGTTAGGAAAACTATGAACTACAGAGTCTGACATCAACCTCAGGCAGATGAATGTCAAAGTTAATACAAAATGCAATTGATAAAGATGAATACGGTCAATACCTCAGAGCACCCTTCAATCGCTGAAATACCTTGTCAAACAAACCTGACTTCATTCTTTAATGAGGTTGCAAGTTTGGTTGCTGAAGTCTGGTTGTATTGATATAGTGCACTTATCTTTTTATAAAATGTTTGACTTAGTGTGGTGCAACATTCGTATTAAAAATTAGCATGATAGAGTACCAATAAAGTGTGCATTAAATGAATTCAGACCTGGCTAACTGATAGATCTCAAAAATATTTATCAGTGGGGAATCGCACATGAGAGATGGGTGTTTGTAGAGGTTTTTTCAGGAATTATTATGCTTGAAGCCACCGAACATTTTCATCAGTGTTCAGGAGGTAAAAGTAACTTTGCTGCCCGTATAATGCCTGATTGATACAGAGCCTCATAAAGCAGCAAGCAGTGATGAAGGCAGGACAGTCTAACACAGCAGCAATCTGGGTTGCTTGGGAATCCATTCCAAAACCCTGTATTTTTACAAAGCAAGGTGAAAAATGATACAAGAAACAACATGCGCAGGAAAGTGGGACTTGTCTCTGGAAGGCAGCAGCTCTGAAGGAATTTCGGTTAATGAGCTACAGCAGCTGAACCCAAGCCCTTTTTTCAGTGATGTTGCAAAAGGGATCTGCAAACAGAGGACTGCAAAAGGAGAACAACTAGAAGAAGAACTGGAAAACTACTGCAGATTATAATTCGTATTGCTACAGTGAGATTAAAATTTTGGAAGTGATGCAGAAAACTGCCATAAAAAAGATATCCAGGTATAGGAAAAAAAAAAATCTTAAAATGAGACTTTAAAAAGCTTAGTTTACATAGTTTACCAGCAATAAAACATCTGACTGCATTGCAGGGTCTAACTACTGCCACTTACACAAAAAATTCAGATGGGAAAGACTGTAGAAAGAGCATGACTGGCCGTAGGATTGACTACAGGAAGACCTAAGTCAATTCTCCAGTTCTCACTATCTTTGTATCAAATGGGATTGTGTTCCAGGGGAAAAAAAAAAGTGAATTGAACTGCTAAGGATCATATCTTTAATGACCCTGGCTGAGTAAAATATATTCCTTTAAAAAGTTGTGCAATGCAATCAGCATGAAAGTCAATAGATGCATCCTGACCTAGAGTCTCTTACTTGATCCAGCACACAGCAGCAAAGCTTAACGGTGTGATCCTCTATTTGTCACACAACAGACTCCTCGATGACTTACAGGGAACTTGGTGCACTTGCTGCAATTCAGGTCTGGGCCCCTTACCTGGGCAGCACCCTGCTGCCCTTCAGTTGGTGTAGGCTCGATGAATCTGAACCATTCAATTTGAAAGACAAAAAGAGGGAAAGGAGTAAAGATTTTGCAGACAGGGATACTCATAGTGAAAGGCTAAAAAAGAAGAAAGGAAAATGCTTTCAAATTAATAATATTTTCCATCTAGATAAAGTATTCATGGTCTTTGGATGGGTAGAATTAATATCTCCACTTCACAAATAGGACAAGTGGGTCACCAAGGAGTTAGGACACGCTATTCCCTGACCACCCTGTCAGGTGCCTTAACTACCTGTCACAACTAAAATGGGTCATAAGACCTAGAAATAAATCTGTATTTGTGGATACCAGACCATGGCGTCTCAGACAGACCATGGAGACAGTTCATGGGTCTGTTCCATATTATCTTCAATTAATTTCATGTGTAGCTTAATAGCATTTTTGTGCAGTTATTGCATAATAATAACAGAGGGCAACCCAGCTGCGTGCTTAGTATCATTCAAACATAATGTCTCGGGTGTCACTAAGTCTGCAGTCCAACCCCAAGACACGCGATCGAGTTTCCTCTGAGCCCCGTCCCAGAGAGGGCAGCACCTCACCCGCAGCCGCTGGCCCCCCGTCGCACCTCCAGCCCCGCAGCCCACCACAACCACCACTGGACAGCAAGGCTGGAAAAACCAGACCTCCTGGCTGCTGTCCTGAGCTTCTCACAACCCGCCCAAAGTGACAGTTTGTATATATACATAGCTGAAAAATCTGCACACGTTTAAGCTACTAAGTACTATATATGTTGTTACACCAAATATTCACTGACCTCTTACTGAATGCATTTTAATTGAAGTAATTATTCACGCAGCTCCAGCTGCTAGAACTCCATCCTGATACGTCTGAAAGCAAATGGCTTTTCAGATTGGTTGCTCGAAAGGCTGGAAAGTATCTGCAGATTGATATGCAGCTGGGAAGGGAGTCTTCCCAGGCCCGTCTGTTTTTCAAGACTTCTCTCATCAATTTATCAATAGGTTTTTAATGCTCTTATCAGTAAGTTCCTATTAGGTTAACAGCCTGACGTATGGATGAAAAGCATAGCTAGGGAGAGGCTTATGGTTTGTTGATTTCCAGTGGGTATTTCCAAACTTTTTAACATTCTCTTGTTTTCATTAATATGTACATTGAGTTTGAACTTTCAAGGTAGCAAGTGTGCTTCTTGAGTTTCGTTGTGAGGATTTTCTCTCATTAATTAATCAATATGTTAAAAGCTTGGGTTTACCAAAGCAATTGGCAAAGCTTCCACTGAATAGACTTGGAAAGATTTCACCCTAACCTTAACACTGGCTTAGTGTTTATACGCTTCCCTAGAAATAATATGATGCTACAAAAGAGCATTTTTTTGGCCCTTCCAACCTCTGAACGTGCCTTATGCTAATGCTAGGATCAAGCTTCCTGTAGGGTGAAATAAGTTGTAAGTACCCAAGTTCAGTAACACTGCCCTTCTCATTTGGCTGAATAAGACCGTCTCCAGGAACACCCCCGTTAATGAGAATATCACACCTGTAGTACTGAAAAGTGGGTCTGGATGACACACGGGCTAAATGCCATTTCTCTAGGTAAAGCATAATGTTATTGCCATGAGTAGGACAGACAGCAAAACTTTGTAATCCTTCTAAAGATTATCCAAGAGGGTAAAAAAAAATACCCAAGCAGTTGAAGCAAGTCAAGGTCAGTCAGGGGAAAAAAAACCCAACGAACAAACAGATTTACTGCTTCCCAGCCTCATGCGCTAATTAAATACAATCAACACTAGCATTAACAATGCCCATTTCTTATGGGTTTCTGTCTTGTGGAGGGGTTCCCTGGGGTGTAAGACACATTTCGATCCAAAGCCTTCTCTACAACTCGGGCTTTCAGAACCACCCTTTACAATGGGGCTTCTCTGCAGTCTAATAATGGTATAACTCGATTCATACTCAGCCTTTTCCCACTGGGCTCAAAAATTATTATCCAGAGAACTAGCAGTATCTCTCAACTACCACAATGGCGTTGGTCTTTCAGAAACTGGTTTAAGAACAAACTGGATTTGTTCAGTTGCTTATCAATAAATTTTGCAAAGCCTTCTCTACATCTTCTCCTGCTCTGTATAGAGATGTCACAGTTTGCACATCCCAGGTATTTCTAAACAGGCCAGAGGTTTATACGAGCTGATTATGCTTTGTGAATAGCTAACTAGGACTATATAAACAACTGAAAACTTAGGCTTTAAGAAGATTTTTTTCTAGCAATTTATATCAGATCCATCACTAGGGATGATGGTGTTAAAATTCTTGACAGTGTTTGGTAGTCTAGTAACAACAGAAGAATTAAAAGATCTGTTTAGTTATTCAGTCAGGATTCCTAGCGTTGTTTACAACACAAAGGGACTTATGTATACATTAATTACATTCAATTTTAAAAATTTAAACCCATGGCAATGCAGGAGAGATTTATAATGCAAATGACCAAGGCAAAGAGACTGTTAGGAGAAGGCAGAAAATTAATTACAAAGACTTACGCAGTTAATAATGGCTTTGCACATAATACTATTGTGTTTCTTTTTCAAAAGTTAAAGCTGGAAACTGATTATAATTATTAGGGAGGCCTCAGCTCTGCTGATTTTGTCAGACCTCTGGCAATTGCACTTTTACAGGTTAATGAAAGGAGCAAATTACTCAGTTTCACGTTATAAATAAAAATCTGACACTTTAATGCGCAGTGAACTCCTCTAGCAGAGCCTTTGTCATGAAGCAATCTACCCTACTAAGAGAACACCCCAAAATTGCTCTATGTGCATAGAGTACATTTTGACTCCCCCTTGGTTAAGGAATTGCTTTTTGTTAGTTTCTGGAAGGGTCCATTAAGACAGTGACTCCCACATTGTCCCTACAGGCACCAGGAATAATTCTAAAGATTATTTCCCCTTTGGAGTCAGACTAGTAATGCCTCAAGTAGGAAATGAGAGACGTGAAGCAATCTGTAAGAGGGGCAGAATATAAAAGTTTGTTTAAATAAACATAACTAGTGCCACTTGGATGCTGCAAATTGCAGGAGATAGTACAAAAGAGAGGAGAGAGACAGGAGAGAGTTTAGGTATCAGTAGTGTAAACAACCATCAGAAAGTCATCATCAAAATAAACCACTTTCTGCTTTATGATCCTCCCCAATCCAGTCCTCCTCTCTTCAGAGGACAGGGCCTCTTGCTAGAAGGTGCAAGGCTGCAAATCCCCTCAGAGGTCCTTTGAGCTAAACACAATGGTCCTGCGCACTACCCACCATATCAAGGACAGCTCATCCTTGAGGATCACAGGAGGGTACCCCACCAGTCCACTTACTGTGGGTTGCCCACCTACCACCTTTGCTTTCACTTCATGTGCTTGAGAAACTGCAGCGCATACAGGTCCCGCCTCTCCCGTCTCAGTCTGCCTCCCTGCCTCATGCTCTGCAGCTACCACTCCCCAAAAAATCCAACAGTTCCCCCCTCACCCAAACACTGGTGCAGCAAGATCACGTTCCCCATTTATACTGACCTCTCCAAAAGGCTCATTTCTTTTCCAAGATCAGAATATACATTTCATGTACACATGAAAATTTTCCATAGGGCTGCTCTGTCCCCTTGAGTTAGGTTGGGCAACTTATCTATATATTGACTCAGGTGCTTATTTTATTTTTCCATTTTCTAGGCTGTGAAATCCCCAAGGAAGGGATTATTGTGATATTTGCATCTCATACAGTGTTGTGAAAATTACAAGTGCTTAACAAATACACAGCAACATCCACATACATCAAACAACCCAAACAGAAGAACCAAGATGGAAATGTTGCTTCTAACAAGCAAATGAGAAATAGTACAGCAAAGCATTGCATTTCTCATGCTCTACCCCCTGTGTATCTCCAAGCTTACTTTGGCAGAGAAGTACTACTTTTCAGGGGTTCTTTGCTGGCATTAGCAGGTTTTAAATGAATATAAAATGAGTGAAAAATATTCCACATTGAAATAGTATGTGGCACTGTACTGAGATGTCAAATTTTAAGAGACATCTTGTCAATGGTATCGGACATAAATCTAAAGGTATCTCATCTAAAAGACAGTATGGTATTTCCACAGGGCAAGAATTAAAACATATATAAACCTAGTCTAAACATTCAGTTCACCCCTTTGATTTCAAGAGTCCAGATTTCCCAAAACAAAGAAATTCTGCAAGATCTGTTTTGTGTACACCAGTGGAAGCAACACATCTGTTAATGCCAAGAGGTTTAGTTAAGCACATTCAGAACAGATTTGCTGCACAATGATAGTGGCGCTGAACCTGAAAGCAATCGTTAGAGAAGGAATTTGTTCTTGTGCTAACCCCAAGCAAGAGTCACCATCCAGCCAATTTAATATCAACAGCAGTAATTTCAACAATATGATACTTAACCACAATCCTAAAATGGCTCAGTCTGGAAGCAACACAATATCAGCATTTGAAAGAATGCATCCCCAGCAACATCTGAAGAGGGAAGAAAGATTCAAGGCCACAGTGGCTTTTTCATGGGGTTGCGTACACAGCTTTTGCTTGAACTTTTTCTTAACTGAGGTTGCAAAAGAGTATGCTGAGGAATGAACCCAAATACCGTTTCAGTCGGCAGCAAAGTCTTCAGAGGACAGTAACGAAGGACAAGTTCTTTGCTCTGGGAGCATCTGGACACAGTGCTACACCACAACCTGTGTATATGCCAAGGGACGCTCAGGTACCCATCAACCCTTTACAGCTTTTACAGTGGTGAACCCCTAAATACATCATCATCAAACCCCTTTTTCCTCCTGTAATTCCTCCATTCGCTCCCCTCCTCTCTTCTCCAGCAAACTCCCCCTCCCCAGAGACAAATTCCCTTCCACTCCTGCTCCCCTCAAAGTGTCCAACAACGGAAGATATTTTCTTTTTGCTGTTGTGGCCCCCTAAGCAACTCCGGCTCAGGGGAGCCCAGACTGTAGTCCCTGAGCCAGATGCAGTTTTTCATGACAAATCACTTGGCCTTGAAAACTTTCTTGTGGCTTTTGGAGGGAGGATGTCAGTTCAAAAAAGTTCAAATTGTTCAAATTCTGATCCAAATTGACAATGCCTTTTTGAGACTTTCCTTATGAATCCTAACCTTGTGTCAACGTATTCATTGTGTGTCTTATCAGGCTAGATGATTAGATCTTTCTGCATATACACACACACAAGGTGAAATCCTGTTTCCACTAAGATTTAGTTAGTTTTACAATGAATTTCAGTGGCAGAAGATTGCAATCATTAAGAAGTAGACATACAAGCTGATAGAAACCTCCATTTCTCAATAGCTGCTGCAAACAAAGCATGCTATGAAACTGTTCCACCGAATAGATTGATAATTATATGACAAATGTAATACCCTGAAATAAAATAGCACCACTGCTTTTGTAACATGTTTTATATGCACTTCCTTCTCAATCAGCAGGGATGAAATAAATAAAAAAGACCCAGAAAAAACCAAAATAATATTAAAAGCACAGGAAAAACACGCAGAAATTTGCACTAAAGGGATTATTGGTCTGATCTAGTATTGCAGTCTCCATGCTCTTACAAGTCCCAATATTCTCCTCACCATAACACTGAAGAGACACTGTATTTCATAACTGGAATATCCTTGTAGCGTTCTTTCCCACCTGAAGTTTATTGTACTTTGGGAAAGGATATTCTCAAGATGCCACAGACAAAAGAAATGTAAGAATTCTTGCCGATAACTCCTTGGCTTATGGCCGTGAATGCATCCAGCATATCAGCAGGGTTCTCCCTCAGTGTCAGCATCTATTTCTCCTCCAAGCCTCAGTAAAATAAGAAAATTTTGCTGCTGAAGGAGACACTTATATCAGCTTTTTATCCGTGCTTCTTTATCTACTACCTGTGGATAACTTGAATGGCTTAAAGTATTCCATTAAATTAAATATGATAAGTAGACACAAGTTCTTATGAAGGATCAGATGATCTTCAAGGTATTAGGAGGGAAAATAGTATCTAATCAATGCTTCTGTAGAGGATCTCTTGTTCCCTTATCATTTGTAAGAAAACAAATGTACTGATAGATCATAGACTTACAGCCTCCAGGAGTGCCTGGTTGTGACTAAGCATTCCCATCTGTCAGCACAGTCACCTTGATTTAGCATTACCTAACCTCTGATTACACAAATTAAATATCCCTATTTCTCATTCAAACAACAAGTGAAGTTGTTATCAGACGACTCATTCTAAGCAAACTGATTTAGAGAAATACATCACCATGAACAAAGAAGTTACCCACTTGCTGGATGTTTTCAATAACTTCGGTGTCTTTTTCTTCAATCGACTCCCCTTTACCAGCCTCCACCACTTACGTCTGAAGCAAAAGGGTTACTGTACTGTAACCAACACAGCTCCTAGCTTTCTACTCATTGAGTCCTTCTCTTAAAATTTTCTTTTTCTTTCACTTTCTCATGCATATACACACACACATTGTTGAAGTTTACCATAGCTGACCCTGAGTTAGGAAAACAATCTTCATTTTTATCACAGATTATAGCTGAAATGCAGTAAGCATGTTCTTCTGATAGATTGCTTGAGTAAAAAAAACCCCAACCCCCTCCAAACTCATAACAAAGCATTAATTTGAACTATCACAAAGGCATATTTTAACTTTAAGCAATTCTTGTCTTCATTTCTTTGCAGTTGCTAGCAAAAGAGGTATATTTGGACACTGAGGAATAAACAACTTGAAATACATTTGCTTGTAGGACAATTGTAATACCATCTGTAGATCAGAGGGAGGACACTTCAACACAGTAGTGAATAGTTTAGATCAGTTCAGTCATGACTAATACTCCACAAACAGAAAATAATGAAATTGATAATTTACCAAAGCAAATCTAAATTATTATTTACCTGCACACTCGCTATGGCTCATCAGGACTGCATTTGCTTCTGTGTCTGATTATTACAAACTCGTATCCAGCCTAAAGAAGACACAGAATATTTCTACAGTGCAAATAAGATAGTATGAGTTCCAGAACTACTAAAGCTGTGACTGCTCAGAATTCACCTATGTTTTTTTGAGAAATGAGCCTGCTGGGAATTTCACCCTGCTGCAGTGAGGCTGCTTTGGTACCCATGTTAGCTCAGGCATTTCTAACAACCCACTGCAGACAGATCAAGGGCTTTGCAGTCATGAGCACCCTTGGAGTAAAAGACGCATTCTGAGAAGTGTTGGTCCTCTGAGCAGCCCACGCAGAGCTGAGCCCTACATGTGCCACAAGCTGTCTGGTGAAGAGAATGTCTCCAAAATGTAGTCTGAGCTGGGCTTAGTTTACCTTATGATATTTTTTATTACTCTTATTTTTGCAGAAGGTGCAAAAAGCCGAGGAGTAGATCTAAAATATATATTTGTATAAAGTCCACTGTACCCAAATATCCTGTAAGCTCAGCTTTTCCATGCTTATTCAAGTTCTGGAAAGAATATTGATGGATATATTGGCCAGTTTGGATGGAATTCTAAGATCACTTTTGATAGGCGTCTGGGAGGCTTCTATGCGATACATGCATATAAAAGACTGGAAAGGAGCCCTGCTGTTAAAACTTTGTAGCTCTCCCATTCACCTATAAGTGGAATGGAAAGAATGAGGACACCGGTTGCAAAATTTGCCTCAGAAGCCCCATTAAGATTGAGTTATGGGCCCTGGAAGATGCATGTTTCTTTCTTAAATATTTTAAACTCTTATCTTTGCAGAAGCCAAACCCAGACCATTTCTAAAATAGAACTTCTGGTGATCTTGTTGGGGGGCCTGACTTCTTCAGCACTGGCAGGCCCAAAATACCTTGGCTCTGTGCTTTGGATAGAGACAGAAGATGTCAGTGAGCCAAACTGAAATCCTTTCCTACCTTGCCAGGTAACTGTTTCTATTTGAGCCTATTCTGCTGCTGGTGAGGATGTCTTGAACATTTATGTGAGCTCCCTCTTCCAAACAGTCATTCGACACCCATTTGGTGAGATGGAGGGTGCAGAGCCTGGCCCTGTCTCTGAGAGATTAAATTCGGGATTAAGAGCATGATTATAAGAAACTGTAGAGTGCAGATATCAAAAGTTGAAGAACCAAAACATCTTAACTGTGTTAGAGCTGTTAAATCCATTTTAGTCAGAGCTTTCCGATTTTCTTGAAGATCCCTGGGCTGGGATGGTGCACATTTAGGAGCTCCAAGTCCCAGATTGGCCCTGGCCACCCCAGAACAGAAGTAATATTTTTTGTTTCCTTGCTAGTAGACAGGTCTAAAGTAGGAATATTGCCTGTATTATTTAGAGTTGATTTGTATTTGCCAATAAACTTCCTGCTCAGATGGCTGGCCAGGTTGTCTTGCCCTCTGGAAAGCCATGTCTTAAAGAGTGCCTTCAGGGAACCGATCCTTGTTGATGATTTGGAAATTGCAAAGAAATAAATCAGGATCTGGTGCAATGGATTAGATCTTGTGCAGTGAAAATCATGGTCATGTTGCCACTGATCACTGGATCAGTACAGACTTTTATCGGACAGTAGAAGGAGGAAGATAGCAAGATGGCTGGAAGACCATGTGAAGAGACAGTTTTTAGCTGGACCTTGAATTTGTGTACAGTTGATGTGCTCCCCATCCCAGAGAAGACGTGTCTCATGGAAACTAAGGAGAGATTAATTCATCATTTGATAACGATACACAAAGAGAATGTGAATTAATATAAACAGACAAGGTTTGTTTGGTAAATACACAATCATCAACCAGCTCCAAATACACTGCTCAGGAGTCTGGCATGCTGAACTACAGGCATGCAAGGTGGCGTGGATCCCAGCCAACCTTGGCAAGATCTGGCTACTGAGGCTGTGTGAACTTGTGAAGTGTTTCACAGGTTTCAGAGGGGACTAAAATTCTTCTTGAGGAGCCAGCTGGCTGGTGATGCAGAGTCAGCACAGACACAGTGAGCACAGTATTTCACCTGGCAGTACCAATTTTTCTTTGTTTTACTATATACCTAACTGAGCAAGGAGGAACTGGTCCAGAGGGATTCGTGACTTTATATTTTGAATGAGTTGAAGCACTTGTACACTGGGAGCGATGAACCAAGAGGAAACTCAGAGCAACCCTGTGATTTACAGGATTGGAAGGAGGCAAAAGGAGGACATGCACAGTAGCAAACACACGTATCTAAGCTATTCCTTCTCTTAAAACCCCAGCGAGCTCAGCACTCAGAGCTCCGAGTTTTCTCGTGATGGGGTCAACCATGACCATGGCTCTTCTCCTTTCTCAGACACAGAAAAGGATGCGAGGGGACAAGCTGGTAACAGCCCAGTGTTCTCCCCTGCGCAGACCAGCCTTGGACACGTGTGGATGGGCTCTGTCATGTCAACATCGGCTCTTAGGGTCAAGATGAACTTCATTTGCATTCATACAGACACAGAGATATGGCATTTCCACATCTTATTTCCCATTTACTCTCACGAGCAGCAGCTTTGAAGGTTAACCCATTTCATGCCTTCCCACCCCAACTGTGCCTTCATTTGCGTCCCTTCTGCTCACCAGCGCTTGCTCTCAGCTCTTTCATCTGACGCTGTAGGTTTGGCCTGATGATTACACAGCCAGCTTTTCCCAAGTTTTCCCACAGGCAAACTAACTTTAAAATGTTATTTATAATTTTAGGCCACCAAAGACTGTAAAAGAGATATATGGATTTAGAATGAAGTAGTAATAATAAAAAGAATGTCATTGCTCATTTCTTTAAACAAACTACATGAAGCAAATTAGTGTGTTTTTTTTCTTTTGAAACTCTTAACCATCAAAAACAATGATCTCATGCTTCTGAAAACAAAGAGGAGTATTGAGAAATTTATTTTAAAAGGACAAAGACAGATACGCTGCAAATAGATTTAAAGGAAAAACAATATAGGTGGAAGGTACTGGATGGCAGAACTTTAAATGACTTCAGTGGGAGTTATAAATGTCCTAAATGGCTCAGAGCCTGGCCCTCACTGAACGCTGGCGTGGAGAGCCTGCAATGTTTGCATATGGTGCTTGGCTCTTACCAACATTATCCTCCACACCCATAACACACTAAATACACCAAAATAAAAAATGTGTTTGTTTAAGTAAGTGAATACAAGGAAAAACTTTTCCTACTACAAATAAACAAAATGGCTTGAGTAAGATAACACTGATACAGTTTTATAGCATTATGAAATTTCATAGAATCATAGAATACCAGGTTGGAAGGGACCTTAGTGATCATCTGGTCCAACCTTTCTTGGCAAAAGCACAGATAAACAAGATGGCCCAGCACCCTGCCCAGCTGAATCTTAAAAGTGTCCAGTGTTGGGGAATCCACCACTTCCCTGGGGAGATTATTCCAATGGTCGATTGTTCGCATTGTGAAAAATATTCCTCTTGTGCCCAGTCAGAGTCTCCCCAGGAGTAACTTGTACCCATTACCCCTTGTCTTTTCCATGTGACTCCTTGTAAAAAGGGAGTCTCCATGCTCTTTGTAGCCACCCTTTAAATACTGGAACACTGTGATAAGGTGTCCCCTAAGCCTTCTTTTCTCAAGGCTGAACAAACCCAGTTCTCTCAGCCTTTCCTCACATGGCAGGCTTCCCAGTCCTTTGATCATCTTTGTGGCCCTTCTCTGGACCCTCTCTAGCCTGTCCACATCTTTTTTGCATAGCAGGGACCAAAACTGAACACAGTATTCCAGGTATGGCCTGACAAGCGCTCAGTGGGATGACGACTTCTTTATGTCTGCTGGTGATGTCCTTGTTGATGCAACCCAGCATCCTGTTGGCTTTCTTTGTCGCAGCAGCACACTGTTCACTCATATTGAGCTTGTTGCCCACCAGGACTCCCAGGTCCCTTTCCACAGAGCTGTTCCACAGCCGGGTAGATCCCAGCCTGTGCTGCACTCCTGGATTATGTTTTCCTAGGTGCAAGACCTTACACTTGTCCTTGTAGAACTTCATAACCCTTTGTAAGCCCACTCTTCCAGCCTATCCAGATCTTCCTGCAGGGTGGCTCTCCCTTCTGAAGCGTCTACTTCCCCACTCAGTTTGGTATCATCAGCAAACTTCATCAGGGCACTTGATCCCATCATCCAGATCACTTATTAAGATATTAAACAGCGTTGGGCCCAATATCGATCCCTCTGGGAACCCCCCTTGTGACAGGTTGCCAGTTTGAAAAGGAGTTATTTACCACCACCATCTGGGTGCGGTCTGTCAAAATAATTTTGATTTTTTTTTTTAAATGCAAAAGCAAACAGAAAATTACTTTATCTTCCTTTCCTGCTTTTTTTTTTTTTTTAAATGTTGTTGCATTCTGCTTTGATTTCTTTTGGTTTTCTGTTGTTTCTCGGTGAGGTTTTTTTTTTTCCCCTCAGTCAACTCTAAATCATACCATAACTGCTGCTTGGAAAAGCTGTAATTTTTCCCTCTGTGCTCCCTGGTTTGGGGACAGGACAGAAGCCGGGGTGCCAAAGTACTGAAATGGAAGAGTTGAACTCAAGTGATGGAAATCACTGCAGAAAGCCTACAAATCTCTCTATAATAAATTATATAATTACCTATGTCAGCATCATTTTAGCCAGGTCCGGAGCAGACAGGTCCACTGCATTGGGGTAGCAGTCTGGGGGCAATGCTCTGCTACCCAAAGCTTTCAAGAGCATCTAAACCCAGAGAAGAAGCTTGGATGGCTCCCAGCACCCACAGCAGCTTCCCCAACCACCACCTGCTCCCCACATCCTGGGACAGCAACAAGCTGACGAAGTCTTGATTTGCACCGTGGATAAGAAAAATAAGGATTCGCTTTTTCTTTTGAGATATTTCTTTTTTTGTTGCCCCTCTAAACACAGGACAGTGTGGCTCTGATTAAGAGGGAAGCACCCTCTGGCAAAAGTCCTGTTTGGCTGGAAGTGAGCGTGCTCCAGGGCCAGGAGGAATAACCCACCAGTAGTGGAGGCACTGCTCATGGATAGGGATTCCAACAAAAACTTCAGCCTCAGACTTAAAAAGAAATAAGATGGACTTAACACTCTTGAAGCAAATAACCAGGGAGTATATATTGTGACAGGCATCACGCAGGAGCTTTAGCATCCATCGGTACTTAAAGAATTTCTCTCTTCACAGTTAATACTGAAATTGCACCACAAAGAGGCAGTTAACCTTGAACTATCTCAGGGCCTAGTCCTACCTGGCTTTCACATCCACACAACTTCTCCTGCTCCCCTGAGAGTTCAGGGCCAGGCAGGTTATGGGATCAGACCCATATAATCTAAAACTCTTGCTGATGTCCCCCCAAACCACCATTGACAACTCCGCTCTCAGCAAGGAAAACAGCTCCCTTCCCGCGCTCGTGGCAAGACGTCTCCCAGTTCAAACGTTCAAGCTCTGGTGGACTGGCTAAGGCAGTGTTTATAGTTCAGTGGTATGGATTGAAAATTTACACAATGCTTTACGCTGTCAGAGCAAAATGTGATCATTCCAGACTGACATTAGTAAAAATATCAATTAAGGCCAAAAATGCACTTTTACTCTGAGCTGCTTGGATTAGATTGTAACCAGCTCAAGGATAAGAAACACTACTTGTTTATCTTTATCACATTTAAAAATCCAGGCCTTTGTATTATCCTCCCCCACAACAGCCATTTCAAGTGACAGTAGGAATTCCCCAGTGGCTTCAAATGGATTTTTTTCTGCCAACACATTCCCTCTTCAGTTTTAAATTTTTCTTTCTCCTGTTTTTATAACTTTCAGGCAAACACTACCAACTCATGATTCCCCAAAAAAACAAAGAAATAAAGCAGAAAGAATAAAAGTTCAACGTACGACAAAAAACAGGCAGGACAATTTGCAACACAGTGCCAAATAAATGCTCATTTGCCTTCATTGGAGGTCAGTGGGGCAAATCAGTGGGAACTATTTGTAATTACAGGTTGGTGAGAGACAATTGTGGCAGTTGTATGGCCTTTTAATGATGCGTTTTGCTCTAATTTGGCCTTGGAGATCTTACAAGAAATAGAAAACACCCGGAGCTCTGCAGGTTCCCAGAGTGTCTATTTGAATGTGTTCAAATAAGTCAGACTAATTTGTTTCCAAACTCCAGAATTTCATCTCAATAAAATCTGTGAAATATTACTGCATACGATTAAATTATGATCAATGCATTGTGTTGGATGAATATCAACAAGTCCCATTTGCGTCTCATCTGGAAGTACATATATTACGCATAAGAGAAAATGATGTAAAACTTCAGTTCTGTATTACTATTCATACTGGACTTAACATACTGTGAAACAGAGATTGGATTGCTCCCGATTTTACCACAAGCCTCCTGAAACTGTCCTTGAAACTTGGTTATCAATGTAAATTTTAAAAGGACAGATCCTAGAGGTTTAAAGTCCAGAATACATATACAAAAAGCAAGCAAACGTATACTGTTTGCAAATCTCATTTTTAAGGCATTGGTGAATGCAACCCACAATTTTTGAGGTTCACAACACTGCCTAAGGCTTCCAGCTAACTACGTTTATTAAATGATCCCTATCATATGCCAGAAAGGAAGGTGAAACTTTGCACACCTAAACAACCTCGTGTCTGGTGATATCTTTTTACTGAGAGGAAGATGAGAAACAGAGGTTCAATTTAGATATGTTCACAACTATAAGCACAGAACACTTAAGATATTTTTTAAGTTTTCCATTATTGAACATCTTACTCTGTTACTATTACTGCTTTTACCCTGGTACCAAGACACTATTGACGCTTATAAAGTTTATGCGTAACCAAACTTATTGCCTGAAGCCCACTTGCAACACTTCTCTGGGAATAAACTTCACCAGTGCAGAGTCCAAACTGCAAAACTAAGATTGAGATTTTGAATTCCTTTAAAATTCAGTTTTGCTTTTGCTCTCTGCCACATATATTATACATGTTTCAAAACATGCACATCTATATTTCCCAAATTTCAGGTCGAGGGTTTTTGTTCATGTTTCCTCCTACGCATCAGTGACCAAAAGAACAGTTGCTACTTTCTCATTTCTGAGAGATGAGTTTTTTGGCCTGTTTAGGAATTTTGATGATAACGATTAACAAAAGCAGGCCAGAAGAATGGGGCTACACTTGAAGAAAGCCTGCCTCAGCAACAGAAGGAAATCTGGACTCCTCTGTGTTATCAAGTCACATATTTCATGAAAAAAATTACCTTTTAACACAAAGAAAACGGCGCTATCATGCTGCAATCAACCGCTAGCCCTGAGCAGAGCACCCACGTACAGAAAAATAAATGCAAGCTCTTTCTTCTCTGGGCCTCTGACTTCTCAACCAACCAAGTCCTGCAATGGGCACTGGGAGGGCAATTTCAGGGTGGGACAGAAAAAACAGAAAGCATGATTTCTGTGCCTTTTTAATAACAGCTCTGTCCACAGCAACAGTCTCTACGTACATATAGACTGCAGAATAGTCGGGCTCTTGGCAGACATAATCTGGTGGAGCGGCTGAGCATGTGGCTGTTACCAGCAAGAACAGCTCTGCGGCTATAACTCCACCAAGATCTAATGTTATTTTTACCACACACTGACTGTTTAATATTAGTAATTATGCACATTTCTGAGGTTTCCTTTTGGCATGCAAAAAACCACAACAAACAAGGCAAACACTCAAGCATCCCGCAGCTTTAAATCCCACGACATGGACCATAAGGGCTTTTACGACATCCTGGGTGAGATCCGTTGTGTAACACTGAGATGCTGTTTGAAAGTGAAGGACACTCCTCTCCTGCAGGCCTGGTGAGACCGTCAGACTCAAGGATGCAACAAAGAAGGGACATTAAAAAAAAAAAAAATTTTTTTTTTTACATTGTCTTTGATTCCTTCCTCCATTTTGCTGACAGCCTGGCACCTCATGAATGCAGACGTTCCTTGGCTCTATAGCTTCCTTTAATTAAGAAGAGGGTAGACACTGAGCCTGTGATTTAACCTTTAATGAGCAAAACAGGGGAAGTTTTCTGACATATATCCACATGAGTTTAAATCTATACATCTGCACTCACATAGACCCAGGCCATTCTGGTAAAGTTTCCTCCTCAAACCAATGTTTCTCCTGAATAAGACTCTTTGCCTATAATATATGCTAAAACCTTCTTAAATTAAAGACATAAATTAAAATAGAAGAAATATTAATTCAACAAAAATCTATTACAGTTTAAAAAAGTAAACATAATCTAACTTCATAATCTACTGAGCTTTAAATCAGGACTCCAGTGTAATGGGGAGAAGAGAACTACACGAGAAGCGACCAGCTTCTCCCCACCGCGGTGCTGTCCCAGTGCCTCTCAAAAGTTTATTCTTGGAGGCTTAGTTCTGTCTTCTAGCAACTGACTCTATTTGTCCTAAATATTCAGCTGAAAATATGGTCTACATTACAGTATTGCACAGAGAGTCTTTTAAAAGCCTTGTGATCATTAACGTTAAAAGTCTGATGAGTAATGTTGTTCTGTCTAAAGTATATGTCGTTCCCTTTGCCTCCTTCTTGCTTTATTTTGAGACAGATATACTTAAAATAGTTTTTAAAAAATATGGAGATTATTATCCAATCTAAAAGATTTAATTTAGCATTTATATGGGTTTTAAATGCATGCCAACACTTTCCTTCATTTCAGTGTTTGGCAACCGTTCACTATTCACAATTCCAAAGGCTGCAGACACATGTCTGATCATTTTAGGATATTTACAGTTGTAGCCAATAAAGACAGTGCTGATTTTAATTAAACTTTTAATTGCTTTCTGAGACAACAACAAGAAGCCACGATTGCATGAAACTGTGACTGGCTCCTTTAAATAATAGTGGGTGCGGATTGCCAGAAGCATCACTGTCCATCACTTCCTAATGGGTGGGTATAAATAAATGCTAAATCATCACTCCTGATAACATCAGTGGCAGTTTGGTAACCCAGCTTGACTGTAAACATCTTTGTTTCCAGTGAGAAGCAGAATACGGACTGGACAAAGAAAAAAAACAACCCATAAATTACTGTTCTGCCAGCCCGTGCCTGCCTTAGGAAACTGTTTACCAGCACCGCAGCTACGACAAATGCCAATATATATTATAGCAATTCCTCAGGCAGAGTGGGACAATTCAGGCACTGGTGCAGTGTGCAGCCACTTCCATGCCACCAGTTCAAGTCTATCTCAGGTCTCCTGGGAGCAAAAGCCCTGTGCTGCCTTAAGGTTGTACTATAGCATCCGTGTTTTCCAGACTTTCCCAAATCACTTTCCCTTTTGCTCTCATTTAGGAGACACCTCCCATGCCATTGACGTGCGTGCCCACTCCAGCCATTGCTTACATGGAAAACTCCAGCATTTCGTAGAATCATAGAATGGTTTGAGTTGGAAGGGACCTTTAAAGGTCATCGAGTCCAACCCCCCTGCAATGAGCAGGGACATCTTCAGCTAGATCAGATTGCTCAGAGCTCTGTCCAACCTGACTCTGAATGTTTCCAGGGATTTCCGCAGCCACCCTACAAGGCGCTTTGGCAGCTGGAAGCGTGGCCGCAGCTCAGGGCTGCGTGAGTCACCCATCCTGAGGGACCACCAGCAAGCATCCTCCCAGCTCGGCCCGGGAACCACCAGTGGACAGGAGACGTGTTAGTGGCCTTTGGCCAGTTCCTCCGGCAACACGTCCATATCAGAAAGTCACCAGGACACCTAGGACGGCCAGGTCCCACGCAGGCAGCCCCGGGTGCTTCCTCATGCGGGGCCAGGCGCTACGCTGCTCTGTGCAGGACGGCTGCCTGCATAAATAAATGACTTCAGCCTCCGGGGCTCTCACCAGCATTAAACTGCCATTTAACAACATAAATCACCAGCCTGTGGATGATGGGGACTCAAGAGCCGGCAGCTGGCATGGTCTCTGCCTCAGTGTAAGCTTCTGAGAAATGGAGAGAGTAGCACTGAGCACCCAGTCAGGGACATGCCACGGGCACCGGTGACCACCCCGAGCACGCTGAAATGCTGAGCAGGACCCTCAATGCATGGCAAACAAGGGTAATGTTCAATTTCTTTTTATAGACTTCCTTCAAATCATACGGAGGGCCACTTACACAGTTTACATATTTAAACATACTACATCATTCTGCAAGATTCTGGGAAGACTTGATTCCTTATTCATTATTACTGCTGTATTTTGGAAAACAACAGCAACTTGGATATATCATTATTATTTTGTGACAATTAGACAAAACATTGCAAAGTCTCTACATACAAAATATTTTCAGGTTCATCAAACATAACTGTGTGGGCCATGTCAAGAAACAGCCTTTTTATGTGGTTCTTTATGGCATGGGAGCTGTTAGCCTATCTATAAATGCTTACCAAAGCATCCCAATATAATTTGCCTCTGTGCTGAAATGTAAATACATTCGGTCTCGTCTGTGGAACGACAACGCAAGATATAAGCTCCTAACCACCAGCTAATAATAAGGTTTAGTTATTGGGAGCTCAAAGATGCTTACATAGTTATAACCAAAAGCTGCTTTGTGAAATGACCTGCCAAACATTAACACTGATGGGACGTTTTAGGTGTGATTATACAACTATTTCAGGCAAGGAAAGCCTTGCCTAAGGGCTCCAGGAATGGGCTTTTATGGTCAGCGGTGGCTGGTGATGACAGTCCTACCCACATTTCTAAATGATTAAACCTCCCAACTCCTGCAATTGCTGACAACCTCCTTCGTCCCCCTAAAGCACCTTAAAGCTGTTTGGCTGCATTTCCCACAGACGTTTCTGTTATTCAACACTGAGTCTTTGCTCAAAACCTCCTGTATCTTATTTCATGTAAATCACGCAAAATTTCACACTAAGCCTGTTGACTTGCTATAGTCTACTTTGAGTTCTTGTATGCACACTGCAAGGCAGCATGAAACACTGCTTGCAAAGATCTACAGGTTTTCAAACTCCTTCTTCATTAATGGAAATGCTGAAAATGTTATGTTGACAGAAACAGCTCATGATGCAACATGAGAAGACCCACACCAGCAATGATACTTCCTCAGGAACTGGAGGTTTCCCACAAAGTAAAAATAAAATGCAAATTATTATTGTATCCTCACACAGAAATACAGAGAAGCTCTTCACTAGCCGGTCCATTTACTCACTTCAGTCAACATTTATCATCTCAGTTCCATGAGCATTAGTGCCATTGTAACTGCAAGCAACAACATTTTGCATCTCCTTAGTGATACTATATGGCATTAAATGCAAAAGAAGGATCTGTAAATATCTTATCAAAGAATGGCTGGTTTGAACCACTTCTGTACCACAGATATATTTTTCACACCTGTACAATTGCATTGGCATCTGAACATTATCTGCATGAGGGAGCATCCCCGCTACATACGGTTCAGCAAAGTACAGTTCAAAACCTATTCTGAGCACCGCGTGTATTTGGACACTACCACTCCCCCTTGCAGGGAACCTTTGCAACATGGTTTGATAAAAAAAACAACAAACACCACCACCACCCACCCTGCCCCCCCCCGCCACCCCCCCCAAAAAAAAAAAGTTGAGGGAAGAAATCTTTTGAGCCAAACACACAAAAAAATCCAGAAGTCATCATAATCATTTTTTAAAGGGGAGAAAAAGGGGACTGATGAATAAAAATTATCCATCAAATGCTCACAAGGACTGATCAGTTATTCCCAAGCTCAAAACTTATTATTTTCCACATAATTTTCCCATTTTTGCCAAGTTCTGCCTGCAGTTAAATCCCTCATGCAGTTAAATCCCCTTTAGCCTGAGTGATGTCAATTAGTTTACACAAGTTTAACTGAGAATGGGATTTTTCCCCCACTGGTAATGTCTTTACTCAAACGGCAGAATGGAGCACCCGCCTGCCGAAAGCCAGGAAGACCCTTGTGGAGCAGCATCGTGGACCCTGCGCTGCTTCTGCCCATGAAACTTTGTTGATTTCAATGATTGCTTCATGGGTGGGAGATACCATGTGTTGGCCGCAGGAATCCAGGAAAAAGACCAGAGGCTAACGTTGCTCTCCATTTTCAAATTAAATAGGATATACATCAAGTCAATACCACATTGTTACATTCCAGAGCATTTAAATTAGTATTCTTCAGAAGCTGTTGCGCTGCATAAGGCATGTAACAAAATCCAGGCTAAGTGACTGATAATCTACCATGTGGACCTCAAACTTTAGAGCATTAAATTGAAAAGCCCTTTAATTATACCTCACCTACTATTACCTCCAGACTCCCAGCACTGTAACACAAAATAGAGAATCTGTGGAGGATCCCCTTATAATGAATTAATTCATCAGCTTTTTAGACTGTTTGCTGTATTTAGACTGTTTGCTGTATTATTCGTATTTTACGCTTCTAAAATACTGGTGTACACTTGTACTCAAATGCAAGTCCTAGGTAATGCAATGAGAATCCCTCCATCAAATTCAATGGACTTTCAGGCAAACCTTGAAGACCTACAATTTCAAGTTGTATTAGCTAGGCGTCTCTTTTACTCCTATATTTTCATGGAATATTGCTAAGTACTTTTTTACACCTGCAACTTTTTCCGGAGAGATTATTTAGCTGTCCTTGTATCTGAATGAACTTAACAAATGAAGTATTTACATGTCTCAGATTAATATACAGGTATAGAAGCCAGAGACTAATTTTTCCAGTTTTAGCTGCAAATCACGCTTTAGGCTCTGCATTAGTGCAGGTGCATACTGCTGGCCAACCCAATATTGCAACCCCTGTAAACGTCTATTCATGTATTAGTAAAAAAAAAAAAATCTTGTGCTTAAACTGGCATTCATGAGTTCTACTGATGTGGAGCCTTATGCATTATGCAATGCTTTTTTTTGTGTGTATTCCTGGGGCTGAATATATATTCATGACCCAATAGCACTGGGATCATCTATAGATTGTCTGTATAAGGTGAAAAGGAAGCATTCAGAGCGCTTTGCTGGTCAAGCTTCTCTACCGATATCATTGCTAAAACTTCAGTTCAACAATCAGAGAGGCTGAGGCAGGCTGACAATGAGGATATTTGCAAATGCCTTCTCTGTATCTTAGCAATGCTTAATATGACAGCTTGAAAAGTGGTGCAAGATTTGCAATACATTTTGGTATTTCTTGCCATAAAGAGATTTCCTGAATAGTTTGGGACCATTCCAGGACTATTTTGCAAGGACTTTAGGGAAAAAAAAGTCCATCTATTGCAGTTTCTGACTATCAGTGATGGGTGGCTGTCATTTTACATATACTAAGAACATTCTTCTCTCTGCCTTAAATAAATTTTTCATATTTAATTCCCTCAGGTACCTTTCACTTAACCTTAGTAATGCCATGTATCTGTGTCAAAAATGCAAACAACTGTGGCAGATTATAAAACATTATCTTACTTCACCATAGAGAACTACTGGTAACATGGAGATTAAAACCATCTACACAGACTTCTATTGCAGTTCAAATTAATAGACGAATTCTACCCAGTGAGTAAATTTTTCCATACTTCCTAATTGATTTGGAAGTTACACTACATTGAAATTGAAACCCTATGTGATAAAGATGAACTTTAAATACATCCTCATGCTTTCAGAGTTAATGCACAACAGTATTATGTCAGCACCAATGCCAAGCAAACAAATATAATTTTACTATTATATAAAAAATATTAAAATGATGACAAGATGGCATTCATTCTTTAACCATTTCATCTGAACTTACTCTCTTACTTCTAAATTGTAATTGGGATTATTTTGTTTCACAGGGTAGGTCTCCTTCAAGCGACCAATTTCAAAGAAAATTGAGATAGACAATCTTACAAATGACAAGGGGCCATTTTTCTTTCCATTTCAAGGTAAGACCAAACAACAGTACATTGGTTCAATCCTGCTACACAGGGACCAGGAAGAAGGTGCACAAGTCGAATGTCCTACAGAAACTCAATGCCATTGGTTTTTCCAAACGTAGGTTTTGTTGAAGCTGAAAAAGTTTCAACATTGCTCCTGGTATTTCCATATCCCAAGATCTAAACACATATTTTCCATCTAAACAAGCTTATTTTAGATATAAAGAACCACGGCAATGGACAACCATGAGTCCTAAGAACAAATCTTCCCTAAAAGCAGAACTTTTACAAACGTAAAGATGCTGTCCAATGCATACACAAAAGAAAAATCATCTGTTTCACAGCTCCACACATGATAGTAATTATTTCTACCATGTAATATTCACCTTAAATAATAGTGGCACTTAATGTTTAAAAGCATTTTGAACACGACGAAATGGCATATTGATCACACCAAATACCGTAAAGCAAAATACACAGTTTGGGCTGTGATCTAGATTAGGCTCATGGTGAGGTAAAACAATGGAGCACTGCGGCTGAGATTGCAGCCCTAAATAGTGCGGGTCATAGTGGTAACAGGGAGGAGCTGGGAGAACTTCAGCATATCTCTTAGAGAAACAACATCGCTTCTTGTAGGATGACACTATCACAAAAGAAATGAAGCCAGGAGAGTAATTTTTATTTTTTCCAAACAAATAAAAATGACACAACATTGCCATTTTTATCATTTTATGGTCTGATTATTGTAAACTGCATGTTAATATTTGTATTTCAGAAACACCTACATATATTAATGAGATGTAGTGCCCATTGTGCTAAAATTATATACGCACACCGGGCTCTGTTCTGGAAAGCCCAAACTCTGGATATGCAGCCAAAGGGTAAATGAAACATGAAGCAGAAGACAGAGAGCTGAAGCACACAAAGCTTAAGAGATTTGCCCACGGCCCAACAGGACATTTATAGCAAGGGCAAGAACTGAACATAGACTTTCTGTCACGTAGTATAACCACATTACCACTCTTCCTCTATCATCTTACACCTCCAATTTAACTGACAAATTAACCTTAAGTTTAAGCCAAGTTACAACAGCTGGAGAAAAATACTGGTCCCTAGTTACTACAAAACCTTGTGTCACAAATCTGACAGAAATAAGCGGGTTATTCTTTCATATGTCAATAGCTTTCTTGTTTATTCCCTCTTCTTCCTGATCTTTAACATCTCCTAAATTGTATGCATGGGCCAAGTTCAGTTCTTTAATATTATTTGCTTATTCAAATAGTATTCAATAGTGCTTATCCAAAGAGTATTTTTAGTTAACATGCAATTTGGATAGGACTAGCATTCCAAATCTAACATTTATCTTGATTACTTTAAGCTAACTGTACCCACAGGCTCTAAAATGCCAGTTTGGAAACTGCTCTGGGCACAAGATAATATGAGATTGCTAATTAACTAGGAAGTTTTAAAAGAAGATCTGATTTAAGCCCTGATTCAGCAAACAAATAACATTAAGCATGAGTAACCCTGTGGAAAACATGTGAAGCCGTTGCATAAATCACACAACATTAAGTGCATGCTGAAAGCACCTTGCTGAAATAGGGCCTAATTTAAAAGTCTCATGTTCTCTTTAATGGAGTGTACTTCAAGTGCCTGGTGTGTTGTGGTTTCCTCCTCTCCGTTCGGGCAAACGGTCTGAACGCAGGGCCAAGAGCCAGGAATTCCTGCTCTCTTAATCTCCTTCTGAAACTGCCTGCCTGCGTTTTGGACGAGTCCGCTAACATGACTGCATCCCAGATTATCACTTGAAAAATCTGAAAAAAGTTTCTACTCAGCAACTTCCTCTACAAAACTATGGTTAGGATCAATTATTTTTTTAAAGGTCTGGGTGATTCACTTTTAAGGTCTCCTAATATAGTTATAACAGATTTTCTATTGTCCCTAATCAACTTTCCAAAATTACGCACTCTGTGTATCCGTCTCTTCCTCTATCAGATTTTTGTTTGCACAAAAGATTGATGAGACCCTGAGCTGGGGCAGCACTGCCAGGACATACAGGCTCGCGGGTGACAGCCCTTTCAGGTAGACCTTGGCACACACCTGGTACCAACTCCATCATATCACCTCCGTGTTCTGCTGCCGGACACCACGAATTCAGCACTCGCGTTTGCTCGGGAGTGTTATCTCCTCACTTCATCTCCCTGATATCACCAACATTTATTATGCCTTACAAAATGAAGAAAACAGAAATAAAAGGCAATAGGTCCCTAAGGAGATCTAACTTGCAATTCCAGTGTAACGCTTTAGATCTTCCTCGGGTGAGTAGTTCTTGCTGACACTACTCATCCCACTGATTTTACTGGAAATGCTCAGGTACTGGCTTAACTGGACACTACTGGACACAGGGCACAGCAGGAAATACCAAGAAAAGGAGAACGAAGAGGACCAACTAAAGATCACAATATGGGTTTTTCTCTTTTTCCATAGCCTGGTGCTCCCTGTGATGCGGTACGTCTGCAGCTAGTGGTCATTACTGACAATTGTAACTTCAAGGAACAGTCAGAAAAAGGGAGGCAACAAGAATAGAAGAGGAAGAAAGGTTTCTGAAGAAGGATCTGATGTGAAGGATGAAGGTTAGAAAAAGAAGAGAATACCATTGTTTTTCTCCTTAGCAAATGAAGAATAGAGACCTCGCTGTTCAGACGAGTTCATGGCATGGACTGTGCGCCAAAAGGAAGGGAACTTCCGGCAAATAAGAGCCAACGTGAAAAAAGCAAGTGTGGCTTGTACTAAACTCGGACATCTCTCTCATTTAAGTCCTTTCCTGGTCTCTCTCATTCTCCAGACAACGATACGCTGGAAACATTCAACAAGTACCCACTACTTCCCATAGCAGATATAAGCGTTCCTTATATGACCCACTGCAGCGTTATCTGATAATGAGCATGTTAAGAAAATGGAAGAATATAAACACAGGCTTTGAGACAAGACATTGCTCTCTTCTTAATCATGACTTAGACATTTTCAAACAGTATTTCTCATACTGTTGTATGAGAGTTCAGCTGCTGCTTTTTTTTTCTTATGCATTCTTCCCTTGAAAATAACGGATCGTCTCTGAACAGTGTAAGAACGATAACTGCTGGTACCGTTGTTACCAGAAAACACATTCCCACCATTACAGGTGGAGGAAAGATTTTTTTTTTTTTTGAGTTCCTGGGAGAATATTTTTCAAAAGTACAAAAATGCTCACACAACTATAACCTGCATATTATATTTTAATTTGGAGCTTTAACGAGACCTACACTCACACGAGGGAAGAGGGGGAGAGAGAGAGGCGGGCTTCCCTCCCATCACTGCCTTTGAGGATGACTTGAATTTATTTTGAATTCAGAGATCTGTCAGCTCAGTGTCTCACCCTGAGCCACTGGGAGCACAGGCATGTGTGAGCTCCTCTGTGTGAAGGCAGCCGGGTGAAAATATTTTGCCTGATCACCATATTTAGGGATCTGTCATATTCCCTGAACAAGCTACAATTTCACCCATGACTGAAGAAAGCAGGTAGAGCCACGCAAATGTAAGCAGATACATAATGGCTGCATCTGTTTTAATTTTTAGTGGCTTTTCAAATAATGATTGTTATTAAAACAAAGTGTATTTTGTCACAGATGCTTGCAGCGAAGACTAATTGGCTGCACAATTACCAGGCTGCGGCTGAACGGGCGCTAATGCAGAAAGCTGGGTCTGCCCAGGGTCAGTGCCCTGTGCCCTGCTCAGGATGGGGAAAGCCCAAGGGCCATGATGGGCTCCTGGTTTAAGCCCCAAAAAATAGAGTCAGAAAACCACCCTGCGTAACCAGGGCTTAGTACCACCAAGGAAAAAATGCTTTGATTCGGCTCATTTCTGGGTTTAGATACCAAGCTTTATGAGTGTGATAGAAGACACTCTCCCAGTTCAGAAAGTTTTGGGAAGTGTGATGCCAGAGGAGGTTTGCCTTGTGAACCCACACTATACGCAGCCCCGTAAAGCAACAAAAACCAGGAGCTGCCACAGCTCACTTTGCCTTGATCTTAAGGAGAAGAAAGGATGAAGCTGTGACCCTATGAGCCACTCTTCAGTCCCAGGTCTACCCTGCCCAGAGCTTAGGATGAAGGTTTTTATTCAAGCAAAGCTTTCTTTGCTTGACTTGCTTTTAAATAGTGATACCAAGACTTGTTCTCCAGTGAAAGGTCTCGTCCACTCAGGTTGCAGTTGGTCTACATAACTAGAAGCTACTATTTTTTAGACAAACATTGATCTCTGAAAGCCTCTCATTACTTCAATGAATCAGACCCAAACCCAACATTCTTCAGGAAAGGGAGTGTTTAAAAAGAAATTTTCCGTATTTTTAATTCAGCATGACTTGTCCTCCTTTAAAAGCGATTTTAATTACATTTCAGTTTTGAATTTATTTCCACAAGATGCATAAGATATTATTCTTCATTTAGACTGTGTCACTGGAAGCATTTCATTACATGATAAAAATCCCCAGAAGCCTGTCTGGCCTCAGGGTAGAAGTGACTGGAATGACATCTCTGTATTTTTAGTTCGAGAATTAAATGTGTATGGGCTGCAGCTCCAGTCCCTTGTGGCAGGCATCCTCCAGGAGGAGATGGCACAGGAGGCATCACGACAAAGGAAAGGAAAGGAAAGTTGGTGATGGAAGGCTGGCAAGAGACTAACGACAGCCAAACTTGCTCTGAATTTTACAGACACATGGAAAAGCCTGAAATAAAACGATGTTGAGTCTAAAAAGAAAAGGAGGAGCAACCATCTGGTACGTCTGATGGAATCGCATACAGGAGTCAATAATCCATAGGAATATATAGTGTCAGATAAATTGCTAAGCATTTCTGTAACATAACCTGCCTCAGGAAGAATGGTGAGGCAATTGCAGTAAATAGACTCTGACTGTGGGTGCACAGTACCACAAGCTTTAGCTACCAGATCTGCTGGGCTGTATTATTCTCTGCTTCAAGATATACATATTCAGGCATGAAAAACACCTCCTTCACTCTGCACTGATACTACATTTGAGTGAGATTATTCAGCATCCAAATTATACGCTCAGCAAGATCACCTCCATTTTGATAATTGCCTTATGAATGCATAACATGGCAGCGTGGGGATTTGTATTCCCAGGAATGTCTGCTATCAGGCATCAATCGTTAGTCTGCCGAGGACGTGGCGCACCAGTTGATAAAGAAGAGGCACACAGCAATCTTGGAAGATTATCAGCAAGAATGTGATGCTCCCTGGTTTCACTGGGCTCTTGCTCCATAGATGCTGACCCAGAGGTAAATTTGAGGCATGACCCTGTGTTGTATGTGATACAAAAATTACCCTTCCCAGGGGCTATGCAGGAAAAGGTCAGGTCTCAGGACAATTTTTGCAGGTCTGGTAGAGAGCATAGCCCTGCATCCCTTTCATGGAGTGTGCAACCCTCTCTGCCCTTGCTAAAACCTCCAGTCAATGCAAAGGGACATTTTGGAGACACTGCTAGTCCTGTTGGGGGAAAAAAAAATCCACCTAGTATAAATTCTTTACTTAAGGCTTGCAAATTACTTCTCTCCATACAGTGCACAAGGAGACAGGATCTGGCATCCCTGAAGTGAAGACGACCTCAATTACTCATCACTCCCTTAACCTCAGATACCCCAGTAATTGCTGTGAGTCAGTGAGGCACTTCCAGTAAGCGTTCTACGCAGGGGCCGATATCCTCTCTGCTCTTTTCCAAAATAGCAACCACTTGAGTGGGAGCAGTGCTGATGTGTGCACGGATGTCCCTGGGAGAGATGGAGGTGGGGGGGCTGGGCGGGGGAAGCTGGGTGCCTGCTCTTCACTTGGCTGAGGGGGCAGAGCGCAGCCTGGGCAGCGGATGGCAGGAGCTGCACTGCAAGGTGGAGCTTTACAGACGATGCCAGAGGCAAACATGTTACACTGAGGAATGGGAACATAAAGAAGGAGCGTTTTGGAGGTGCTTTCATCCCTCAGAGCCACAATAATAATTATCACTGGGTAGGGGAACAGAAGTGATAAATTGGCCGCGCAGGCAGTGGCCCCTCACCTCACAAGGGTGAGAGTAGGTGCAACTGCTTTGGCATCACAGTGCAGGTCCAGAATGCACTTTTGAAGAAATCTCCCAACTGCTCCCACTTACTGTGCTTTGATTTGTGCTGCCAAGGGGTCTTATAGGCACCCAACGTGCATCCTTTCGGATGATGCTCAAATGGCTGATGCACACACACCACAAATGGGTGATCCGGGCATCCATGGGGCCCGTCCAAAGTGCAACAGCTGAAATGCACAACGTGCAAACATCGGCTCCTCCACACCAACCGTCTCGGTGCAGATTCACTCCCTCTTGCACACTATTTGCTAACGTGCGTGTAGCAGCATGTACCAGTTGGGGATCCCTCACCATTTCTGAGTGTCCTGAGCTCCAGAAGCAGAAACAGCATGTGGTCCCTTCCACAAGATGCATTTTTCAAGACTGAAAGTCCAATCTAACTATTCTCTATCACTTAGTCAACTGTGGATTGGAAAGCGCTGAGCACAGCTAGTAAGTAGACAAAATCATTGGTCAGATAGATGGTTTTCTTCAGCTACAAAAAGAGGACATTCAGATCTTATCATATTCTAGGGATGGAAAATATTCTACTCCAAGAATTACAGGCCCAGCCAGGAAATGCCTGTTGTCACCACATTGCACCCTGTGGCTACTAAACATGCAGAAGAGGGAACAGTCATGCACAGGTCTCCATCATCCATTTCATCATCCCAAGACACCGCTCTGAGGTTTGGGAAAGTTCAGTGCTCTTTCTTCTTTCTTTTTTTTCTGCACACAGATGTGACAGAAATTTATTCTACAGTTAGATTAATGCGAATTTCTCTCACATTTTGCTACAAAACCAAGAATACTTGAAGAAGACATCCAGCCATCACAGGAGGTTGTTTCATTCAGAGGCTTGCACAACCACAAGGGTTGCTGCCTCTCTCTCATAAAGGGCTGTGCTCTTTGAGATGGTTTTTTCATGGTCTTGTTGCCAACTTAGGTTGAAAGAGCTGTTCTTCCAAGTCATCTCAGCATCACTGCAACGGGAGCATTTTCACTGCAGAACCCAAACTTTTGGCTTCCATGAGACTGTCCTGTTAGGCGCATTTCCCCTGTCAGAAATGCACCTTCAATCCATGCTCCTGCAAATATTAAGTCTATACATGTGGCCCTGATTTGCAACCTCTCTGCAACTCCACTTCTGAATCTGGTCCATTTGTTCAGTGGAAAGGGCCAAAGTTATTACTGCAGGTAACCACAACTCAGAGCTGCAAATCAGCATAGAAACAATAAGCCAGTAGAAGCAATAACAGTCAAGAACCCAGATATAGATCCCATAAAACCAGCACTTTGCCAAACTGCTTAGGCCAAAAATCCTTCAGCAGATGCCTTATGAGTAACTTTTTAGAAATCATAATTTGAAAACCATTGGACAGATCAGCAACCAAAAGATAACATCACTGAAAGCCCCAACCATGTGGGTTTTCTTTTTTTCTATAAACAAGCAGGACCATATTCTGTTCTCATTTATAGCCATAAGGATCGCTGGTCTCAGCAAACAGCCATCCAAGATTTACATTCACAGAACACAGAAAAATTAAGTTCAGGTTATTTCTGTGGCTGAAACTTTTGTTCTTGGACACAAAGGAAAAGCTATGATACAACCTCAACAGTCCTAGGACAGCAAGGAAACAGAAGAGGAGTTTTCTTATATCCCAGACTACTGCAACAATAGCAAGGAGGACTGAATCAGAGTTAGAAAGTAGAGAGGGCAGCTGGTTTGCAGATGAAGATAGAGATAAATCGCCGTGCGGCTGGGATGGAACACAGCAGCCAGTAAATTTCCACTTTCTTGTGCTGAATCTCTTCGTTCCATTCTCAGTTACTCAAAAATCCCATCTGAAAACTAGCAGCAAGTAAATACTATAGAATGGAGCAGGAGAGAATAAAGAGACAATAAGTGAATTACAACATTCAGGAAACGAAGGCATCCCAATCACTTGCATCAGAATTACAAGAAATTCATTAAATTGGCCCTGGGCCACTTGGAACAAGCTGAATTAGCTGAATAATGAATTGTTAATTCTTCAGTTTTGCCTTCTATTTTACCCAACCAACTATTTGCAAACACCCTGTAACTTACATACACACACACACACACACAAAAAAAAAAAGAAAAAAAAAGAAAAAAGGGAGAAAAGAGATGTGGACATATTGGAGAGAGGCCAGAAGAGAAAAGTGCAAATGTGCAGCGGTCCAGAGCACACGAGCTCCTGGGAAAGACTGAAAGAGCTGGGGTTGTTTCATCAGAGAGGACTACGAAAAGACACACTAAGGGTTTTCAAACAAATTCGTGAAAGGACATCTTCAAACTTGCAGATTCCTGTTAAATTTCTGCAAATGAAATAAAATTTTAGGAAAAACATTTGAAAATGGGGCATAGTGAAGTGCTGGAATAGACCCCACTGCAAGGGCTGTGCCCATCTCCTTGCTGGCGCTGCCAGATATAACATAAGAGTCACTGTTCCCACCGTGAAGTAGGGGATAGACTAGACAACCTCTTGAGGTCCATATTTTCTATTATTTGCTTTGCAAACAACCTGCCATCAACTTTGGTAAGCAACTTTTCAAAAGGTGGTATGTTGATGCTGAACAACAGGCCACACCAGTGTCCCCTGTCCAAGACGCTGGGCTTTCATACACTCTGGTGACATAAAACATGAGCATCCCCCTATGCAACATTCAGTTGCGAAACATCAGACACCTGACAGCATCATCGTTGTGACAAATCTGAACCACAGCTAAAGGATCCCAGGAGTCTTTTAATCAATACATGTTTCCTTTAAAATATCCTTATAATTCATTTTGCAGTGGTGGTAGCAAATGGTTTAAACATGGAAAGGGTCATTTTAGGTAACTCTCCAAAGGGTAGCCTCTATTACCTGCAAGTTTGAGAAATACCCATTACAGATATCCTTTAAACTTGGTAATGAGCCATATTTAATAGGTTGGGGTTTTTTTTTAATAAGTAAATTTGAAACAGATTCGCCAAGTAATGAAACAAAGTTGACGAGCTAGAATTTCACCATGTGGCTGAGCGCCGGCATCACAAGTATGTGGGGGTGCTCAGGGCCCTGTGTCTGTCCCAGGCATTTGGCAAAAAGCCGCTATTCTGTTTCTACTGTCACATGAGGCTTTTATGTTCATAGGATTTAAACGTTTCCTGTTCCTGCCCATCCATTTATCATTTTCTGAATGAAAATCTGACAAAAATTTTAACAAGCACATAGTTACTTCAGGCACCTCAGTTTTAAGCACCAGCTAGAGACAACATATACAAGAACCTGAAATATATATTACTTATTCTAGCACTTGAATCTCAAATTAAATCTGTCTAACCGAAGGGCAAGTTTAACTACATACTTGAGTAAAAACATCGGGAATAATTCTGGACAGGACTGTATCCCATTGTCTCCACCATGATGTATCTATAATCTGCTTTCCCCCTAGGTATCTCTTGGGCACAGTAAAAACCTAATAGTATTTTACTGAATTTTGCAGCTCCCATTATCCTGTGCGTAATCAACCTTTGCTCTTCTAGATTTCCCAGTTTGCAAAACTAATTATAATGAATTGGCCAGCATGTATACGCACTACTGCCCTTCACCGTATCGAAAAGGACTGCCCAAATATGTACCACAGGTCAGCTGTAAGTTAATAATCACAGACAAATTTGAACAGATGTTGCTAGCAGAGAGCTTGTGCTTTTGGAACTGGAGGACAATGCTCCATCCTTGCTGCCCTTTGGGAACTAGACTTATCTTCTATTGCAGATAAGAGAGATCTTTTAGATAGATAGATAGATAGAAGATAGATAGATATCTTCTAGATATCTAAGGACTGTTTTTTTAAATTATTATCATCATCATTAATCATATCTGATCTGCTGTATTTATTCACATTATTGTTGCAGGAATATAACAGACACCCCCAAGCATGTAATAAATATATGCCTCCCACTACCTGATTGGTAGGAAGCAACAAACTACAGCTAGTTGTAACATAGATCTGCATAGACTTTACACGCTGATCCTAACAGGCAAATTTGAAGGCAAAAATCTATGGTGAAAAAATACACCACTATATGACTGAACACAGTAAAGCACTCGAGTGAAAAAGACTTACATTCAGCCTTGCAGCAACACTTAACATTTTTACTCTACAGAGCCAGATATCTGTCCCCAAGTATTTTTGCCTCTCTCATCTAGATTATAACTCCTGCAGAATAAAAACCGTCACCATCAACATAAAAAGATCCCTTGACTGCTGACCTGATTTTTTTTTTTTGTCCCCTAGAAAACAACCATTTGAAACTCTGATTAAACGGGATGCACAGGAACCTACTCTCTTTTCCCCAGCGGTGACAAAAATAGCTTTTCTGAGCAAGCACATCAAGAGTAAACACAAGCTGCTACAATAAAAGAGAAAGTTTCATTTCATAATTCTTCCTTGTGCGAGGAAGCCTTTTAAAGAGAAAATTAGGTTAGGCAGGACCCTAGACAAAGCAGGGGAAGTCCCATGGCAGCCACACAATAAATGGCAGCACTATTAACATTAGGTCATAACCTCCGTGTCGCCGAGCCTTTGTGTGCATCGAGCCTGGTGCGCTCAGAGCTGCCGACAGCTGTTCCAGGGCAACACATGGCGAAAGAGAAAAGTAGTAGCCAGCAAGGGGTTAAAAACGTTGCTTTGGGGTTTTTTGCTGTAAGCAGCACCCCTTGAATTTGCTATTATCTTCCTGCCATCTCCTCCAGACCTGTCCAAAAACACACACGGGTGATGTAGGTCTCTGAAATAAATGTAAACATGCCAGGTGCTTTCCTTTCCAGTATAAAATAGCTGTGCCTTTCCTGTGTTTCTTTTAAAATGGTCACTAGTTTCTAGCACTTGTGTCAGAAATCCATCATCCGGACTTATTCAAAGACACCATCAGTTTAGCGTGCAGATTATCTGCTCGTGTATTCTGACTTTGTGAGATTCTCTTTTTCAATTAAGAAAAAATGCGTTTGTAAACCCAGAACTTTTAATTCCTCCATTCAAAACAGCAAGTAAACCAGCATGCTGCTTCACACCCCAATAACAAATTTATCTCAAACATCAGATGTGTCGTAAACATTATCCTTACAATCTTTTTTAAGCAACAAAAAGAAGCATTCTTTAGTCTCATGGCTTTTCTCAAGGCAAAGGCAATATATTATTTTCAAATAGAAACTATTCCCAAAGTCCAAACATTGCATATAATAAAAAGATGCAGCTTTTTTGGACCATATCTTGTGGCTTATTTCCAAAAAGCATAAAACTATCTTCCTATCAGGAGTTCATATTTATTCCTGAGGAGCAGCATGCACTGAATGGAGCTGATAAAGAATTCAGAAGGGAAATATTCTTTTACTACAACTAGGAAAACGCTCACTCAGAACGGGAAGAACAGGAAAACCAGAGGAAAGGACAAAGTTGTGCTGGAAACTAATTCTTTGGGATGTCACAATTACATTGCATGGGGTAAAACAGCTTCCTTCATAATACACTACTTCATCTTTAGGGACTGCAGGGGAGCTTAGCGAGGCTTACGCCAAGGGGCCTTGGTAAACAGGAGTGACATAAAATGAATAGTGAAACTGCACGGATTTCTCTAATCACCAAAGCCAGGTCTGCACCCAGTTTTCCTCCACATGTGACTGCTGGCCAGGGATGTGATTTTATACCAATACAGTTATAAATACACTGTTCCAGCTTAAGCCCTGCTGGGGACATCACTGGATGATTGCAGTGCTCACCTCTATCCATGCAGGTAGACCTTGCCCTGGGGAACTGCCTTTTCTGTGAAAAGCACCTTTAACTATCCAAACCGTGGCTGCGTTAGGGAGCGATGTATTGCTTTAGTAGCACTGGTGGTGTTACTAGTGATACAACTCCCCAAGAGGCAAGGCCTCAGTAAACTACTGTGGGTATCTGGCAAACCCAGGAGATGGTGTGTCCCGCACCATGAAAGAGCCTGTAATCGTAGTTTGTTGCTGAAACGCTACAGACTGAGGTCCCCGTTGCTCTGCAGAGCATAATGTCGACAGCAAACACAGGCAGCAAAGAGATTGCTGTGGGCTTGAGACAAAACAGAAACTTTTTTAAAATAAAAAAAAAAAGGGGGGGGGGGGACAAGAAAAAAGAAACTCCCATTACCCTCACATTCATCAGACATAAAAACTGTTTTGTTTTGTATTAAGATCTTGCCTTAAAATCAGACCCTCTGCTTTATGAAACAGGCCTGGCACCAGCCTTCCCCCCCTCTCCCATGCATAGGACAGGCTGAGGTTCAAGACCTCATAGCTCTTCAGTCATTCACAGCTTTCCAAATCAGCTTGCCATTAATTCCCCCATTCTTTCCCTCGAGTCATACATAAAAGCTACACACCCATCAGTAACTATTAACCGAGCCTAATCAAATACTCTAGCTGAGTTTGAATGTTGCTATTCAGTTTGGGATATTTAAACGTAATTACAGGCAGCAAGACTTTTTGACATGACAAATATTTTTTAATAACATTACCAGAATTGTTAGTTCTGTTTTCACTGTGAAAGCAAACAGAGCAATTCCAGCTGGAAAGTTAACATTTATCCTTGCAGTAGGCTAAAAGAGACAGACTCTGGCAGCCACGCAGCCGAGGAAACTGCTTCCACTAACCAAGGAGCAATGGTGCTTCCAGGGAGACTCTCCTACAGCCAAGTTTTCTGCAGTTCAGGGTAGTGAACCATTACAAAACTTCATGTACTAATAGTTCATTCCCTTCTTTCATTGTTTTTTTTCCTCCCAATTCCTTCACAATATCCTCCTTCTCACACAAACCCTTTGACTTGCACCTCAAGGTTGAGCCTTGATGAAAATTATTATTTCTTCAGAAAGGGAAACACTGAGTTACTCGACAAGGGAAATCTTCCAACACTAAGACGATAGCCTAACGCTGAGCTCAGAGGGGTCGGCAGGGGGAAGGTGCATGCTAAAAACCTTTGTGATCAGAGCTGACAACAATAGATTTTTGTTCAGTTACGTTCATTGTTTAAATTGTATTCTACTGCAAGGAGTCTGGGCGCCTTTCAAATGTAAATATTTTACAAGAGAATACCATATGGGAGACACAGCTGTTTGTTTTTATTAGGAAAAAAAAAATTGAATCCTTTCGTTTTGCAAAGATTTTTTTTTTTTTTAAAGCCCAACTCTTAGTTATATGCCAACACTTGAATTATCTTAATTCAAATTAATCCCTAAGTAGTTGCAGGAAGTGTTTGAAGTTGGGTTTTTGCAGTTGTTAAGTGCTTAAAGAAGTTGTAAAGGAAATCAAGATTGCAAGATGTTTATACATCAGTATTTTCCCATGCTTGATAAAAAAACTAGAACATATTGACTCCTTACGCATTACTACAGGTGACATATTTAGAGTTTGATAATGCATGATGACATTAATATGGGTACAGAAGCAATACCAACTACAAAAACACTACCTGGCCTAAAATCAGAGACCAGCAAAAGCTTCAGAGTAACTAATTTGCTTGCCAAATTAAGCCTCTAATTTTGTTTATGGATTACTCAAACAAAACCTTGCAGATTTTCTCAAACGTGTTGCTGCTTAACACTATTGGCCAAATAATATCCTTACAGTGAGTTACAGCAGAAAAAAAGTGTTTCTATGCTGTCTTTAAAGCTCAGTTTGCGCAGTACGCACAAAGAGCCGTGAGCAGGAACAGAGCATCCACATCCACGAGATACATGTGTGCATGGGTCACAAAAAGTGGTTTCTGGTTTTTGGGAGAGCTGGTCTCTTGAGGCTAACTCTTCCACTAACTCTTTTCTTTTTATCCTCATACTTTGCATAGCAACAAAAACAATTTTTAAGTCGCCAGGAAACAGGCATCACACAGGAGAACATCAGTGCTGAAGCACTATAGCTGCTCAGCCCTAAGTCCGACCCAAGGCGGGACTGATAGAGCTGGAGGAACCTCACGGAGGTTCTGGGTCGGCTGTAAGACCCAGACAGCTGACAAGTGACCCCTCTCCAGGATGCTCTTCCATCAAGCAGTGGTTTGAGTTTTCTCAGAAACAGATTCTAATTAAACTCTTTTGTAAACTTTTTTTGCTGGACTTCTCTTCATTTAATTCCTTTCTGAATCCATTTATAATTTTGATCCCTACAACCTCCTGTGACAATGAATTTCCTATGTATGTGCTGGGCAGAAAAACTATTTCCTTCACTTCAATACTTCCCTGTCATGCAAGACACCCTCAGACTTGTAAAACGTGCTGTGCCCTACACAGCCAGCCAAGAGTAAAGGTTTTAATGTGACGTCCAAAAGTGCAAGAAGCTGAAAAGTACTGAGAGCTTCATCTCTATGGCTCTCGGAATCGATTACTACCTGGGGCTGGGCACCAAACAGAGGAGGAGGGTGTAAAGGGAAAGGAAGCATGTTTTTGGAGGAAAAAAGCTTTAGTTAAAAATTACACCCAAGAAAACATTCATCAATTTTTTTATTAGCTAGAGTGGCCAGGTGAGCAGGTCTGAGTGTCAAAAACCAGCCACTGAATCATCATTTAACCCATCAGCTCGCCAGCACCCAAGCCCCTCCACTTTGCAGCAGTTGCTCCACTGCAGCCTTCCTCGCGTGCTACCGAAGGCAATGCAAACCCCTTCTGTATGCCAGCCAAACGTTTCCTGCCCCTCCTCGTACTCCTGCTGCTGCTTCTCTCATCCCAGCACGCCAGGGTTTATTTGTTTCCCAGAAAACAAAGGCCAGCGCCTTTGTCGGGTGCGGAAGGCTGCTCTCCTTTGAGGGTCCACATGATCTGTACAAGGGTGGGAGAGCAGCCCCCCCATCCCTGCTGCTCTGGGTCAGCAGCACAGGCTGTGTTCCTCCCAGCCACGGCTATTTGCCTTTTCACTATTGTTTGTGTTCTGGCAGCAGCTAAAGCTTTCAACCAAAACTGAGCTGGCCACCAAACACATAGAAAAGACAACATCCACTCCACAGAGTTTAACGTCTGAAATGAGACGACAAGCAAGGACTGAGAGAATTCGGGTCAGCATCTCCGTGTCCCAAGCAGTATGGGGCAACCCAAGCTGCTTCCGGTGGACAGGACCTATGTTGTCCTAGGAAGGTTATTATTTCTACAACTTACACCCATTTGGCCCCCACTTTAGGAGGCTGTAATTCAGCACACCACTTCTAAACTGGCCTGAAGGTAAGATACAGTACGGACTGACCACATACTTAAATTAAGCACATCCCTCAATATAGCTGGCACTCATGAGTCAAGGCAGGAAGTCCTTCTCCCAAAATAAACAGGCTTTGGCATAGCCCCTGGAGGACAGCACAAACTGCAGAGCCCTGACAGTTTGCCTAGTATATGTTTACGTAACGTAAATCTCATTGATGCTCATTTATCCCTCCACATGGTCTCTGGGATTGTATTTGCTCCCTGATGCAAGCAAACTATTCCTGCAGTACCAACACAGCATGCATTTTTCTGAAGGAAAAGCCCTTCTCGGGGTAAGGCTGAAACCCAAAGTCACTCCCGCAGTACCTTTTCACCTCCCCACGCTTGCAGTGCCACAAACCACTCTTACAGCCCACCTTGCACAGAACAGATGAAACGCGCTTCTCCCTAACGCAGCACCCTCCCAAAGAGCACCTGCAGGCTTTTCCTGAAGCAAATGACAGTGGCAAAGCCTTTCGGTCACAACCTGGTAAGACCTAGTCACTGACATCATTGACATTAGGCATCATAAACGTTGATGCCTAATATTAATTTACACTAACAAGAAGCAATCCACAGATGTTACAGCCCATTCGGTAATGGCACTGAAAAGCCAGTCCACGTGAAGGCATTTCCCTTTTCACCGAGTTGGTGTTCGAAATTCAGTGGCAGGATCCAGCACGGAGAGAGAGAGAGAAAAAGTTTTAAAAGATAAGGAAACAGGATTTCTCTGGACAATTGGCAACAGAGGGGTTACTGACGTTTAAATGTGTGCTCCAGGCAAGAGCTGACTCTCTAACACTGTGCCCCAAACCATGTTGTTCTTATAATAAAATCATTCAGGCATCAGTCGTGAGGTGGAAGATTACACTGAAATAGTACTCCCCACACTGTATCTTTTTCATTTGCATCATTTAGTACCAGGCATCTGAAAAGAAAGGACGGCTTATGCAAGAGCCTTACCCAGGTCTGGGAATGTTTTTCATTTCTCCTTTGACACAAAATCTGTCGTCTTATAAAGGGAAAAGCCAATGTTTTTTCAAAGCTCAACTATACAAATTCAGACATTTCCTCTTTCTGGTTGAAGTATTTTGTAAGAGTAAGAGTAGTTGTCACTTTGGCCCCATGTTCGGGTTGAGAAGCACAAGTAGTCTCCTTGATATTAATGAAAAACTAACATCTGTGGAAAGGGGAGGTCTTCTGAATGACCTCTTTTGCTTACAAACAACAAACCTATTTGTAATGACACAGAGACCTTCTAAATTTAGTGCTTGCAGGAGCATCGCAGGACCTTACAAGCACTTTTCTTCTGCCAGCATGAGGTGGCCTCAGACACCCACCACTGGTTTGAGCATCACTGCTCAGCTATAATGGCATCAAAACTAGCACTGGTCTTTGAGAGGCACCTGATGGCACAGAAGCATAACTGTGAGCTAACGCAGATGAATTTACACCTCAGAGCACAGAAGTGATTCAGTATGTAACTAAACAGCCCTTCTTTACCACTGAACGGACTGCATTTGGGCATCAGCCTACTTCATTGAGCAGTTACTTATTATTTCCCTTCAAAGGTGCAAGACTGTATGCTAGCTCCATCTCAGTGCCTTCCTCCAGCAGTCTGAGAGATTATATTAAAAGCGTTTATTAGGTCTGAAAAACATCAGTGGAGATTTGCTAAGGTTTCTTAACTCAGTTTGCACCTCAGCCCTCTGTGTCGATGTGAAACATCACTTCTGTGTTCAGGGCACAGCTCCTCTACCCTGCTCGGGAAGGAGTCAAGTTGAAATTTCCATGAGAGACAGGGAAGGTGGAAACAGCACTGAGATCTTACTGAAAATAAAGGGAGATGGATAACCAGTGACCTGCAAATCCCAGTGAGGATCTGTGCCTTGTAACATGCGTCACGGCCTTCATGAAGCCTGACCGAGGGCACTCACTGCTGATGGGGCATGGGTACCCATCCGCATGACGTGCTATGTTGCCCTGACTCTGGTGTCATAAAAATTGGTGCAGCAACTCCAAGACTGTAGCAAGACAAATTTAAAAGAATAAATTCAGGCAGGGGCAGAGGGATACCATATGTTCCCCTCTTAAATAAAAACCTGCTGAGAAGCAGCATGCAGATGTACAGCAGAGTGAGTAAATAAGCACTTTGTCCTTCAAGGCTTTTTTTCTCCCCTCGAAGGTTATCTAGTGACCAAAATCTCCTTATCCTGCCCTGAAGTCACCTTCAGTCTTAAACAAAATGCTTCAGAGAGGTACATGCAGCAGGAGCGTCACCTGCCAGCTTTTAGGGCTTTATGATACAATCTCTCTTCCCCACAATTTGTATACCTTGTATATAAAGACATGAAGTTCCTCCTGGCAGGTGAGGGTTACCTCTTGCCCCAGGCATGAATGAGCAGACACTAATGTAACGGGACCCTGAACGTGGCTGTTCATATATACCATAGTACCAGCAACACAACTGTGTGTGACAAGGCGATCTCTACCTCACTGCTGTCTGTGGGTTTTGAATAGGACCCCCTCCCTGCCAAATTTAGCTATTGGTTACAGTACCTATGAGAAACATTTGGTGAATAACTAGAAGTTACAGTTCAGATTTACATTAATAATAATGACAAAATGAAACCAGTAAGTTTCCAATGTAATCGCTTCAAAGTCAGCAGAGAAGAAATTGTTACCATGAATCCAAGTTTCTACATAGGCCATTGCCCCCATATCCATCAGTATGCAACAAGCAGAGAAGCTATTTTGCATTAGCGATAAATTTGCTACAAAAGATTTTCAGTAAGTCATTAATAATAGCATATTTCCCACTTTGGACTCAAGTGCCATCAAATAAAAATAAGCTGCTGTTGCCAATTGCTATGGAACTAGCTCCATATGTGTCTGTTGGAGTTGTAACAGCACTAGTGTCCAGGTGTAGAGGTTATAATTTTGGCAAGGAAAGACCTATCACTTCTGGAGGTACCTAATCAGCATGAGCAGCCCCCCCTGCTGCCAGGCCACATTGAGAGGATCATGTGCCTCAGCTGCAGCTTTTAATGCAGCAAAGCACAGATTTCAAAAGGCATTTTGACATGTGACTCATTAATTTAAGAGTTTACTTATGGACTGTTATCAAAATACTTACAAGGCTACAGCGCTCACTCCGTAACCTGCATCCACACAACCTTCTTCACGTTCACTGCCTGAGTCAGTAAGTCTTTAAGTCTTTATGTATGAACACTCTAGCTGCTGAAATCGATGAAAAATAAAAGTCTAAATATTCTGATGAATCTGGACCCAAAATTCTTGCTCATTTCAGTAGGGGCATAGGAGCCTAATAAAAGTTAGGTGCTTAAATTCTCAAATCTGGATGCCAGGCAGCAGGCACCTGTACAGGACCTGGGAAAGACCTTAGACCCTCCTTGAGGCTTTTGGTGTCACCAAATGATAAATAAATAAAATGATCAGAATTATAACTTTGCCTGCTGGCATTAGTTCATACGGGATCGTTCTGAAACACCAGGAATGCAACAGCACTGAAACCATCAAGGAGGGGGGAAAGAAAGATTCAAGTTGATGCTTCAAAATACATGAAGCAAGAACATGGGGAGTATGTTATCCTAAGACGACACATTTTTGTCAGAGACACGGCATTACTCATACAAATGACAGAAAGAAGTGAGGCTGGAAAGAGCAGTTCCCCATGGTGCAATACTTTTTTGGTTAGTTCAAACTACAGCTGAGCTAGCTAACAGTTATTTCTTCAGGAAAAGAGACGCCATGAGGCCAGTCTTTCATGAGCTGGTGTAGTACCAATTCTTCCCCTACTGATAACTAAAGAGATCATAAAGGCTTTCTTCCAAATCCCCAACAACCTTTTTTTAAAACAAAAAAATTTAAAACAACTTCAGTCAGAGGTTTACAGATCCTTTCTATCTATTTAATCACTGTAAATGTCACTGAAATGTCAGACAAGATACCTGCATGAGAATTTTGCCTCTTTCTCCAGACTCTCTTTGGTTTTCAGTTTCATGTGTTGCACTGCTATCAACTCTCTCCTGGCCAGGTGATGTTATAATTAAACACCCTGTGATTCCCAGAGCCCTCACTATGTAAAACTCTCTCTCCTTCCCATCCAGCACCTCAAGGACAGGCCTGGCATCAAGGCAGGACGCGTGGCTGATGCTGGGAGCCCGGCACAGGTGCGAGGCACATGCCTTTCCTGCCATGCAACCAGACGGGTGCACGTCTCCTCCCGAAATATCCACTTCATCAGAACACGTTCACGATGGTAATAAGTAGGACACAATCTGGTTTAGTGTTCAGTAACTCCATCGTTTACATCTAACGTGCGTGGGGGACACTGCAGCTATCATGATGCCAATTTATAGTATTCTCCTCACACCAGTAGTTGATGGTAAATTTCTTGGGAAAAATGTCTTTACTATACGATAGAAGATCTGCACAGAATTATTCTTCTGCCTTTAGTAATACGCCCTTTGACAGTTTCAGTTTACTAACAACAGCTTCAGAGTCGACATTTTCATTGATACTTTATCATGTTTTTACTCTCACAAGGTGTAAGACGACATATAATTCAGATTTGGCAGCTACAGGTAATCATTTAGCAAATCACTAGCCAAGAACAAAAAAGTAACATTACGCCAGTGAATCTCATCCGTTACAAGAAGGAAGCAACGATGTGTTATACTGGGTAGTTTTTACAACAAATTTGCAGCAGTGGAAGTGAGGAATTTGACTCCCATTGAGAGCGGCACTTGCGATAAAGAACTGAAACATCCAAAAGATCATCATGCTTTATGCACACAGCTTCACCAAAATCATACAGATCCTTGATCAGAAATGCAAATTTGGAAAGCAGCCTGAAAAGCCCGTGCAGTGAGACATGCCACGAACTGTTACTCATGAAATGAACAATTACTGGACTTGTCCATTTCTAAAAAGGATGAAAGGGACCTCATCTTCAAGTGAACGTCTTTATCCACAATTTAACAAACAAAACAAACCTTTGAGCATTGCAGCACTAGGTATAATCAACCCATCAGACAGCATTAAGTTAAAACAATGGCTCAGATATCACTAAGCCTCTTATGGGAATTCGATCAAATCCAGACTTATTTGGATTACACGGCAGTTTGGGAAATCCAGTAGTAGAAGATCATTTTCCTTCCAACCAAGCTCAAAGAATCTGAATTTTTTCTTCTCTTACAAGCAAAAAAAAAGAAAAAAAAAAAAGAGTAATTGCATTGGCCTTGTATAAAATTGCTCAACTGAACCAACTTGTAGCCAGCCTGGAAGCTTAGTGACTGCATCTCTGTGCCAAGCCACGTCTGAATAATGGTCCTTGTCTGCTGCTCCCGAGGCTGAGAACACTCAAGAGGCAACAGAAGTAGCTTATTTCAGAAAAGCTGCTCATCTTATTCAGCAATAGCCCACTTTGGCCCCGATCTTATGGTCTGGGATCTAGAAACTAGATTATAAGGAAGAGCACTGATGAGATTTGAAGGAAGCCTTGTCATGGTTTTCTGTGCTTTCAAGCTGGTTTATTTTGCTCACAAATTTTGAGGGCTGGTACAGGAATTCCATCAAAAAAGAAGAGAGAGTGGCAAGCCCACCCAAGCCCAGAGAGCTGGGAGCTCAGCATCTGGCTCAAAGTCCTGGATGCTCCAGTACTGGGCATGCACATATGTAAAGCAGACCCAAAGCCTTACATAGCATAAGCAACAAACATCTCGATTTCCATTTATGTCAACAAGGGCTGCAGAGATTCAGTATGTCTGAAAGTAGGCATGTGTTAACGACATGTCCATATATGGATTTAAATGTCTAAGTTTTTTAGGATGCTGCATTGAAAATATTGGCCCTTTCTCCTCATAACTGTTAGCACCCGATAATTCTTTAGATTGAAGTGAGAGATTTCTCTTTTACTTCATTCTTATGACAATGTAGCATTCACTGGCTTCAAATTAATTATAACAGAGTAAACCCAAGTGTTAACAGTGAAAATTTAGGCCCTAAAATTACATTTAGTAACTAAACAATGCTGAAGTAAATAAACCAAAAGACTTGACTAAGAGAGCAACATAACCAGCACTGTCTGTGCTTTTGCTGGGCTATAAAGGAGAACTTGTGGATGTTGTGACAAAACTCAGCTTGAAGCTATTAATTTTCCAAACAATGACATACCCTGATGTTGATCTGAAAGTTGTGAATTAGGAGATGGAAAGAATTCCTGACTTTCAGATTCCATCACATATTTTCATGGGGGGGGAAGTTTTGTTTTCCTCATCAGAGGGCTGTTGCGTCTTTAGGAAGAGCTTTCCTTTTGTTCAGGGTTGCCGTCTTCCTGTGCGGTGTCGTTCAGCCCCACGCTGTGACTCTGTACACCGGGTCTACATGGCTTGTACAGCTATTAAAAACCACTACAGCAAGACGCTGAGATTAAAAGTAAAACAACACTGCTGCAAACTTCACCTTGAGTTGGAAGTCAAGTTCAATTTTTTTCTGGCTCATGCATCGTCAGTAATAATACAAATCCTTTCAGGTCCGGTGCTGTGTAAATCCATTACTCGTGAATTATGTCTCCTGTGTCATCTGGCCAACCCTATTTCCTTCTTTGGGGTTGTACACGTGTCACTGGGAGCATAATTTGAAGACAATGAGTTTGTAAATTTGAAGACAATGAGTTTATACAGGTGGCTTTGCAAGATAAATGCAGATAATAGTAGTTCTGATAGTGTATAAATTAGGAAAGGTTTCAGGTTTTTTGGTCAGAGTTGTGGTGGGTCTGTAGAGCAGAGTAACAAACTCCAAGACCTGACTTCCACTGTGTGCAGTGAGCAGATCTCTGGAGCAAGACCAGTTTATATCATTTCTTTACAAAGAACCGTATTTTAATCACTGGTCTGGAGAAGAGGAAACAGGAAAGTCAAGGCTAAAAGCAGCACAAAGGAGGAGTCGAAATGCCCGCATATTTTGGCCTACACACTGTGTCCATCAGGGATGCGCCAAGGTCTTTGCTCCAGCTCACAGAGCTGTGCCAGTGCAAGATTTTCACGTCAATGCAATTAAACCAGGACAACTGTGCTGATGGGGCTGTGGACGCAGCATTTATAAGTAAAAAAAGGTAAAATTGCTTGTCAGATTTATTTTAGTCTTTTCCAGGGCAGGATGAGCACAGCTGTGCTGGTAGAGGTGCATCTGTGCAGGGGCCTTTGGCCAGAAGAGCTGTGATGGATACAGGAGCTCAGCAGTGACAACCACATGGCATTGAGGCTACAACTGCTCTGGGAAGTGATTGAAAACCTCACATCTAAAAATCCACATCTCTCCCCGCTGGCTTTCCGAGTGATAAACCATCACCTCCAAGACCAGTTTGTCCTCAGGCCCTGGTAAGTGGGAGCGCTAGTGCTACCAGCACACGTGAACAGCTCAGAGCTGCTCCCAGGGAAGTTGGTGACAAAGTTCCCAGTGATCTTGATGGAAACAGAAGCTGGCACAAAATGCTGCAAGTCATTGCATGATCTGACTATGACAGTACTCTGAGCAAATCAATACTTAGGCTGAATTTCATTTTGCAAATTAAATCAAGGATTCAATTCCTCTGACTTGCAGGAAATGTCTCTGCCTTACAAGATACCACAAGGAGAAGAAGAAATAACTCAAATGTGCCTTATAATCAGTTGCATCTATTCTAGGACCACAACCACTAAAATGCCTTAATCACATATTTAGCATTATTGCGGGGCATTAGTACAAAGTAGATTATTTGACTGACTTAATTGTGCATTTCTTCTAATACCATAGTGATTTATTTTAAATGTCTCCTTAACTCCAAACTCCCTGTGCTTGCAGTGCTTAGATTTGGGGAAGTTACGATACAATACTCCCCACCCTCCCCCAGCCCCCATGGGGAGGAAGACCTGTTTGGGATTATATAAACTCAGATGGTACTTTGGCTGTTTACTTCAGCAGACAATTTGGCCCAAAGTATGTTGTAAAGCTCAGGATGGGAGAAGGAACAGCATGTTCCAGCCTAGAAAGCAGGTCTGAAGGACATCTAACCCCTCCTTAGTCGTACTTAGATTAAAACAGCTGATATTGGGAGTGTCCTGAACATTTATTCACTCTACCCCTGCTAGAAAATCATATGATGTGCCGAGGTGGAATGCTGATTTTAAATCACAGTACAAGCAAACATTTTTAGAAAGAGGTCACGTCTAGAGGGTTGGACACAGGGCTGCTGAAAGCCTTGAACTCGTGGATGGAGGTGCTGCCCCAGCACTGCACCCCTCCACACCTTTGGGAAGGTGTTCACCACCCTCGTCTCTCATGTTCAAAAGGGCAATGAGACTTACTGAGCTTGGTAGTCAAGATGAATTAATTACTGATGTGGTTCTTCCCTTAGTTATCTTGCAAGTCTGATTTCACCACCAGTCATGGCTGCGAACAACATTTGTTTCACTGTTCAATCATCGGGCATTAGGAAATCAGAAGACTTTCCCCAACATTAGAAGAAACAGTGGCATAATATTAAAAATAACCTGGACCATATTTACAACTATCTGATTTAGAGCTAGCTCTATCCATCTGCTTCCTTCTCCCTCCCACCTCGAATAAAACTCATTTCATTCATCTTTGCTTCCATGAGTTCCCCATACATCATGGGTTACGCTGCAGTCCTTGTTTCCTCGGTTCCATTTTTAAGATTACCTACATTTTCAGATGATTCAGTGAACTTCACTGTTCTGACTTATTAGAAATTGATGAGGGTTAAAATAACTTTTGCTATTAAAAGCACAGCCAAAAAAAGAGAACATTTTACTTTGGAGAAAATCCATTTGGATGCACTCGCTCCCTTCTAGAAGCCCTAAACAGCTTGATCCAGGAGACCTGCTAAAAAGAAACGTAATTTCTACTTATAGCAGGCTGAAGAAACTTTTCCCTTGGAGATTACATCACTTTGATTGGATGTTATGTTTTTCATCCTGATCTCTCTAGTAAAGTGAAACTGTAGGAGAAACATATTGCTCATGGAAAAGCTGCATACAGAACTACTGCAAAACAGGGAGAAAAATACCAAAGGAAATAAAAATCACTTGAGCCAAATTCTTTCCTGATTTACCCCTGCACAACCAGGTTCAACTGAAAAGAGATGTCTTCAGTACGGGAAGGACAAAATCGCTAACTTTTTCCTTTGAATATTAACAGTTAAAATTGTCCAAAAACAAACCCAAAAGACAAAACAACTCCAGCATGAAATGAAGGACAAATAACTAGCTGAAATCCAACACTAACATTACAAAACATTTATTTTAGTTTATACTGTGTGCATATAAATAGAACACAGTGCAAGCACCACTCTGAGGCAGTGAGAAGGTTGCACAAAATAGCATTCAAAAATCAGGAAATGCCAGAATTAAGGTTGCCCAGGCAACCTTAATTTTACCCCCCGTGCATATGCATTTTACAACACAGCCTTTAAATACACCATAGCATTCCATTTTTCAAATAGTATCACATACTGAAGAAAGCTCCTAACAGCAATACCAACTTGTCATGTTGTACATGTTGGCAACTTTTGCTACAGGGAGGAAGCAGATCAGTTTGTAATCTTTCTTATTGCAAGAGTGAATTAATTTCACTCAAAATTTAGCACAAAAATGTCCTCCAACATCAACTTGGGAAGTGAGTTTTCAGCCATTTCTAAATCTTGGAAAGCAGAAAGTGATTTTCATCCTGGCATGAAGTCTGGTACCAACATATTGAAAATAAATATACCTGTGTGGGCAATGTAGTCTTTGCTCACAGTTGAAACTCATGTTTTCCTGTGCTAAACAGATACCATGTTTGCCCTATAGTCAGAAAAAGCCTGGGATATTGCCCTGAAGAGACTAGATGAATTAGCTGAGGCAAACCCAGAACTTGTTAAGCTTTGCTAATTCATTTCTCCAACAGGTGAAGACTGTTCCAGGAAATAAACCAGCCCCCGTGAACCAACAGAAAAGAAATTCCCTTTCCTGAAGGAGCTGTGGATATGTAAAGCCATGGAGAGGTAGAGAAAACAAATACAAGTAGTACAGGAATGAAAGTAATAACCTTCACAGTAGTTGATGAAGTTAAGGAACTTTCACTAATAATGAACCAAATGAAAATAGACATTTCCTCCTCTCCAACACAAGCTAATGAATAAAGAAACCCAAAGGACAGCCACCTTGAAAACATCTAAGGCTAATTGTAATGGTGCATTTAATTTCCAGAAGCCTTACTTCCCTCCTGTTTTAACACAGACCTTTGGCATTTCTGAAAAGCCAATAGGAAAAACTTCAATTTATTTGTGTTTATCTTATTGGCACTCCACCACACAGCACATTGAACCATTCAGCATCAGGACAACTTTCCTGAGAAGGCAAATGTTTACTCACAGGACCAGAGAAGCCAAAGAGAAATGGCCTAAGTGGCTTCTATTCCCTGTGATAACAGGCACTGTAATTCCCTATTAGACAAGAGTCTGTCCCTTCTCCTGCTGCCCTCAGACAGCAAAGGGCAGATAGCGCTCCAGCTGACATCAGTTTGAAAACTCCCTCAATTCCATCAGAATAGATCCAAAATTAGTCCAGCACAGAACAGAGTAGTGTGCTTGGGAGCACTGAACCTGGACAGAAGAGACTTGGCTGCACCCCTCATCATTGCCTACCACTCCGAGCAAGCTGTGTCCCTTCTGCACATCCCTCTTCCTTCGCCTGCCAGCTTTCCTGTATCTTCCTATTTACATTACAAGCTCTTTGGGGCAGGTTTCCCCTCCAAGTACCTGTTTGTACAGTGCATAGCATAGTAAAGCTGTGATCTCAGTCAGGGTCTCTAGATACACTTGCAATACAAATAATAATGAAAAAACTAGCAATGAGAAAAAGAGCAACTAAAGCAAAGACCTTTACTTGTACAAAATAATCCATGGCTTGGATAGGCACAGCTTGTGACAGATTCTTTCCTACTCACATTAAGTTGATGGCAAAGCTCCCATTAGCCTTAATGAGAGCAGGATTAGACCTGGTCTGTGTAGGCTGAAAACTTTCAAAAGGCAAAAGAATGTCTAGCTTGAATGACATACAGCATTTCCATTCCTATGGAAATTTCAAATTCCTATCGAGTGTGTGATGCAGTCAGTCCTGAGCCACGAGTTACACCCATCTCCAAGCGTGGGGGCTCCTCAGGGTCATAGGCACCTCAGAAGCACTGGATGCTTTATGAGAAACTTCAGTCACCCAGCCAATAATACTTACAACAAAAATAATATTTTCCATTCTCACATATTGCTAAGTTGTAAACTGTTCCTTAGATACCTGGACATGGAGTTTATGAGAAACACATGTAAAATCCTGACAAGCAAACCTTGTTTATACCTTCACACAAAATAACTACTGAAAGGACCAATTTTCAGAAGACGCCTATTGGGACCTGTCAAGTATGCAGTATGCCAAAGACATCATCAAGCAATGCACTTCAGATGCTGCTCTGCTTTCCCTGTGATGCATGCCACCCGCTGAAACTTCCCCTGCTTTTTTCCCAGGGCAGATATCACCCTGATGGGTGCCTTCAGATGTCACCAGTGACTCAGTAAGAACTTGCTGAGCTTTCCCAGTAAAAGGAGGAAAAATTCTCATGTTCGAGATAATTCCTTGTAGTATCCACTGTCTGGTTTAAATCATTACCGAGTGAAGACCACATCTTTGCGATGCCTGATAAAGACCTTCCTACTCAGCTGAGAAGATGCAAGACCTGATAAGCAGCTCTACATTTGCAAATCAGCCAGAGGATTCTGTCATGTCCTTCTTGTGGGGTACATAACATTTCTATTTTCACTTGTAACACCAAAATAAGGAAAAGTCAGCACAGTAAGGTGGTTCTGTTGCTAAAAACTGTGATTCCCAAACACTTAATACAAATGAATCTGCTTTAACCAGCTGCAACGTTGGAGGGTTTTCTTTTTTGCTGTTTTGTTTCTGGTTTTAACCTATGTGCTTCAACATGACATTGTATGGAAGGATCTCAGTCACAGCTACGGTGACTGTGCACTGATGACATGACTCCATCCCACTCTCACCACTTACGAAGCAGACGAGAACAAGTCATTGGGTACTTGCTTTTAATTATTTTCTCCTACTGTATCTTTTCTGTATCATCTCATGACACCCTTCAGTTAACTTGACCTTTATACTTTCCAACAGAGCAAACGAAGAAGTGCATTCAAAATTGGTTTTGTACTTCTTGTAGCGATGCCTCAGCGTGACGAAGCTGTTTTAGATGAATTCTAGGATGACAGAAAGCTGTTTTTTCTTACCTAGATACACATACTCATTGAAAGTACACCAGGCAAATACTTTCAGCTTAGTGCTGTTACATAGTTCTAATCCCCAGAGCAGTAAATTTGGCTCTAATATATCACTCAGTACCTTAACTGATAAAAATGGATTCACTGTAGATGAGCAGTGCTGTAACAGAATAAAATCTGATGCTGGAGCACCTGGGTTTACTCAGCAAGTAATCTCCATCTTTTAAGTTCACCAAAATGTGTCCCCTTATCTAAAATTAGACCAGAACGTTAGAGTTTCGCTTCCAGTCTTTATATCTCTCTTACTTTTAGCTACAGCTTCCTAAAAATTGTGTCACAGACAAAAGCAACCACTAAAGAAGTGCTATAAAACTTACACTCTGGGCAACACAATCTCTCCAAAATTACGATCAGAAGAGTAGCTTTGGTTTATGTCATTTTAGAGGATCTGATACACTACCATTTAGTCCTCTACACCACCCGGTATCGCCATCTAGCCTACACACAAGCTGGCTTGGCATTCCCTGTATTTTTAGAGAAATTCTATTTCTCAGCCCATTTCACAAGTTGTGTTTGTTTGTTTGTTTGTTTGTTTATTTATTAGCATGTAGGTAAGAAATATCCTGAGAAAACAACTGTGCTCTGTAAGAAGCGATAGATGTGCAAATTGGAAGTGTCTCTTTTGTTGAATACAAATAATATTTTTAGCATGAAACCAGCAGCATAACGTCCCTACTGAATTTAGGATACAATTAGAAGAATTTTGTTGTCTTGGACCTTTGGTAAATACTCTGAAAATTTCTGAGGCCCTTTGCAAGCTGAAGCTGTTTAAATCAGCAGTTATAAATGTAAATACCTAATGAAGGTGCTGAACAAACTGTACTTTGACTAACTCCAAATTATAAAATTGAAGCTGGGAGCTGACAAACTGGGGGTTAACTTTATCATACACATAGAAAAACAGCAAAGTGGGTACCTCCCTCACTTTGTTTTTAGAATTATGCACAAGCGCAATGGCGAACAAGAAATCTCATCCATCGCTGTTTGTCTAAAAGACAAATCTGAAACTGGAACTTGGAGAATTTCAGCCCTTTTAAAAGATTTTGAAAAGCTCTTAATCCACCAGCTCTTTAGACATGAAGATGATCTTCAACTGTTAAAAATCACCCTCCAAAACTGTCAGTGGTAGAAAGGAAGAGATGTGCCCAGGATACAGAGAAACTCACTACAAGACAACAAAGAAAAGGAAAGAAAAGACAGGGCAATCCCAGTGGTCCCATCGTTGAGGGATGGATGAAGACAACAGCTTTAAGTGGAATCTCAGAACTTCACTCATATGTGCCGAATGCTCCAGTCGGACAAGCTTAGAAGGACATCCAACATGTTATTCCCTAAAAGCTAAGTTATTATTTCTTAAGACTAGCATGTAGCTCTCTGGAGATCACTGCCTCCTATTTATATGATGACCGTTTAGAACGGTGTGTTGCTAATGCCAGCACTCAGGAAAAGACACAGACACCACCCAAAGAGTTTGTTGTCTATTAAAAAGAAGACGCAACCACAGAGCATAGCTCATCACAGTGATGCCAGGCAGTCACGTAAACTCATGGAGCAAACCATGCATTCCCAGAGATGATGAGCTTTTTAAATTACTATTATTTACAAGTTGTCATTCATTTAGACAACCACTGCGTACATCATTTCATGGATCTATCACTGTTATCCCCAAATTCTCCTCCCTCCGTACTCATCTGAACTGTTCACCTTCATCTGTCCCATCTCACACATTTAGTGAGCTCAACACTTGCTGGTGTAGACTGTCACATACCACCTGAATGACCAATACAGCCAGATCTGACTGAGGCCTCAAATTATTTGCCATAAATAAATAAATCAAGTACCTCTGCTTGCCATCAAACCACAAGGGTAACGATTTCACATCAGTGAAGGTCTCAAGGAGTTCTGCCTTCTTTTAGAGGAAAAAGAGGCAAGTAAGCTCATGGAGGAGTCTGGGCAGCGCACTTACATTAATGGGGCAGTGTGAAGGCTTGGTGTTGAAAACCTGCTTTTCTTGACTGCCTGGCAGATGCTCACAAGGGTAGCTATTATTACTGTAGTGTTTCTTCTCTTTTCTTTGAAATCCAACAAAGCACGCTCAGGCTGTTATGATCTGCACCAGTATATCACATGAGAGCTCATCTTTCTGTTGGAAACGTGCATGTAAAGCTGCCAAAATAGGCAGAGATACATTTCCTTCAGTTCTCACTTCCATCAAATGCAGACAGCTTTTCTGACCATTACTCTCCCAGAGCCTGTCTGAGGTTACTACATGGGTGACAGAGGGGTTATTTCACCTAACACAGCCAGCAGCTTTCTGCTTGCTTGGGGCAACAGGAGGAGGAAGCTTAAGGAAGCCAGGTCGACCAGCTTCTCAGTGGTTTCTTGGTGGTAATCCAACCCATTAACAGGCCAGCAATCCCTCCGAGGCTCCGGCTCCAGTTCTGTGAAAGCCGTTCCCTGTCCTTCTTTGCTGCTAACTCAAAGAGTATCAGACAAAATGCTCAAGCAAGACTTGGACCATGTGAGAGCCAGGCTCTACTTTCTATTACAAGAGGCTGCAGTGGGAGAAAGGAGGTCCAGCAGTTAAGCAAGAGAAAATTGGATCCATTTTTGTTCCCCCACAAATCCTAGCATTTCATCCACCTCTCCATGCTTCAGTGCCATCTGTAAAACAGAGATGCTAATAATCCCCCACGTCTCACAGCTGTTCTATGAATTAACTCACCAGGGCTCAGCGGTGTTTCGGTACTGGTGATTGGAGCTAACAGGACATACACAACATCACCTCTCTTCTTTGTCAGCTTATTAATTACTGCACATATTCTCCAGGTCTTGCAACTGAGTGTGTTTTACTGGCTGAAATAAATAAATAAATGAGAGCAAATAACCCTTCCCTGCCTATAAATCAACCACCTGTCACATTCTTGGATATGACAACACTTCTAATCGATATAAAATTTTGTTGCTGTATTGCTACCTACTGCTGATTGCAGTTATGTCTCCTGCTGGACTAAACTCCTGCTAAATTAAACAGTTCTGTAATTGGGCCCAAAGCCTTCATCCTTCAGTCGTACCAGATAAGCCTGCACACATAAAGTGCGTGTTTATATTACATATTTCACTTGGCTTCCTAAATGGGAGACAGCAACAGTTTTATAACCGTAGCAGATCCTAAAAATTAAAAAGCAGTCATGGTAGATTTTGCAGAACTTTTTCATGGAATAACCAAGGAAGTTTTCATACAGTCTGTTACAGACTAAATGGACTTCTCTCACACTGTCTGGGCTGTATCTCCTTCTGTTGGGATTTAAGGAGCACATTACACAAATACTTAAATGGGAAACATCCAAGGAATAGTTAACTGTTGAGAGAAGGGGGTTTGGGATGGTCCTCTTCCTTCTGGGTCAGGAGTAACTAGAGCTGGGAAGAGAAAGGCTGTTGCCTAACGCAGGATTTTAGTATTTAAAAACCTGGTTTTCTTCCAAAAGAAAAATGGGGCCCTAGTGGCTTGGCAGCCTGTTCCTGAGCCACAGATCCTGTGATGCCAGGATCCCCAGCCGACGGCAGTTTGCATGCCCGGCTGCCCTGGCACCACGTACCCTCCCAAGACGGCATCGCCAGCCCCACAGCGGCTTGCGTAGCTGGCTGGCTCCACACCGGGCACCCTGGGAAAGGTCCAACTTCTGTCACAATTTCAGCAAAATCAAACCATGCCAGCAAAATATACAGCTCCTTTCAAAGCAGGAAATCCAGTGAAATAAATTTCTCTTACCAGCTTTAATATAAATCTGACAGCTCAGGATGGTGTGGGGTAAAGTGAGATCTCAAATGATCTCAAGTAAGATCAAGTTTGTGACCACATGTGGTTTCCTTGCAATTTGTGCAAGAATAGCCTTTGCAGTCCAGTTTGGGTCATACTCTGCTTCATAGAAAGTATGACTGGAGATTGAAGAAATTGGAGATACTGGAATTGGATTTTATTGTAAAAAAGAAAAAAAAAAGAAAGAGAAAGGCCATAGTCAACAAATAACAACCACCAAATAAATATAATTAGTTCACTTTCCATATTTCCATACCATCACCTTGTAGGAATGCGATTTAAAGTTTAAATTCTAACTTTCCTACTGCAGCCTCCCAGTCCAGCACGGAGCAGCAGAGAGAGAAACCACCGCAGAGCAAGAACCCACTTTTTCAGCCCTGGCACTCAGGAGGATGGGCAGCACTGCAGACAAGGTGAGAGGGACAGACAGGCAGCCCCTCGTTTCACACGGCCTCTTGTAACATTCAGTTCTATTTTTGGTCCTCTATTGGATTAAAAAGCACTGTGTGACTTGGTACGAAGGCAAAATTACAGACAGGAGCAGTTCTTCAGCTCGTGTAAACTGTCACAGGCTATTTCGTAGGGGGACTGCTGTGAGTAAACTGCAATGGATGGAACTGGAGGAAAGACAAAGTAGATACAGGCTCACCAGAGCACAAAACACCAAATAAAAGCTCAAACATTTCAGCTGCCTTCCCAACATCCCCCAGACTGCTCATACCACATCCTCAAGATTGGGAAGATCCAGGTCTGGAGGGCAGCTCGGCAGCAGCTGAGGCTGGTGCTGGTCCTGGACGGAGCTGAACCCTGCAGGCACATGCTGAGCCTTCGCTTTCCTGGTGAAAGCTTCAGTATTGAGAGGCTGTGACTCACAGCACCCGGCTTATTTCATGTGCAAATTAGCCGAGTCCACATCCACTAGGATGGTGCAGCAACAAGGGACACCGAGCCTGGAGACTTGGGTTTCATCCCATATTACACCCCGACCCACTGCACCACTGCAAATGAGGTCCTTGCTTCTTCAGGAGGCAATGCTCCCTTGGTCACAGGCAATGGAAACTCAGGGGGGGAAATAAAATAAATTTAAAAAAAAAAAAAAGAAAAAAATATCAAGATCATGATCTCTAGTGCTGCCATCGCAGGATGCAAAAGGCACTTCTTTCACCAGGCTACCCACAAGGAGCCCACATAAAATCGCCCACTTCACACACAGATAAACAAAGCCCAGATGGCACTGGGGAGAGACAGAGGGAAACCTCTCTGTATGTGCACACTTTATAATTTGGGGAAAACTTGCAGACACCAGGGCACAGAGCTTTGATACATCAGCAGACAGATGTGAATTTGAGCAAGCCTCCAATATCGCTGCTACGCTACTGCTTTTAATCTCTGCTAGAACAGCAATGAAAGAAAGGATCAGGCAACTACAGGAAAGGGAATTTTTGGTGGTTGGAGCAGACCTGGCTGGCTCAGTAAATCACTGCTCTTTCTGTTCCTCTCTGCTGCAGAATGATCTAACCTTACTGAAGGCAGTGGCAAAGCTCTCACTGACTTCACTGGAAGGAGGATTACTGAAAACAGCTACACTAGAGGTGTCAGGAACCCAGATTCTAACATTTTAATAACCTACAAAGGCCTTGCTTCTTGCTTCTTTAAAGGGTGTTAACCTTTTACAACATTGACATTTTAAACGGTTATGAATCCACCCCATGAAGAGCAAACTGGGGCAGAAAAGGGTCTGAAACACACCATTTAGTACGTGCCAGAGCTGCATTTGTCATTCTAAGCTCCTAATTGCACTGTTTAGAGAAAACATTTTTCCTTCTTAAATTTTCTCTGCACTAGGCTCTAGGCTGCATGTCTGAGACATTAAGTGAACTGCTCTATCACAGCACCTGATCACCAAACTAAGCAACAACAGCAACCATGGATAGCAAAAGTCACAGAAAATTGACCTTTTGTTGCTACCACAGCCTTATTTGGTATGGAAGCTCAAACATGCCATTATTAATGAATCAGATCAGAAGTATTTCTGTCTCTCGGCTTGTTCAGAACAGACAAAACTACCTCATCGTTTGTGCTGCATGACCACTCGGCACACCACCACAGGCTGCTCTTCACAAGTCCTGCCCCCACGGTGGGCATAGGGATGCTCCAGCCAACCACCAGTGTAAGTTATTCTGCATCTCATACACTCTGAAAGCTACAGCCAACGTCTTGGCTACTTGGCTAACATTGGACACCTATTTCACATTCTTGAACAAGCGACTTCATTTGCAGAAGTCAGAGCACGCTGTGTTATTGCTCTTTTCCAAAATGCAGAATCAACTCATATACAAGTCCAAAATGTACTTACATGTCTAATATTAGGAACTGCAATCTCAATCTTTTTAGCCTAAGCATCCATAAGGCTTCTGGTATCAAAACTCATTTTCACCATGATGGAGAAGAAGAGACCTTACCCAAGGCACAATATGAATTGATGTCGATTCGCAACCAAAGGCACCAGAAGATGTTCAACACATTTTAATATCAGGTTTTAAACAACAGAGTTTGACAGCTTCAGAGGTGAGCAGGAAAAAACATATCAGGCTTTTTTCCCCAATACCAGGATTTCTTCTTAAAGTACCAAAAATATACAAATAATAAAACGAAGCAAATATTGCAGACATTCAATTTCTGGTTCCTCTATGGGCAAAGGCCTCTAAGAAATCCATTCACTAAAAAATGACAGTGAATGTCAAGGTTTTCAAAGTAATCATGAAGGTTATATTTTTTTCCTTTTTAGGACACCTATCTTGGACCAAAATAGAGTGGCATCCTTTTCAGAGGGCTGAGTACCTGTATCAGAAAAGCACTATTATTTAAGATCTATACACAGAGCAGCTTTTCTGTTGGGATACACAGAGATATGTAAGACAAAGGGAAAAAAAATTAGACTTGGCAGAAGTCCTACAGAATGAAGTTAAGTGTTACAAAAGACAGCTTGTAGCAATACATCGTGCCACCCTGGCAATGTGGTAAACACAGAACCTGTACTAATGCCAAGGCACTCCAACATGCACATGCAAGTCATGTCTGGGGTATACGGGGCTCTAATTCTTAGCAGCTCTTCTAAGCAATCCCAAAGGAATCATCCCAGCCTGAAGGATGCAGCACATTTTCTGATGCTTTAAGCCACAATCAGTTCAATGTTCTCTCTATGGCTCTGGTCATGCCAATGTGACAAGTCAAAAAAAACAAAAAAGTACATCTGAATTTACATTTTTTTTTTTAAATGCAAAACTAAAACTCCTAGAATAAATAAGATTTACATTCCACATCTTCTGCAAGCCATGCAAATATAGGTATTAGTGTTCTCCTACTCCAGACTGCTTCTTTTCCAGAGCACAATGTCAAGTATTTGTCTTAATTCTTTCTGTTCGCCCTCCCAGGGCAAGGCCAGTAATTGCCCATGCTTTTACGCTGTACTGTCCGAACCAAGCCTGCTGTGTGAATACTGAAACACACGAGAAGCACTGAGGAGTGTAACACAATCCACCCCATAGAAACAAAGAGGACGTGAAGACAAGTTAAAAAGCTGGAACTATCCAAATAGGAGCAAGGCTGAAGGATACCCAAACCAGGCGCAGAGCAAATAAACCCAGCTTTCCTAGATTCATTTATTTTTCTAAAGAGCTGGACAATAAATTAGACAAGAAAGTGTGACCATGATGTAGGAAAAAAAAAGAAAAAGAAAAAAAAAAAGATATTTGCCAAGAAGTCTCTGGAAACTGATTTTCCACTAAGGAAGTAATAAATATTTGGAATCACCTGTAAGATTTTTAAAACAAATTCACTGTAACATCCAAGTGTCATATGGATTACATTTTTCAAAGGAAATACAATAAGTGGTAGAGGAAATTACATAATGAATGGATTTTTTTCCTTTTAATTCTTCACATTTTACTTCAGACACAAAAATTCACTCATATATACAGGAAAATATCCTTTTCCTCTTAGACATCCTAAATCACATTCAGTGGACAGATTATGGGCATACGGACCTACTGTGAAGGTACAGAAGAGGAGAAGGAAACTCTTACCTTTATTTCACTACTTGGTTTGCTTAAGGCAAGAGCTTCTGACATGAGTAGTCACATATATGGCCTCAGAACGTAAACACTAACCAAAAGATGCTACAGCATGGACTAACCGCAGTTTCTAAACACCTTTCTAGGAACAACCAATGGGCCCCAGAAAATTTAAGAAGTTGGTAGCAACTGTTCAAAATCTTGGCTTAAAACCCAATTTCCAAGTTTTTCCCTAATTGCTTCATTTTAATGTGGTGTAGCGCATCTTTCCATGTGATCAACCGCATGTAACAAACTCTCAGGGGGACCGGGCTCGGGTGGTCTCCTGCAGCAGGATCAGACTGCTCTGAGACATTACCCAAGGCAGGATTTTGACAGCTGCTGGAAGGAAGACAACAATTCACACATGAAAACAATTTCAATAAAGTTGCGATAACCCCATTGCAGATGAACGCTGCTCACGCTGTCCCAAGTGAGGGCTGGGACACCATCCCCAGCGTGCTGGAGGTTGTGCCTATCACTGCCTTGTACTTGTTTCCTTTCTCTGAGTCACGTAGGTAAGCTTTAATTTCTTTTAATCATCTGTAATCAGTGGGGAAAATCCAAATTCACACCAATAGAAAAATTAGGCTCCGTTTACTTGTTAAATATCCCTTATTTCTGCTCAAGTTTTGCACTCTGTGACAAAATAAAATAAATAAAAAACAGCTTTATCTCACCTAAACTGCTATGAGACATGACAGCAAATCTGTCAGTCTCATAACCCAACACCACATGTATCTGTCTTTCCTTGCCATAAATTTCTGCTCAAGCAGCAGGAATATGACAGCTGTACCATGCACTGGCATATTCGCAATACTAAACCTCTCCAGAGTAGCTTGATGAAGGGATGAAAGCTCCATACCCCTTAGTGAAACAAAGCAAGCAAGGGAGATGGTAAATCCCAAACTGCCTTGGTGGCTAACAGCCCTTTGCACAGTTTGGTGAATAAATACTGCAGGAGAGCAGGAGGGAGCAGAGTTTGCAAACTGCAGCCTCTCTTGTCCTTCTGGAACCGTGATACTTTATGACTTCCAAATAGCTAAAAAATTGACTGCAGCTATGTGGTAAGCTGCTGCTTCCCCCGTCCCCTCCCACTGCATATTCATGCTATATTCTGCAATATTCTTCAATGGGAGCATGGTTGGGTTTTTTAATTATTATTTCAAGACTTATCTTTGAAGTAAGTAAATGAGGGAGAAGGGGAATTGCCATTGTGAAAGAATTACTTATCCGTAGTTCTACTGATTTCCAAGTATCCTACAGAGACAGTGGCCCCGGGACCTCTCTGACCCACCAGACTCACAAAATAGAAAATAAAAAATAAAAAAATGTATAAAAAGATGCAGGGAACTAACTATGTTTTGTTAGTGAAACTCTTGCTTTTCCTTCTACTTCTCATATACCGTTGTCACACATTGTAATCATACAGGCAGTAGTTGATCCAAATACCTTAAGGTCTTTCCACAGTCCTTGAAACTATCCCATATTCACTGGTGGCATATGTCCCCGAGGCTCCCTTCCCTCCCATGCTGTTAAATCTCTTGTCTTTGCATGTGCTTTTCAGAGTATCAGTTCCCTACTTGCCTTTGCTGCTTAAATTGCTACACCTAACTGAGGATCTCTAAATTGCCCTTGCCTTTTAAAATATTTATTCTTACTAATGGTGTAACCAAGGGCTTGTAAATTTAATAACGTGCTGAGCTGGCCTTACCATAAAATAACTCTGGTAGAGACAGTAATATCAAGTAGGACAAACAGGAGACATATTGCATCAGGGAGACTATCTGCCCTCATGCCACAGAGAAGCAAGTAAATAGTGATCTGGAGCATCTTTGTGACAAGGAAAAGCCCTGGGCTCTTTCAAGGGCATTAGGAACATCTTCCCAGAAGGAATCATGACCACAGAGAAAAACTTTGTTTCTGAAGGTTTACATGAAGCCTAGAAGCCAAGTGCATCCATCATGTCAGGTGTAACTCAGCCAGTGCATCCACAAGGGAATCATGTGCAACTCCACTGGTTGTCTCCACACTGGTCCCCACAAGTGGGCTCAGGAGCAGACACGAGTACAAAACAGGCTTAGACCTGCCTGTCTGTTCTCTACACGGGGGCTCCCCCGCAAGCTGCCTGGGGAAACTCCTGCAAGAAGCCCACCAACAGCCCATTGTGTGCTCCTCATACCCTTTAACCCACATCTCTTGTCACGCCAAAACCACACCAACATGCACATCCATGCAATCCCATATGCTCTGGGATATGGACCCCACCTACCCCTAGTACCGAATTTGCAGATTCACTGAAATACAACATGGCAATTGGTTTCACTGCTTGGTGCTCCCGTAAAGCGGGGGCATACTCACCTCCAGGTAAAATTCTTCCTGCTGAACTATTCCAACTGAGCATGCCAGGTGCTTCAGAGAAACACAGACATAACCCCAGCCCTGCCAGCACTCAGAAACAAAAATAAGACAAATCTGTAGTAAAGTGCATCATTATTCAATGAGTGGAGGCATTAACATGCAGACAAGACAGAGAGAGAGGGAAGAGGCAACTCCTTCAGAGTGCCCATCAATCACTATGGCACGAACAGAGCCGACAGCTCCATTAACTCTGGCATGTGCAGGTCGCAGGCTTGCTTGCTTGTTTGTTTTTTAATATGTTATCAGCCTCATTCTGAACATAAATATTAAAGAATGGTAATTTACTGGTGATACAAGCAGAATGGTTTTTTAGGAGACGATTAACCAACTAGTTGGAGGAGCAGGGCTAAACAAGGAGTTTCCAGCAAAACTTTCTCCTCACTATGAAATATGGCTTTGACTCAGCAAAAAATCAGAGTGCCCCTTGTTCTCAAAAAAAACTTAATATTTTTGTTGGAAAACGTAAACCACTCATGAACTAACAATTTCTATTCTAATTTTCTGGGAAGTTTTCAAACAAATTTTTTCAGTTATTAGTGTTTTTGTCCAAACATGTCAAATTATTTGTTTTTCTTTTTACAAAGAAAGCTGAAGAAGTTTCTCCTGAAACCATCAATAAACGTGGACATTTTTATTGTTACCATGAAAATTTTCAGGATGAGATGATGTGGAAACCATTGCAGTACAGGGATGCAGGGATAGCGTGGAAAAAGCATGAGAAATGGTAAGTGAAACAGCCTGAATACCATGAAATTGGACTGAAATTCTACAAATAAAAGACAGTTGTTGCAGAAAAGTAGTGTTTAAGGTTTAAGGTTGAAGGTCCATTCCAGCTCAAGCCATGAGCTAACAGAGTCCTGGCCTCTGGGCAAGTATATGATTTGAAGGAGACCAGACAGTGCTACGAATGCCAAGTATTCCCAGAAAACACAACCAAATCATAGCAATAGCATCTGGGATGCAGCTTTTCCTTTGTTTTTGTGTCAATCAAGCTCGTTCCCAGAAATACAGATAAACCGTTCATGCACAGAGGTTTCCAAAATGCTGAAGACCACCTGTAGGCTGTATATAGACTTTTCTCTGCATATAACACAACAAGCAGGAGGACCTGGACTGGGAGCACATAACACAGGAGAAATTGTAGATTTGCCAAACGCAACCAGCTGAGGCCACTCTGCCCTGGGACTGCTCAGGCCCACCGGTGTCTGAGCATTGCTGTGGGCTTTTGCAAACCATCCCCACAGGTGTAAATGACCCCAAACACTGCACAGCAGCAGTGTCAGTCCTTTGGGTTGCACTCATAGCTGTTGCTACAACCCTGTGTGAGTGTGTGCACAAGGGAGTGTGCTTCAAGTATGAATCATTTTATTTCTCCACATATGAATAATGCCTATTGACTGGGCATCACTTAAACGACTACAACAAAATTAAAACCAACAAAAACGAGCTGATGGGCTGAGATGAAAGATACTGTATTTCCTCTGTGAAGGACAAGAATATAATGCATTCGGTCACCCAGAAAAACATACTGCAACATCTAGGTCTGTTCATTACAAGTAAATGTCAAGAGAGCTGAAAGAAAGAGAGGTCAAGCCTTCGCCTCACACAGCCAGATCTGGGGAAGCACCGAGTCACGCTGTGAATGCATTTGGAAATAAACACCAACGAGGGAAAGTAATTTTCTGTCTGGTTGTCATCAGCTTCAGGGCTAGAAGACATGAAGCTGTCACACACCATCATCAACACACCTGCAACACGCACCAGATGGGACTACTGAAGGCAATGAGATGGGCTGCGGCATTCAGGGGACATCCCGTCCAATGGCCTGGGCATCCCTCCTCACCACCATGCACCACACACCCCACTGCAGCAGGGCTTCCTCCATTTATTTATATGGATGCTCAACTCTCCTGAATGAGCCTACACACCAAAATAGGATTCCCCTACTGTTGCCTCCATCAGCAACTCAAAGAGGTCCTGCGTTGGCCAGAACATGTTGCCCTGGCGAGGAGCTGGATCACAGCATCCACTGCGTGTGCTAGGGGAACAAGGGGATTGTATGTCCTGGGGAGGGGAGACCGGGTGAGAAGATGCTCTTTTATAGCTGAGGGTATCTTGGAAATGTCTGCTGGCAAGTGACACAGAGTGGTGGTTTGTCATGTAGATGAGTCACAGCATGTGGACACGACCTGCATAACCACTGCCAACAGGTTCCCCAAGGGGAAAGAAAAAGTATTCCTCCTTTCAGCGGGCCTAACTCTGCTCTCATGCACACTGATGTTAAACCAGAGTAACTGAGTCTCAGCACAGCAGAAATCAATGAGATCACTGTCAAGTCCAATGTCAAACACACGCGCTTACAAACTTGCCCAAGGTAGCATTACAGGGATTTTATACTATCCTCTGTGAACTAAAAACTTGAATGTTTCCATTCAGTTTTTGCAGAAAGCCTCGCTATACCTGCATGCACCTTTATCAGCATGTTCAGAGGACTGTGAAAACCCACAGAGCATCTCTCATGTTGAGACCACGTGTGTGAGTTGCCTGCATGAACACCTGGAAATCACTGCTGTTATCCAGAAAATATTGCCTGGGTAGCAGCTTCCTTACAGCCCATGAAGGAAGTGCAGTTTAGGAGAACCTTGAAGTTGCTCTAAATTGCCTGTAGTGGAAAAAAACCAGCCACTACAAGGCCCTTAAGGGGCAGGAATGTACGAGTACATCTACTATAGACAGCATCAGAACTGCAAACTGATGATCAGAGGCCAAACCTGGGAAACATCAGCTGCATTTCTAGCCCTCAGACTATTTCATTATTTCCTATAAAACAAGCTATTGTATTAAACAAAAGTCAGGGCGGCTTGCTGAACGCACCCACAATGAGCATTACTCAGCCTGTGGCCCAACTCACGGCTCAGCTGCAAAGAGCTGGGTTACCACCCCCTCCAATCTGTCGCTATATCTGTACGCAGTCGCTCCCTAACCCGGTTGTGTCAAAATGATCCAGGTTGGCTTACTATTTAAATGCATGGAGGGTTTTCTTTAACCCAGATCGTTTTGACTGATTTGGGTTAGAGAAGGAGTGCAGCTACGCCTGCAGATACTGACCCCGCAGCAGTGGGGACAGTGCCCAGCCACTTTGACCCTGGCCCGGGTTCAAAGCCTTTGAACCCAGCTCAGCTGCACATCTGGCCACAGCTGTAGATACCGTTCAGGAAAAAAAAGGCATATGAGGTTGCATTCAGTGTCACAGATGAACTATGTACTGTAAAAAGTTAGGGTATGATCCACGGGAAATACCACTCAGCTTCGGATTCCATTATTACAATAAAAAGAGAAGACGCTGGTACTAATGGTCTTAATGTTTCAACTAAATTCTTCAATTTAGGGTAACTAGGAATGGCTTGTTAATACTACATAGCCATACACACAGATAGGCATCTCACAGTACAGGGCATGGCTTCAATCACCTCCCGAACCGGAGCTAAGTGTGTATTTGTTTCAGTCACCGCAACTCCAGAAAAACAAATTTTAAAATGGAAGCACACTGGAAGAGCTGGGAAGCTTCTCTCCCATAAGCAAAATGCCATCTGTTACCTGTACGGTAGCAAGGCAGTTCAGCTCTTTTTCTACCCCTGCGCTGGCTGCTGTCTTGCACATCAGAGCTCTTGCTTGACTTCCCAGGCATGGGCAGAGCTCACCGAGGGACCCATGCAAATATAATCTGCAACTCAGAGTGGGAGGGAAACAGTTTTGCACCCTTCTTTTGTTCAAGAGGCATCAGCCCCATGTCCAGAATAACAATTGGGTCAGTGTCAAAAATAGTGAGACTCCAAGAATCTGTACCCCAAGTTTCTTGCCTAGGCACACCATCCCATAGTATCTTCCAGCAATCTCTGCTACCAGCCTGACTGAGAGCCGGACGATGTCCTCCTGCTGGCTAACATAGCTGTAAAGTGGGAAATGATATTTTCTTGTTTCACAGAAGTTTGGTTAGACTGAACATATTTGGCTTTGTAAAATACATCAAGATCCAGAGATGAAACATGTTCCTTAGGTGCAAAATACTAAATGATTGCCTTAATTTAAGAACACAGGATCTGTAATCCAGAATTTGTTTGGGGACATTCTAAAGGATTAGACTCTTCAGATTCATTCAAAAAAAGGAGAAAAACTGATTGCACATATGCTTCAGCATAAAAGTATTTACCTGACATCCAGCCAAAACCATTTTATCTCTGTAAGCAATCCTTAAACACTGCAGAATGCATTCACTCCTTTCATTACCAAATTACTTTTTAAGAGTTCAGCAGGTAATTGAAGTTCCAAATGTCTTAAACTGGTTTGGCAACACTGAAATTTCTTAATGGACTTGCTATCCAAGAACTTTAGAGGGGAAAAAAATCAGCTGGATACTAAATATATATCCTAAAATAAGATGGATTCAAATTACACCAAGAAGCTGGCTTTTAAAGAGGGAGAACATTTTAAATGAAGAGTAAATCTCTGCTCAGAGGAGGTTCCATGCTGTTGAAGCTTCAGCTCATATTCAAAACCATGGGGCAAAAAATCCTGTGAATTTTTCAAAGACACTGTGTTGGCCTAAATCTGTTCCTATTGAACTCAAGGGCTGTTAATTTCGACAGAAAACTAATTAGGACAATGCTGTCCCATATACTTTGTACTATTAACATATTCTTGTTAAAAATGGAGGGCTCTAAAACCTTTTTCCTAGATAAAAAACGTTTTGTTCATTACTTTTCCAATTCACTCAGCAGGAACAGTGAAAGGAATGAGCCTTTGCTCACACAGCAAAGTCCTCTGCACTTAACCAGCGCTGCGGTACCCAAAGGCGTGGGCAGGAGGGCGATGAGCAGCACGAAGCCCGCAGGCTGGCCAGGCGGCCGCCAGCTCCAGAGGTCTAATGAGGACTCTTGCCCCAACTACACCAATAGCTTTTGGCCAACCATTTTCTGCCTCAATTCCTCACATTTATAAAGTGGAGATGATGGCAGCGTTCTGTGTTAGTTATATGCACTGCTTTAAGTGTTATTATTTTATAGGGCTTTTCATGCACAGCCAATTTCCCAGTTCTCAGAGAGGAAGTGAGGCACGGAGCAATGCTAATTGCTTAATGTCATCCAGCAGGCCACAGCAGAAGTAGGACCTTCATCTCCAGAATTTTACATTATCCACTAAACTCATCTACAACCTTGGTACTACAAGATAAAAATTAGCTTGCTGTTTGTCCAGCACTGTCAGACAACAGGATACTTGCTTACTTCTGCTAACATTGCTATTTGCAGCCTATCTTGTTGTCACTGTTGTTCCTACAGAGAAAGCACAATATTAGATTTGTAAAATCACACTATATGGGAAGACACTGTGATGGCAAAGGCAGGATTACAGTCTCACTGCAGGCTCCAGCAGCAGGGAAAGCCGGTGATGATGTGCACTGCTCATGGTCTAACACGAAGAGCTTTAATGATGACAAGAGGAACACAGAACAACAAGACCAAGGGCTTTGCTTTGCACAGCAGCAATCTTTTCTCTTAGGATTTCTGTAATGCAAAAATATCTTTGTTCTGCAATGGATCAGTTTTCACAGCAAGGGGATAACTGATATTTAAGATGAACAAGAATAATTGAGGAACCTTCTGGTCTGACACAGACCAGAAAAGATGAGATGCATAAAATTAAAAGCCCAGTAAAAGATGCTGTTCTAGCACATAAAGACTCCTGTATCCAAATTACGGTTCCCACCCAAAAAGGCACAACTGTTTCATCTTACAGGGATGCAACACTCATTCCTGTATCACAGCCTTGCTGCTGAGGCATTTCTGTTGCAACATTGCCACTTGTAAATATAAATTGGGGATACCTACAACTTTAGGATGAAAGTTTCTGGCTGCACCTAGATGCACTGACACCAGCAGAGTAAGCCGTTAGAAATATCAGTCGAGCTGTCTGTCAGATAAAGCATGCCAGGCTTTACCTAAGGGAGCCTCAGGAAAGTTCTGGATGCAGGAGCTCAAGAGCTCCTGACAGAAAAGCTTGCAATTCAGCTGCTGCACCCTAATTTAACCCTATATGAACACTACATGCCAAAAAGCATGAGGGGGCTGAGATATTGGGAACTTGGCTCCAGCCAGCATCAGAAAAAGCACCCATTGATTTGGGATGCTGGAGACAACCAGAGCCTGCCTTTCCCCTGCTTTGCATGCAGCAGGTGTTCACTCACAAGTCCCTTACCAAGCAGTGGAAATAGGAAAGCTCTGCCTGACCAACACGTGGTGTTTAACAGCTTATAAACTTCTTTAATAACAGTAACATCATTTCACATTTTACAGCCCCTTTCATGCTGCAGGACCGCAACGCACTTTGCCATCTTAAACAATGAGCTGTGACGTGCTGGACCCGTGCGCAGCTGGAGAGGAAGAGCTGAAGATTGGTGAGGTTTCCTTCAGGCACTCAGGCTGGGCGTGACGCAGGGGAAGCCCGGGTGTGCCCGGATGGCTTCAGTAGCAGCCGGGAAGGATGGGGTGTCTGGACGTGGTGTCTGCATGTGCTGTTCCTGACACAGAGCTGCCAGAGGCTGTGTGCGTTTTACCTTGCCTAAAGCAAGAGAGGTTACGCAAAGACAGTGGAGGTGTTAAGAATAACAGGATCTTCACCCTGAAAGCCCTATGGAAGAGTCACAGATACAAATTACCTGTCAACACTAAAATGCAGCAATTCATATAGTCAAATTCAGCAACTATTTATGCTCACCAGCATTGCAAAGCATAACCTCAGAGTAGAAATGTAGAAAAGCAAGAGAAGAATACAGCTATCCCAAGAGGAATCTGACCAGGATATTAGGAATGCAGCCTTCCTTTCCAGAAATTGCTCGGGGGGTTCCTTAGTTGCACCAACAGCTTCAAAACTGTGAAGCTCAAGTCTTAGCTTCAAAAAAAGTGCAGTTTTACTACCTAAGTGCCTCTTAGGGGCTCAAATGGATGAGTGCCAACAACAGAGCCGTCAGCACCTACTCATACATGGAGGCTTTCTATCTAAAATCCCGTTTATCAGCAGAGTCCCAGCAGGACTACAGTATGATAAACACCTCCGTGACAAGTTCTAAACTTCCAAACTAACACATTCATTTACTTATCTGTGTGTAAAAGTGTGATACTGAAACGGACAGTTTTCTTGAGCATCAATACCTAACCCAAAGCAATCCATTACAGCTTTCCCATTTGTTTCTGGATTGAGAATAAACTCAAGTTACTTCAGCACAATAGAAATATTGTGTAGAATTACACAATAGAAATATTGAGACAGTTTCAAGAGACTGAATACAAGATTTATGTTCACTCCTACATGCTGAATGCCTCCTATAAGGAGATACAAGCCCAGGCTGGTGCCCGCCAAAGTTCTGCTGTAAAGCTCCTGCGCCACTGACGTTAAGAGGAGCTGTGCAAGGATGTGTCCAGACGAGGCATCAGGGACTGATGCTGCAACAGCCCGTGGCTTTCTGGATCGAGGTCATTCAAGTTTCATTTACCGTAGCTGAGAGGTGTGGGTGTTTGTAACTCTGGTGTTTTAAGGTCTTACATAGTACCTGTGTCTGTAACTCTATAGCAAAGTTAAGGATGAAACTTATATAAACTCCTACATGAACTCTTTGGTCATGGAGGATTTTTAAATCATTTTTTACAGATAGTCAAAATAAAAAACATCTTTCATAAAAGATGACAGCCCCAACTTCAGATTCCCACTGCTTGAAGGGAAACAGGACAGCCAAGAAACTGCAATATGACAAGCACAGTTTTGCTTTCCCCAGCAAAAGATCTGCAACTCTCCACTATCAACACACAGGACAAGCAGGATTGAGGATGGAGACAATAATTTGTTGCTGTCTGATTCAGAAAGCAGATAGGATTGCAATGGCAAAACAGCAAAGAGTGACACTCCTGTGGGTTCAGGCTGTGGCAGTACAACACATGGGTGCCCAAGACCAGTTCAAATCAGGTCATAAAATCCAATTCATCAAAATAACCTTTTAAAAATAGATTGCTACAGTTGGCTTCCTCTGAAACCTAACTGCTCCAGGCTGCTGCCTGAGCCACCATTTGCGGGGTGTCCGCACACCAAAAGGAAAAGTAATGACTAGGGAGGTTTTAATTCAGTTCCTGCAACAGCTCTCAGGGAAAATACATACGTAGATTGGAAGAGCAAAAATGGAGCCTGGAGAGGAGATCCCTTCAGAAGTCATTAGCTGCAGCTCTTAACATAGCTGCATGTTAGATGAAAAAAAAAAGAAAAAAAGATGAAAAAAAAAGGAGCTTAGTCATGCTTGTTCGCCTGTGCACTCTGCATGCCTGCTAGAGGCTGCCCTCCACGCTATCCTATTAGTTTCAAGATTTTCAGTTTAATCTGTATGAAGTTTCTGTCTTGTCCACTTGACATTCAGCTACTTTGTGTGCAAATAGAGGTCACTGCGCACCCCAGGAGCAGGACAAGAGGAAAAGGAGTAACAGATTCCCCCCATAGCACTCTCTCGTTCAGTTCAACAAGACGGAGGCCCATTTGGATTGGGGATATCTAGAAAACAGAGCCAGGGAGCAGGCTTGCTCCTTCTTAAATCTTCCAGGTATACATGTGCCAAAGGAAGCCTTTGCTGGGGAGCTGCAGCCAGCAAAAAGTAATGGCTGTGCTCTGGACTGGGGAGCAATGGGGGGGCAGTGGCATTTACAGAGGGAGAGAGCTCCCGCACAGATCTCTGCACTCCACAGACTGGTGACCACTGCCTGTGCTATACCTCCCACAGCTTCTGTCTCTAAAGAAAAGAAATACAAAGGTAACTTCCAAAAAGGAAACTTTCCTTTGCCTATATATTCCCACAGCAAGATGCAACATGACTTTCTATTTCTTGTCAGTGTGAAAATTACTCTTTGGAGTAGCACTTAATTACAACTCTTTGCAGTTCTCTCATTCACATGTTACATGAGGAATGTTATTGGTAAATACAGGTGGTATGTGCAATCAATTCAGCGCTTTTCAGAAGGCCATGGGTATTTATTCTACCCTGGACAATGCCCCTTAAGCCAACAGCCCCATTTGGAATAGCGACACACAGGTTTTACGTTTGCTAGATATATTCCAAGAGGAAAAAGTATGAGGAAAAATGAGACCAAGAAAAGGAAATCATATACTATGGTTATAGCTCTGTTAAACTCTGCTGTATGGAATCAGTCAGGAGGTACCTTCCCATGCCCCGAGTAGCTAACGCGCCCATGGGAGACATCCACAGCATAAACTTTGTGGCAGAGGGGTTGGCTCTGCAGTGAAAGGGAATCCGGCACTCGTAAAAGACAACAAAAGCAGGATCAGAGCTGTAAATGGCTCCTGACAGCACTGTCCTCATGAAGAGTCTCTGGGAAATATGGAATATATTAGCAAACCTGGGCTGGAAAGCAAAGCATTTTTAAGTAGGTGGAACTTTTTAATATCATTAAATCTCTCTTCCATTTAGCATTTAATAGATGTAACTTTCACAGCAGCACGCTCACTACAAAAAAGGCACAGGGTACCCTACCAAATAGTGAGCAGAACTGACCCAGAGCCCAGGTGCCTCGTTTTGTCAGCGTTCAGGTAACACGATGATGAGCAAAATCATCTGGATTCTTAACACACTAGATTAGAAATATCCTTACTTTGCTACCAGTCCTCTTTGGCCCCATCCCCACACGAGTCTGTCAGCTGAACACGGGCCAAAATTTCTGCCTGTGTAAATTACTGCAGCTCCTCTGCCGTCACTGGCATTGGGCCATTTTTTATACCAGATGTGGCTCTGACCTATGTATATTTAAAAATAGGGTCAGTGTAATAAAAATCTTAAGACCGTTTGACTGGTTGGTGCAGACATAGGCAAGGTGTGTTAATCCCATTTCCAGAACTAAGGCCAAGACGTACAACCTGTCTGAAGTAGGTCACCTGCATCCATATATAGGCACCCATAGCAAGTGGTTTAAGAAGAGCCGAGTCTTTGCACATCTCTCTGATTTCACCTGTCACTTCAGCCGTGACTTTTGACAATCCTACAGTAAAAAGGGATTGGTGTGCTTTTCCTGGCCCGTGCCCTGCCAACAGAAGAAAAAGCCATGCAGCGCTTTGTCAGGGTTTGCTCCACCACCACCAGGAAGTGGGTTTTTTCAAGAACACGTGAACAAAGTCCACACAACCTCAGGAAAACCACTTACTACAGCTTTGTGCCTGATTATTCCCTTTTTATAGATGGGTTTGATGAGACTTCCCTATTCTACACAAAGATTGTGACTATTTCAGTGTTCTGAAATGCTGTACTAATTCTGTGTATTATTTCTAATTACTATTATCACCATTACTACTGCACACCAAGCGGAGCTGAGGATGGCTGCGCCAAGCAAAGCAATTATTGTTCATCCTGCACGTCTCGAGCACTGCTTGACTTCAGAGGTGGATGCTGCAGAAACCTGTCCTTTCACTACCAGAGTAAGAACCTGCCAGCCATTGGTTTTGAACTATTGCACCTGAGCATTGTAAGGCTCCCAGGTGCAAACATCATGATGGAGCTGAAGCTGGATCAAGCACTGAAATCAATCCCAATCACAGCAACCAGGTCCAAGCTGCCAGTTACACCTTACTGCACAACTCAATGATGAAGACAAGGAGCATTTTTTAAAAAGAAAAAAAAAATTCCCATGATAAGGGCTTACATGCTGGGAAGTGTCATTTTTACAAATTCCCATTACCACACAGATCAGTTTTAATTGATCTGAACTCATCTAACCAACAGAGTTTTCCCTCTGTTCAATTGTAGCACCAGAGGTGTTTTAAACCGAGCTAGTGTTAACAACTTTCTCCTGGCCTCATATAGTTCAAGACCGTCTCATTAGGAATTTGATAAATAACCTGAAGCAGCAGACAGATTCCAGACTAACAGGAATCTGTAATAGATAGCTGACCTATTTAACACCCCAGCTAACTTTCCAGCAGGATTGAGTTGAATAGGAGCAAGCTGTTAATGGGAGATTCACACACTGCAGATCTAAGCCCTCGAAGCTCACGAGATCATTACTATTTACCTGGTGGGCCTGACTTGCTCCTTCAGACTAAATTTATCTGAATGCTTCAGACTGACTCTATTAGCATCACTCCTGAACTCTGCCTCAGCACAGAAAAGCAGAGCAGGAAAGTTAAATTGCTGAAACACAGTGGCAGTCAGATCCAAGGAGGCTGGCTCTTCATGACATATTTCTGTGAACAAGAGGCATTAAACGTGAAGCAGAACACCCAAGGATTTTGGCTCTGTGTCTTCACTTCATAAGGAAATGCTTTCTCTGTGCCGCATCAAAGCAAGACAGGCATTTGGTGCAGTCACCATTAAAAGACTGCAGTGTGATAATAATGGTCTTCGATAGTGAGGGGCATCTCCTAGAAGAGAAAACCTTGCTATTTTTCCTGTGCTTTGCAGTACCTCCTATGGCTGCCTTCCCCATTCTGAGCATGATACATGCATAGGCTTTGCCTGTTCCCTCCTTTCACTATGTACCCAGCCAGAGTCTGCCAATTTTTTTCTCTAATGTGTCAGAAAACCTACCTTTTGCTTTCCATCCCAAAAGCTACAACTCCAATCAAACCTTTTATTGTCTCGTTTCTGTGATTTCCTTTGGCTTCTGACCTTCCCCACACTGACATCACCCGCTTCCCTTCCACAGAGGATGCAGGCTGCAATGCCAAGTGCCCTCCAGCTCTGAAGTGCTCTGCTAGATAACTGTTGCATTCTTCCGTGTTTTTTTAGGTTTCCCTACAGTTTTCTCATTTCTTCCCTATTTTTCTGCTTGTACCTTATTCTCAGCCATTCCCTCTGCTCCACACCCAGTGCTAGACTCCGTAACTCCTCTGGCTTGTCCTTCAGACATGTTTAAAAGCAAAACAAAGCAAAAGACAATTAACATTCAGTTAAATGAATTCACAATCCACTTGACAGCTTTTATTGTAAGCACTTGATGTCAGGGATCGTCTTTTTGTTCAGTGTTCACGCAGCATCTGCTTCAGAAGGAACTAATCAGTGACTGAGACAATAATACAAATAATAAACTCTGGTAGAGAACCATCATAACATAATGACAATATTGTAGGCCCTATAGAAGGATAGCCCTATTGGAAGTTTTACTGCATCCACTCACAACCCTTCAAATGGTCTCCTGCACCTATAGCTTCGAAAGCTACACAGACTGACGGGTACAGCACTTGAAGGACCTGCTGAAACCAAAGGCAACCCGCTGAAACTTTTCATCTGGAGTTTCCACTAAACTTGTCCCGTGGGAAAAGACAGTAGTAAACAGTGGAAGAGAAACACAGTCCAGACATTTCCACAGAAGTACTGCATATTTCTTGCTAGCTATTATTTTTAACCTCTTGCAGATTTATTTTTACTACAATTTAAACGTATCTGTTATATGCCATAACATTATTATTATGAGAGACACTAAAACAGCAAAGTATTCTAGGCACTTGATACCATTTTACGAAACAGGGAATTAAAGCCAGCGATGACTGCAGATCAGTGCAGCAGCCACGAATGCACATGACCCCCTTTCCACCTTACTTCTTATACCTCCTCTGTAGGCAGAGGGAAGATGAACAAAAATTGTGGAATTATTCCAAAAGTTGTGGTGTGCTTTCTCTTGCTGTTTAACTAGGAGGGAGCAAAAAAGGAATTAAAATGCATCCAATGGGATGAACTTCTGCTTGCTGCTACCAGGCTGTGGGCACAGCCTTGGGCTCACAAGCCCACAGCCACCGAAGCCACTAGCTAAGCCTACATATCTTATACCAAAAACTACTTGGGATTGACACATACCTTAGAATCACAGAATAGTTTGGTTGGAAGGGATCTTTAAAGGTCATCTAATCCAACCCCCCTGCAGTGAGCAGGGACATCTTCAATTAGATCAGGTTGCTCAGAGCCCCGTCCAACCTGGCCTTGAATGTTTCCAGGGATGGGGCATCTACCACCTCTCTGGGCAACCCGTGCCAGTGTTTGACCACCCTCATCATAAAAAATTACTTCCTTAGTCTGAATCTACCTTCTTTTAGTTTAAAACCATTACCCCTTGTCCTATCACTACAGGCCCTGCTAAAAAGTCTGTCCCCACCTTTCTTATAAGCCCTCTTTAAGTATTGAAAATCCGCAATAAGGTCTCCCCGGAGCCTTCTACTCTCCAGGCTGACCAACCCCAACTCTCAGCCTTTCCCTGTAGGAGAGGTGTTCCACCTCTCTGATCATTTTCGTGGTCCTAACTTTGAGGCTTTCATTACATTTTTCACTAAGCTGTTTTAAATAAGCAAAAGTTTGTTTGCACAAGGGCCTCAGGTTTTGGCTTTACAGTACTCTATTAAGTCTAATAAAATACATTTAAATAAATAAATTCTGTCTTCGTTAATCAGCTTAGCTTTTCAGTGCTCCAACACTGATGGATGTCTATTCGTATCTAGACAAACTATGGTAGAGCGTAACTTTCCACTCCTGAAAAGCACTGCTGCAAAGCTCTTTGTTTTCAGCTTGGATGCTGTTTGGCACAACAGTTTGACATTCACTTACAAGACTGGTGAAAAATATGCATCGCTAATTTTCCTAAGTGCCATGCCAGCACCTCCGGGGGCCATGCATTTGCCTACCTTCCCATACAGTAATATGATTTGCTCCCAGCTAATAAAGTGGACTTCAGATCAGCTAAGGAAAGACTTTAGCTAGGGTGTCCTCCTTTGTTATTGAATGATATATTCATGGCAAAGAGCTAAAGTTGATAACGTCTTTAAAATACATAATTTTTTTTCCCTAACGTGGGGGATACAAGCCGATAATCCCTGCAGATCTTTTTCTCCCCCATTGCTTCCGTGGTTTATCATGTCCAATTAGCCATCTGCCATGCCTGCACTGCCATACAAAGGAAGCCCGCTCTCCTCCACCGCAGCCCATCAGCAGGGCTATTGTCCCGGCTGACAAACAAGAATCAGACACTATTGTTTCCAGCTGACGATGCTGCTCCCAATGTAGGCTGCCAGTTGCCATTAAAACAGCGGGAGCGCCAGGGTACACTCCAGGAGTCAGGAACCATGCCAGCAGCGCCAATATTACCAGGGAACCTTTACAAAGCGCTTTTCACTATACATTCTAATTTCAGGTAACAAACCAACCTGGGCCAACTATCACTCTTCATATCCCGGCTGCACCGGAGCATGCCTGACCTACTGCCTTTAGTGTTTTACCAAGCGCTTACCTTGCAAAGAAAGGCTCACAATCCCCAGAAGAGAGCAACATCTTGGAGTCAAATCTTTCCTTGTAATGATTTTTTTATTTTAAAGTTAAGGCATGTCTTCTGCCACTTCAGCACAGCTTATTCCACACACACAAAAAACAAAAAAATAGTTTAAAAAACCTGAAAACTCCACTAAGTCTACATGGCTACCAATTATGCAACGAGGTTAATTTAATTTCTCTCACAAACACCGCAGACACCCTTTTTCCCAAGGCCACTTCACTAACAGAAATGACCAGAGCAGCTGGTCTGCCAGTCACAGAGATGTTAAATTGAAGATCATTTCCTCTTATTATTCTCAGCAAAGCATGATGTGACCTTACGCCAAAATCTACAGTCTGACTAATTATGGTAGTTTTGTTTCATCAGCGAAACTGAAATGCTGGTTCATATAATTAAGGTTACAAAGAAAAGGAATTTCATTTTTAGTTTTAAAGGCAATTTGTTGCCTTGAAGTGGGAGTGCGACAAATTTAGCCTATATACCTGTATGTTCTCAGTCATTATATTGTGTAATTTGGAAGAAACAGAAAACACTCCTAGATTTTAGTAACAAAGCTATACACGTTGTTAAGGGAGAAAGAACCCCAATAAACCACAATTTATTCTAGGCACTAGTTAATGAAAATGAGCAACCAAAATGAATATTTATATTTAAAAGTAGAAACACAATTATCTCCTAAGCCCTTGATTAGGAAACAGGAATTATTTAAACTTCAGTAAATGTTTTACACGGTATTTTGCACTCCAGCATTGAACATACATAATTTTAATATACCACTTTGAATCTTCACTGAATAGTTTAAAATAAAATAAATGAAAAGCAACTGAAACTAATGTTATTCTACAGTAATCACATACGTAACGACTTTCGCAATGACTTACAATAGAGGAAAGTCTTTGCCTTGGATTCAAATAACAGGCTCATTCTGAACCAAATCTGAAATACGACATGAAAACTTAAATATTTTGCCGAAATATTACTCCAGTCTTAGCACAAAATGCTCTAAATCCCATTTTAACACACTGCAGTCCACATATGGCACAGGTGACTGACTCGAACCTAGATTTACAATTGCCGTTGCGGTGCATAGGCCAAGTTCTGTTTTCAGTTACATCCGTGAAAACTCCCAAACAATTCCTCTGACGTCCTCTGGATCTGCATGACAGTAACACAATCTGTCCCAGAACTGAGTGGAAAAAAACAAAATTCAAAATATTATGACTTCTTTCTTTTACAGCCCTCCACCTTTTAGGGTTCTCCATTCAGACAATCATATTTGACTTCTCTTTTCATATCCAGCTTTCTTTTGCAACACATATATTGTAATATTCGCTGTTATTCTTGCCAGATTCGCTAGGCAAAATTCCCCAAGTGGCAGAGTCCCTTCAGTTAAACACAGGGTGCGTGTGCCATGCAAGGCTGTAAAACAGGAGTTGTTTATCCAAAGAAATATTAAAAGCAGGACACCAGTCCAAATCAAACAAAAGCACAAATACCTCTAAGTTGTTTCATGACTTACTTTAAGTTCCAGCCATAAAATGCACAGTGCTATAGGTTTATAAGGCCTAATACTCCTTAAGTATTTTCTTTGATATAACTATGAAGTACTTAAAATACCACTGGGTACTGTACGGTATGTGTCGCCATGGAGCAATAAAGCTGCTATACATCCATAATCAACCTTCCTAGGGACCGTAAGGTCACAGCAGCTGAAACAACAGAATACTTCATCCCCAACCTTCAGGAGGCCCAGAGCACCTGTCCAGCCAGAGGACTCCCCTGCGGGCTCTTAACGCGAGGGTGTGCTTGGAAATTAAACCAAAAAAAAAAACCCACCAAACCCATCAAAGTTGCTCCCATTTTTAAACTCTCATGTTTCCCTGCAGGTTATTATTATGGGACTTGATAAAATACACTACGGAAGGCAGGGGGTGGGAAATAGCGATAGTTGTATTCGCCTGGCCAAGTTGGATGCTCGCTTGTATCCGTGCAGCTCATCAACCCAAGACACGCACGGCCATCTAAGGCCACATGCAAAATGGTCTACACAAGCACGGGGAGGGTTGTACAGGGCTCCTCTCTGATGACTTTGGGATAGCACTTTTCTTCTTTCAGAGTTTCAACCCCAAAACACAGCATACGCAACAGGTTCCCCCCCCCCCAATAACTTCTGCAGGTGCCATATCGAGCCTTATTGCATTGCCTGTGCACTTTACCAATGTCTGTGCTATAAGCTTATGTTCGCTATTGCACCCTGTCCTGGAAATCAAGGATTGTGAACTTCAGTACATACAGCTCTGAACAGAAGCTGGGTGTGAAAGGCCTCTTCCTCTGGAAGTAATTCTGTTCAGCGTTAATTGAATTAATATCGAATAGAATACATATCTTCCTACTGGCTTATAACACAATGCAATCTCATCCAGAAGAAACACGTTGTAAATGACTATCAGATGTCACCCCTGTTGCCCTGTACGTACTTCTGAATGAGGAGGAAGGAAAAAGTATGGGAAAGAAATGCTTTTCTGAACATAAATCACCAATTTAAATCACTCCCTTCCAGGATCAGACAAAAAGAGATCCTTCCCTTTTGTCACAAGACCCCACAAATCAGCAGGTTCTGCCCCATTTCTGAGCAGTGTCTGCAGGGCTAGAGGGGAAAGAGGACAGTCATTCCCATCAAGACCTCTTGATTCACCTATGCGTCCTTTGCCATGTCTACGTGCCAATTCCCGGACTAGCAGAGCTCCCTCCGAGGGTCCTGAGGAAGAGGAGATGGGACAACAGCAGGGCAGAGCCACACGGCCTTCCCCATGCACTGGGGTACCCGGTGACAGAGGCTTGGGAGGATCTGGGTCCCCACATGTAGTGAGATAACCATCCTCCTCCCCTACGTCAATCACATGAAAAAACACCTCCATTAGACAATAAGGAAAGAAAGGAACAAAACTCATATTCCTGCCAGGGTCATAGGTCAAAGCCTCCAGAGAATGGTAGAGATTTTAATTAACAGCATCACCTTAAAGGACACAGGAGCTTTCCAGGTGGTAGGCACAACCTGACAGTCTTTTCTACAACAGAGACTCCTTTATCAGCACACATTACCAGACCAGGCCTTATACATTATAAAGCCTCAAGGTGAGGAAGCCAGGTGTCACACGAACACCTCACCACCAGTGACAACTCGATTGAATCAATTTATCTGCTCTACAAGGAGACACTTGGTTCCATCAACCTCGAGAAGCACTTCTCTGCAGACATCACTTCAAGCACATCTATTGATCAAACAGCTTGGCCACTGCCAATCATTTTAAAGTTATTCAGTAGTGGAGCTGCCAGTCACTCATGCACAAATGAACAACGCTGGAAGTATAACCGGCTGGTGGAAAGCAGAAAGCAAACAGAGTAATTCATCGCAGTCAAAGGAGATGGAACAATATCAATTTTCAACTCACTCACAGGAAGTATCAATGACAAAGTCAGCATCTTCGTCTCAGACATAATCGATGTTATACTAAGTGCCAGAAAAATAAATTAGAAAATAAAACTGTACCTGCTAGTGGATAAGAAATATTGATGTTTACCCTTGCCAGTAATTGGTAGTTTGCTAAATTGTTTTGTCACTGACCTCTATAAATATTTAAAATTTTGGTAAAGGATTTCCTTATGTGTTTCACCTCTGCTTCCAAAACACACTGCAGAAATTCCTGCAGCTTAGGCACAAAGGTAAAGCTTTCCCTCTGTGGCTGTATCCAAGGGATATCTGTCATTTGTACGCTTTACAAAGGGACTTACTTTATGTTTGAAACAAGTATTTGGATTCAGTTCCATACAATATAAAAGTCTCAGTACACATTTAATATAGACTACTGAGAGTTCCAGAGAACTTGCTCATATTTTATCTGTCACCAAAATAGACATAAGAAACTTAATAAGACATACCTAGGCGTAGATTTGGTTTCTTACTCAAACATAAGCTCAAAAAAAGTGATAGACGTCGTGCAGAAATTACTGCCTCAATTCAGCAGCTGGTGTTATCCCAGAAATCAGAGCTGGAGACTGCAATAGTAATTTCTGCCCTTAAAGTCCCTCTGCCCACTAATTTTTATCCCAATTACATGGGAGTGATTCTCCAAAATAAGACTGAATTACACTCTGTGTATATCTGATGGTGAAAATTAGAATAGTCCCTACCCTGCCTGTCTCTGGGGAGGTTTAACTGACTGCCAGCATCAACCAAACAGGTGTTAAATCCACCCTTTTCTTAAGAGACATTCCTAGTTCTCATCAGTGTAAGCACCAGAACAGACCCTCCTTTATTACCTCACGTTAATTCCTTCAGTTCTATTTTCCAGGTACAGCTCAGAGAGAGCTGCTGCCTCAGTTCACCGCTGATAAGGGACTGCTACCTCCGAGTGTTTGGGTGCTGCTGGGGGAGACACGCCGTGCACGGCGCCATTCCCAGCATCAGCCTCCTCTGCTGGTACCAGGGAGCAGCCTATCGATCCTCCAGGCTCAGTGCAAAGCCCAGCTGGTTGCTAAAAGCCTCTGAGTGAGATATTAGTTGTTTGGACTCCATTTTTTTCACTGAAAATAATGAGTTCATGCTTTTCTGTGTTATAGCTATGAATTCAGGAAGAGTTTAGGCAGTTTAGTGCATGATCGTGCTATTGGAGCAGCTAATCTTTAAACCACATAGATTCATTTTTTGTTTGATGTGAGTGTACGAGGGCATGCAAGCCACAATGGTTATGCTTTACAAATCCAGAATACAAGTCAGGACAGAAGGAATAAAAGAAAAAAGCTAATATCAAGGGGAAAAGGATGCTAAGTCAATGCAGGTCTCTGCAGCTATTACAAATCAGACCCTATCTCACAGTCCTTACTCAGGCAAGATTGCCACTGACGGCCAAAAAGAGGAGTGGGAGAGTCAGCTGTGTCCTGTCTACAGTTGTTCTCCTAAGCCCCACATCAGCCAATCTCTCTGCCATCCATTAAAACTAACTTCAGACAGGCACAACAGTGAACGGTGCACAAACAACGCAGGAAACCAACAGTGCAATTTCACGTGAGTCGTGCCTGCTCTCGTGCTTTTTTCCCATTTCTCAGTGATGTTGCCTGGCCACTGTAACAGCTGACAATCAAAATTAACTACTAATAGGGTGGTTTTTTTCCCCCATGTCATCTTTTTGGACACAAGGTGCTACATAACAGCACAGAAACAAGAAGTTTGCCATCTCCTTTGATGAAGCTTAAGGTAGATGAGACAACCATCAGGAATGGCCTATGCATACATGCTTCAGAGCAAGGATGTGGCCTAGGCACCCCTTCCAGGCCCAGGTTCCTGTGATTTTGTTTCCTCAAGAAGCAGAAGTATTAGGAGACTTTCTGAAATCTCCAGATTAAATGCATAAGGCAGGTGACAAGTGTATTCATGGATCTACAGGTGAAATTTCAGGTGAAGGAGGCAGATTGGGAGAAATGTCTAGTCACATGGCTCCCTGTGCTGCTTCTTCATTTAGGAATACTTTTTTCATATAAGCTAGGCAGACTTGACTCTCTCCAAATTCAATTCTGCTAACATGCTTATGCTGAGAAGGCAGTGTCACAGAGAAATGATTCAGCTTTGGGTGAAGGAGGGGAGAGAAAGAAAAGGTGGGGGGAACCTTAATTAACAGGTTCCTTTTAAAAGGAAAATTGGTGGGTTGTTTTTCTTTTTTTAAACAAATCTGTCATTGTTGAGACTTAGGAAATTAGCTTGTAACCAGGCAAGCTATCAACAGGCAAATATCCTATGGCTTAATAGGTTGTGGATCACAAGATACACACAGCCAGACCTTATTATAGTTATCCTCTAGATCAAAGGGTTTTCACATAAATGGGGTGCAGTCTACCATAGCAGGGAGCTGCTGCAGGCCTTCAGGATTTCACTTCTTTAAAGCTTTGGTGATTACTTTTTTTTTTTGTAACTGGAGCTCAAAGCACTGTGTGTAGCTAATAAGCAGGTAGGAAAACAGCTGAAAAGCGAAGTCTTGACAAACAGCTGTGGCAATGTGTCAGTCCTAGCCTAAAAGGGTCAATCCCCTTATGAAACAAGCATTTAATCCTTTACAATTTTTAATTAAAAAACTACCAAGAAGCCTATAATACTTTCTTAAGATTTTGTCTTAAGATTGGGGGCAGGGGGGAGGAAAAGGCAGACTGCAAGTTGTTTCAGTTGAGATGCTGATCCTGTGCAAAGCCATGGTTTCAGAGCTGAGGGCTCCCACACAACCACCACCTCACAAACGGGTGGTGCAGTGGGGACCCCAGCACATACCCACTGCCCAGAGAATTTAATTAACCACTGCATCATTAACGAAGACCCCACGCCACGCTCTGCTGTAGCCCAGCTCCACTTCAGCATCCTCTGAAACGGGAGAGCGAAACACACGGCTCTCACGCAGCCCTGAGATACTTTGCGAGCCCGTCCCCGCGAGGTCAGCATCCCCGGCCGGCAGCGGGGCTGCGGGCGAGCGCTCTGCCCTCACTGCCCACCCGAGGGCGGCAGGGGTAGCGCCTACCGCTTCGCCCAGGCGGAGCGGGGCTGGCAGGGCAGGCAGCCGGCTCCGCTTCGAAATAGCGGCTGGTACCCGGGCGGCCGCCGTCGCCGCTGCCCGGGGTGGGGACCCGGCGGGGCCCAGCCGGCGCAGCCTCTCACGGAGGCGACAACGCGGCGGCTCTCCCCGAGCATCCCCGCGGGGCTTTTGTGCCTGCTCGGGGCGGGGGCCCGGCCGGTCCCCTCCCGAGGCGGTCGGCGGCGGGAGCGCAGCCCCGCGGTAGCATCCTCCCGAGGGCGGGAGGGGGGGACCGGAGCACGGACGAGCCGAGGGGCTGAGGCGGACAAAGCGAGGAGGCAGGCGGGGACCCCCTCCCCGCGGCTCCACTGCCGGCGGTGCCAGCGCCGCCGCCGCCGCCAGCCCCGCATCCCGCGGCGGAGGTAGGGCCCGGCGCTGCCCCGGCCCCTTCCCCGCGGCTCCCCTACCTGTTCGAAAGAAAGCATCCACCTCGGAGTCGGGGACAGCGCCTTCCTCCGCCGCCCCTTCGGCGGGATTCATGGCTGGGGGAGAGGCGGCAGCGAGCCCAGCGGCTGGTAATATCCAGTGAGTTAGGAGGAGGAGAGCCGAGAGAGAGAGAGAGAAAGAGGGAGGGAGAAGAGGAGGGAGGGAGGGATGGAGGCGCGTTTAGCGGCGAGCCCAGCCGAGCGCCGCCCGGATCATCCCTTCCGCGGTGCCTGCGGGGCGACTGCCCCGGGGCTAGGCTGCGCTGCCCCCCGGCTGCGCTGGGCGACGCGGCCCGGGGCGGGGTGCCGGTGTCGAGCCCCGCCGCCGCCGGCCCCCTCCCTTCCACCCGCTATTGTTCCGACCTGCTCCGCTCCGCTCCCCCCCGCCGCCGCTGCCCCTCGCCGCGCTGACAGCCCAGCCCAGCCCGGCCCGGCCCCCGGCGGCCGCCCCCGCCGCTTCCCTACCGGCACTTCCTGAGCCAGGCCGGGGCGCGGGCCGGGGAGGCTGCGGCGCCCCCCGCCGCCGGGGCAGCCCCTCCGCGGGGCGCGGCCGCTCCGCGCAGCAGCGCGCCCCGGGCGGGGGCGGGGGTCCAGCTGCTGCCGGCGGGCCGGGCACAGGTGCGGCCATGGGCGCCCCAGCGGGGGTGGATTTTTTTATTTCCTACCCCTGTGCGCTCCGCAGCCGTACTGATGTGCTTCACCGGTCTGCACCGCTGCCATGTCTCCCCTCTGATGAATAACCGCGGGGGCACGGCGCAGCGCTCGGCTGTCAGCTGGGCAGGTACTCGGGGAGAGAAAGTGAATGCCGGTGTGGTTACAGGGAAAAACATTTCTTTGTTTCGGGGTTTGGTGGGGTTGGGGTTTTTTTTTGTTCATGGGCTGTGGGGCACGATTGCGTTGGAAACGATCAGTGAAACTGCATGTTCTTGCAGGTATGCCTTCGTATTTTCTTCTTTACAGTCCTACGCAACTAAAGAGCCAAAAAGGAGTTTGAAAAGCCAAGACCTGGTCCCAGCTCAGATGTTGATTCAGCTAGCTAAATGATTTTTATTTCTCTGCTATAGCTCCAATATTTGTGATTTGGGACAATAATTGTTGTCTCAAAAGGAGTGCTGTGAGGAATACTTGTTTGTACTTTGTTAGCAGCTGTGTTAAATATTATTCCCTGAGCCCAGCTATCAAGATTTCAAGCACAGACAGGCAGAGATAGACAGAAAGACAGATGTTTGCCATTTGGGCACTTTCCTTTCTTCTCCTGTTCACCTATTTGAAGTCTCACCAGCTCCTCATTCTTCTATAATCGCGTAACAGCTCTAAAACTAGCAGCCTGCTTGAGGAGAAATGTTGCTGTTCCACGTATTCAAAACACCATTGTAAAACAGGAGTGTTACTCTCACACCTCACAGTTGTTCATCTTTGCTACCTCTGCCATTAGAAAGAAAAAGCAACTGTTGGAGTAATCACCCCTCTGGCTGTATTACCCTTGGGTAACACATCCTTGCTGCAAAATCGCATCTCCCAAGAACAAAAGCCTTTTAGGCCAGCGTGTCCCTGTGCCCTCAGTGTCATTATCCTGTAGGGGTAATGCCCAATCACCACTCCTTTGCCACTGAAAAACTCTGATGTTTAAGGGACTCTATAGGTGCATAGGAGGTAGTTGGCTGTAGAAGATGAGGACAAAACATCTCCAGGAACCTGGTCACCACAGAAGGACTCACTGGAGCACTTCAAAAGAGCTAAGTATCAGTCTAGTGCATCTCAAGAAAGAAAATACTCTGAATAGCAGAAATCTCAGAGCCAACTGGTTTTAAGTGACACTTTGGATCAGATCTCAATCTGCCAGGTAGATTAGCAGCTGAGGCTGGCAGAACCTTTCCTGTTTTAGCCCAGAATATTCTAGACAACAGAGGAACATGGGTTTCCTCCATCTGATCTCTTCGCAATAGAGCATAGAGGAAGGCTGGATTTGGATGTATGCTCACTGACTAGATACATTGCACTTGATAAAAGCGCTGAAACTTTCCCTGCAGAAACTTAACTGTCAAAATGGCATTGACCAGGCAGGTTGAGCACAGAGATCCCAGTCACATCTTCTCTGACCTTACCGTTTACTACTGGAATTGAAACAGAATTGAGAAGCAAATCATATGTCATGCCTGGGGACTGCAGAAGTAAGAGCAAACAACCTATAGAGATCTATCTAGCATTTAGTTTCCCTCTGGTTGCCTTATTGCCTCCCTTCTGATCTCTGATCTACTGCCCATTTCCCAAGCCTAACACCAGCTGTTTTTAACTGAAGCCATTTACCTATTTATGTTTATGGATAAAAAGGGTCATTACCCAACTATCATCTGCAGAAAATGTCAACACAAAAGCTATATCCGGGCTGCCGAAGCTCACTGCAGACTTCTGTGCTGCTTCTGAGCTCACCTCCTTAGGACAACCAGGATGCCAGGACCACCTCCATACCAGGAATGCCAGCAGTAGGGCATTACCACAGTGCAAGCACCAGATTACAATCAGTCTTGCAAACACCAGACTTTCTTCAGTGACCGCTCACCCCTTCTTCCACGTCACACCATGATGCAGAAAAGCCTCCCATCTTCCAGGCTTAAGCAAGCTGCATCATTTCAGATCCCATCTCAAGATCTCATCTCTGAATATTCACTACCCAGATTCCCTCCATAACCCTTATTCTCCCCCAGACTCTTACATACAGGTTGATTTGTGAGTGTGGGCAAAAGCCTTGGTAGCTGGCAAGAATGTGTCCTCCTCGTGAAGCACTTTGAATCCACTCAGGATTTGGTACAATCTGGTGTTTTTTAGAGTCAAAGCATTCCTTCTCCTTAGACAGGAGTTACCCCTAAGCAGTGAAGGTTTAGTATCATCCAAAGAGAATTAATGTTGTCAATGACAGAGAAATTTATATTCCCCTTTCATTATGAACCCTGCAGGTGTGGCCTACAGCATCAGTTGTAGAAATCATATCGGCTACAGAAAACATCTTTGTCTGTATAACCTGCAATCAAATGCGTTAGAAAACGCTGAGGGAGGGAGAGCAGTTCATTTAGCTGACCTGCCATCCTGATACCTACACAGATTCCTGGTTAATGATTAAACCAGTTAAGGCACTTACACTTCACCATATAAAATACTGATATCTTCTGAAAACAAACTACTTTTTGCTTTGCAGAACAACTTCATTAGAATGAGAATGGTCCCAGATCTCTCATATGTTGACACAAATGGGAATTTCCACTTTTTAAAGAATAAAAGTGTTTGCAGGTTTTTTAATCCAGTTTCATTAAAGTATATTAAGACTTAGCCATGCATTTTTGTTGCCCATGTGCTTGCATCTCCACTGGCCAGGGAAGCCCTGCACAATATAGTCACTGTTTTCATGGGATTATCATTGAAGCAACAGTCCTGCTGTCACATTTTGCACACACCTCTCATATGCACACACCATGGCAATGCAGGATGGGGAGTACCACGTTCAAATATCAGTAAATTTTAGTGCAACCCCAGACATAAGTGAGCTACTATTTTTATTAACATTGCAAGCAGAACAGGGCTGTCACTGTAAAATATCATTAACAGCTAGGAACCACTATGACTTCAGTTCAAGTCTCGGCAACAAGTTTACGGTTTTTGTTGTTCAAAGAAGAGCTGTTAAATATAGAATGAAATACTTTCTGCAATGTATAATTCACTTTTTAGATATAATGCTGAAGGCACCTACAGTTTCCTTGAAAAACAAAACACAAAAAGAAACCCTGTAGAATTACATAAGCCAAATACACTAGTTTCACTGACAGACATTGCTTTAATCTTCTGCGTGGCTCTACTTGACAAATACCTCAATCCATAACAAACAACTTAGTTTAACTAGGTACGAATGGTTTTATTTGCGAGAGCCCCTAAAGCTGCTCAAAGATCAGAAACTGTCACACAGGCTTTTGATTTAAGGTCTCTGCTACAGTCAACTTTTCCAATGGGATGGCAATAGTTGGCATCTGAGATGAAACATTTTTTAGCTAAATCTCATGAGCTTGCAAACTATAGGATGGGAGGAGGGAGAAGAATTTGAACAAGAAATCAGTAAAATTAATCTTTCCATGGCAGCAGATCCAAGACAGGAGAAATGTATCTGAAGGCTCTAGGACAGTTGCACTGCTGGGAACAGTACAGCACTCCGAGAAAGCACATGCAACGTGGGTGTCCTGCACAAAGGATCAGGAGTCAAGTGCTGCAAAACACAGTACACACACCAAGGGTTCTCATTCAAAAAGGAACAGGGAGAAAAACCATCCTGCCAGGCTCAGCAGACAAGCAGTCTGCAAGGTGCTGCAGAGACCGTTATTTGTGCAGAAAGTCCCTCCCTTTCAGTGTCACAGCAACGTCTAAATACAGAGTGTTAATAGGTAGGATCAAAGAGAAAACCTGAATAGCAGAGCAGGAAAACGTAAGTCTTAAAAGCACCTAAGGCTGCCTTGTTAATAAGTTATTTGCAGCTACATTCTGGGGTATGTGAGAAGAATTTCTCACACCCAGAGACCTGTTCAGACATATGTCTAGGTATTAGAGTTGAAATTACTATGCTCTTAAATGGGACCAGGCACAGGGGGTGGAAGTTTCCATCCGTATTCTATACTATCAGGAATGCTGTGAGGGAAAATCTGCAAGTCCCCAGAAATACTGTGTGCAGAGAAGCCTCTAGGGCAGGATGGAGGAGGCAGAAGGCATGTTTCATATGCTTAGACTCAAATGCCCACATATACACCAAAGATTATTTCTGCGCTCAGTAGACAGCACATGCACATCAAGGTTGGCTTTGCAGCACCCACATATACATTTACACACGTCGGTTAACTCTACCCTTTGCTCAGATGTGGAACAGCTGTATGGGCAGGCGTAGAGCAAGCTCTAATCCCATGCCAAAGCCCTTGTCCCCGCATCATCCCTGCTATTGTTATCCTCCCCATCTGGATCAAAGCTGAAGTGGGAATGTCTACTCAGTTGCCAGCTAGTCTCTTGCTTCCAGAGTCGACATTAATTCCAATTTCCCCAAACTTGGACAGAAAGCTGAGCAATAATCACTGCTCTGCAGAAACACCACCCCATCCAGAAGAAAGTGATAACAATTAGCAAGACAATTTTAAAAATATAGAGTAGTTTTATCACTGTGGCAATGCAGAGGTTTGCTAGCATCAGCAGACAGACAAAGGTGCCTCTTCCATAAGATACAGAACTGCATTTGCCACTCTGGCCACAGAAGCTTAAACTCAGTTAGCAGCAAGCAGAACAGCTGATGCATCCAAGAAGACACAGGTCTTTCTCTTAAGTTTACAGATATGAATCTGGACAGAGTCAATAGTGACTGAAAATCCTTTTCTTCCCAGTAACTATTTGGATACATTTGTTAAATAACTTGCTAGTGCTAATGGATCACAGATTCTGTTACCTAATGAAAAAAAAAAATCTGATCACAAAGGTGGTATCCCTCAGCCAGGCTCTGTTTGCTACAAGCAGGGTAGAAAAGAGAAGTTTGTGTTGGCCAGGTCTATGCTGTACTTTTATGTACGTAAAGAACATCAGTCTTAAGCACTGTTAAGCTGGAACATTTTATTCTAACTAAATTTCCTGCAAACATTTAATCCTGATTCTGCAATTTTGCCAGATTCTTAACGATACTGAGCAGTATTTATTTACCAGGAGCTCCTAAACTCCACACACCCTCCCAGGCAAGTTTTGCTCAGTGCAGAAAGAGTTACATAACTAGACCAGAAAAAGGAAGTATTAAATATTGAAGTGTTTTGGGAAGAATGTAAATGTACATAGTAGCTATTCAGAAAACCAATTTTAAGGTGAAGCATGCATTAAAATTAAACAGTGACTACTACTTTATTACCACAAGCATTCATTTCAGTGCACTTGTAGGATACTCATTTCACACATGGTTGGACATAAATACTAACCTGTTTTCCATTTCACTAGTATAAATTAGGGTGAGAAAGAAGTTTCTTCCTGGGATAAAAGAAAAGTAGTGGTGGTGTATGCAAAAACAAAATCAATGTGAGCTCAGTTTATTTTTTTTATAAAAAGTTAGAAAACAAAATGATTGGATCTCTAAATTCATTAAAGTATTCAGGATTTGGATTCTCCTAAGAAGCCCTAGTAAACCTAAAATTAATCAGCTAACACACTAAAAGTATCCTTAGAACATCAAATGATTCATGCATTCCTATTGAATCAGGTGGTGTCATCTTTGACAAGCTGTCAAAATCCCCTAGACCTCCTTACTACAAACTACACTATACAGTCCTCATAAATCCTGCCAGCAATCTTTACAGCCCCTATACCTGGCAGCTGTTTATCCTGCTCAGTGCTTTACAGTACCTGTAGCACTGAAAATGTACATTGTAATGTTAACACCAGACTCCACCCAGTAACTGGAATGTGTTTTCCCAAATTACCCAAATGAGTAAGGTTAATCAAATAATTTTTTTTTTTTTAAGTGAACATCACGGTATTGCTCATGTAACAAATTTGGATAAGTCTTATCTGCAAAGCCTCACATGAGGAACTGTCACAAGATGCCCCTCAGTTGTTTTTTTTTGTGGTGGTTTGGATTTTGTATTTTTTTGAAAACAGAATTAGTGTTACTGAAGGCAGCAGTCAGTAAATTACTGAGGCCAAATCTGATGCACCAGAGTCGCTCAGTGACTTTGAGTTTTCACCCACGCTCCTGCAAGCACACACAGCCGTTCTTTCCACTGAATGTCAGGGGCAGTCATAACTCTTCCTGACACCAGGAGCAGGGGTTGGTTATTCAGCGTCTCCCTGCTTTCCAGTAACTACTTCTCTCCAGAGGGCTTTAAGAGTCTTGCTAAGCAGATCTCCTCTTCTGCCACTTTCCCCAGATATCTTTTCAGCCTGGCTTACAGATATGGCTGGAGAGTTTCCAGATATTCTCCTTCATTTATTGTCCTTTTGACTTTTTCTTTTCCACCTAATAGGAGGTCTCCTTTCTCTGCTTCCCATAAACAGAGGTTCACAAGGATGGAGAGTAGCTCCAGCTTCCTCCCAGTATTGCTTGCTACAGGCAAGGAAGGAAGATGTTGGGATACTGAGAGTGGAAGAGAAGCACATGTGACTGCAACCAAAGACTAATAACTAGGCAAGGAGGAAGATGAGTCCAGCCAGCCACGTTCTTGTGCTTCCCGGACCCCCTGGGCTGAGGGCCAGTCTTCCACCCCACTCCACAAGGATTACAGACCTGGCGCTTAGCTGCTTGCAGTGGTACTTTAGATCTCACACAGCTCAAAGCCCAGCTTAGCTCTGAACTTTAAAAGTAGGTCTCTACTGCCACCACATCTTCCTTGGGGTATCTTATACTTTCCATGCATTAAAAGGTCAGGGATGGATTCCCATGGTTCATAAGGAGACCTAGACAGACAGACAGGATAACGTGCATATGGTATATTGGAGATTCCTGGTAAGGTTTGTGCCAGTTCTGACAATTGCAGATATGAATGTTTTTCAGCCTACAACATATGCTTCAGTGGCAGAACATTCAAGGAAGAACCTTAGTACTACGAAGAGGCCCAAAAGCCTCTGTATAATTTGGGTTTTCAGTACAAATTGTCACTTTGATATTTGTATTTTTAGTTCCAGTGCTGATGGGACCAAGATTCAGGCAGAATTGCAGATCTGGTGTGCTGAGAGCTTAGCAGGAGATAAAATTAGGAACCAGATGGGAAGTCACAGATGATACTGTTCCGCAGAAGGGGTAAGACAGTATCTGAAGATACTATTTTCAAAACAATATTGTTCTTAGCCACTGTGACACTTGCTCTGAGAGGGAGGTCATTTATATGACAGCAGGTAAGGCTAACATACCTTCTGCAGTAGAACAGCTGCCTTAAAGGTAGGTATGTCTACAGCCCAGTCTGTCAGTCTGATAGAGGCTGGTATCAAAATTACCCTCCAGGGAGGCTATGCTATAAATTCTTAAGGACCACACATGATTCTGAATATCTTTGAAAACATAATGCCTCACAGCTGCTGGAGCTGAAGTACTCCCTTCCTTCAAAGGGTAAACCTTCAGTGGTCGTCTGGATCTGTTTAGAAACACTGATATCTGCTAAAAGGAAGCTCTCTGTATCGTTATGACTGATGTAACGAATCTAGAAACTGTACACAAGTACCAACCATCTTCCGTTCTTTGACTGTATCATGTCAGCTCTTCCCTGTACTCTGGTGAACATCTGGAAGAGACCAAACCCATGCTATGCTATGTTAGCACACTTTATTTCACAGACAGCACTAGACAGCTCACGGTCCAGAGCTGCAAGAAGTCCGAGCTGTAGGTCACAGGTCATCTGGCTACCAAGATCCAGCATCTTTGGACCAAGCCTCTTTGGTCCTGGTAGAACAAGGTTTTTTACCAGCAGACCTGGTGTATAACACAGACAGAAGTCTACAAAGGCCTTCATACACTATCTTGTCAGTGATTAGAGAAAGCATAACTCATTTCATCAGGACTTCATTTCTTGGGTAGAGCTGTCTGGGACAGCAGCAGGGAGCTCAGGATACCAAACAAATACCCAGAAAGAGAAGGTTGGGAAACCTTGCTTGTTTCAGTGCAAGGCAGAGTTGAGCTAATATCAGTTCTTAACATCTAATAAATTTGCTGTAACACATAGCTTTGGTAAAACTGACGTTTCTAGCAGAAACGATTCTGCTAGAAATAACGAGAAAGAATTCAGAACGTTTTGCTTTTGAAATTTGACATTTTGACTCTCTATCTGAAAATGGTTTTTCAGAGACTTTTGTTTTAAATGGTTGGCTGTTAAAGACAAGCCAAGTATCCTGAAAGTGAAACAACTACAGGGTGCCTGTGCAGCTCAAGCAGTTATGGCTACTGGAAAAACTCTGAACCTGCATAATGCAGTACATGCTCAGCGATATTCACTCTGGCATGAAGCCAAAGAAAAAATACTTTTACTCCAGTGCCAAAACCAGAACAACAAATATATATTAGGTAGAAACAAATATTGGGAGTAAGGATTCTTAGATTCAAATCCAAGGTTTCTTTGTGCTGTGAACTGTGACCTTCCAGAGAACAATTACCCCTCTAAATAATAATTAACCTATCTGCAACAGGGCTATAGTGTATTCTTACCTTCAGGGAAAGGCTAAATTCATTATGGTTCAGTGAAATATTCTTAGATCTACAGCTGCATGACATGCTACTTCAGGGTGAATTTTACTCCTATGAGAAGCCTTGGCGGATCCTTTGCACAGAGGTGAATTCCACATTCCCATTTACGGTGGGTGGTATAGAGCTATAGCAGGATATTTTGGTGCCCAAAAGACACACATTCCCCTTCCAGCTTCTGTTTACTCCACCCACCCGGCACTGCAGGCACAGTCTGGGCCACAGCTACATTGGTCCTCATATGCTCACAGGAGCGACACCCAAAAACCAGCCACCCCTGCTCCAAGTCTGATGTTCTGCAAGTGCTAAATAAAATCTGATTGCAAGTTCTGCCAGGAGAAGCTTTTATCTCAAAGATAAATCTCTTCATCAGTTATAAAATGGAACAGCACAACATGACAAATGAATTTAAGATTCAAATGTCAATATTGTAAACATATGCGGCTTTCCTAGGCAACAGAAGTAAACACTGCAGTCATTATTATCATTCACGCAGTCAAATATCATTTGAAATCCATGAATTCATATTTGTTTATATCTAATGGCAATTTAATCCTTTTATTTTAATCTCTTGCCAAGGCCATCCTTCCCGCTGCCTTTATATACGTGTGTATGTACACGCATATTTGGGCTGATTCTCCCCAAGTCGATGAAAAGGAGAGTTTCACACACACTTCTTTTTTTTTTCTTTGTATTTTTTTAAAGTGTGGGGAACCAAATTAAAACTAATCTTGGCAATGAAGATTAAAGTTCTCTACTAAATATTTTTCTTTATTTACCAATGGCTATTACCTTTTCTAACTTATTAGACTACATAGGTTTTCTGTGCTTTGTATCTGCAACACTGGCACAACAGCATTTAGTTTTAGTCAGTAGTGCACATAAGTGTCATAAGTCTACTATTGACTTTAACTGTGGAACTGGAGTAAAATCCCAGGCCCGGTGAAATTAAAAGCAAAAGTCCTTCTAACATCAAGGAGACCAGATTTCATCCAAATGCTTTTCAGTCCGATCAGTATAAAATGTTTTTATTGCTGATAATCCCAGTTCAAATACTACTATCAGCACAATTCATCATCCATTTAGATTGTGAAACTGGAACTAATCTTAGGAAGTTTAGTTGGGAGCAATTTCTCTTACTTGAATTAAAATCAACATTTGTTGCATTCTATATGTTTTCAGTAAAGAGTATTGTTCAGAAAATTATCGTTCCATCTGTACTAATGTGCCTCAGGATCTCCCCCACTACTTTCTTCTGCATCAGTTGTTAGACCTTGTGCTACCCACAATAACACCAAGTTCTTACACTTGAGAAGTTGCAGCTAATTCAGAATTCATCAGTGCACATGAGCAGCTTAAATTATTTCCCCCAATGCATTATCGTGTGGTTATCTTCACTGAATTTCATTTGCCATCATATTGCCCAATCATCCAGTTTTATTAAATCCTTCTGGACATCCTCCCAGTCCTCCATACTTTCTTGCTTGGTTTCACCACCTCATTATTCAATTAATTTTCTAGATCATTATGAAGTGTATTGAAACGTATATTCTCTACGCTACAAAGTGATTATTCTTAAGATTGAATTGGATTTTGCTGTGATACATTTAGCGGTGCAAGAAACAAAACCATGAAAGCATTAGAAAAATACTCTAAAGAAAACGAAAGCTAGATGGACTTCCCATCCTCACCAGGGGCACAGTCATTTGTTGTTCCAGGCCCAATAACACTTTCTGTGGTTTATGGTATGCTAACAAAACAGCACACACTTAAAATAGAGCCTGATGCTTCCAACCCCTCTAGTGCAAGGGAGCTGAATATCCCCGCTGCATCAGTAGTGCTTGCATTTGCTTTAGTCCTCCTTGTATGTGGGAAGACCACCATAAGCCGATACTGCTCGCTGACATGTTCTCCTTCCTTCTAGGAGCTCTTGCCATCTCCTGCAAACCCAGGTGGGGAGAGGGAGACAAGCAAGAAGGAAAAGAGGAGGGAAGGAAAGCATCACCACACTGGGATTATGCCAAGAGCCTAGTAGACTTAGGCATTCCACTCCCATTACAGTTCTGTAGAAGTTAAGTGCCAACGACCATGAAAATAATTTCAAAAATCCCTAAAGAAATTACTATCTCTGCCACTTTGCCAAGGCGTGGAGCTGCCTCCTTGCTATGCTATAGTTTTGTCCGTAACAGCGTGGGTGTACATTTTTAGACACTAACATCAGGCAGAGGAGCTACTGACTCAGAATCTGCTGTGAACTTTCAACTAACAGGAGTCAACTCCAAAGTCTCCCTCTGGAAAAGGGTTTTCCACAGCCTCCAAGAAATTGATCCATGAAAAGGTTTCAGAAACCTCCAGCTGAGCCTACCCAACAGACGTTGCTTTCTGTCTACCCCCAACCAAAGACACACACTTCTTCAGAGCCCAGCATAATTTTCATAGAAGTCAACAAAAAGACAGTTCAAGCTCCAGGGCTGTAACTTCCTTATTCATTTTGGAAATAATCTCAGCTAAAGCAAAATTGCCATTGGCCTTCTTCCAGATTTCAGAGAAGAACTGCAGGGTTTGACTCTTATTTGTAGTTTCTGATCTTTGGGGCAATGCTTTCTGTTTCCCTGCAATTGGCAGTTTTCTACCCTTGTTTTTTAGAAATCTCATTTTCCCATCTTGTTCTCTATTATCTTAATGAAAGACGAAGTATCTAAATAAAAAATGAAGTTGGGGGTTGATCAGTAAAACTCAACAACTGTGTGACAGAGTTGTCAGCAGTAGGTGGAAGGGCTTGATGACCCAGAAGTTCCCTTCCAGTCCTGTGCTCTTCTCTGCCTTCCAGTTACACTGTCCACAAGGGAGAACAAGGGTAGCTCTGGTCAGGAGGAATGTACTGAACATGAACAAAAAGATTTGGATTTTTTTTTTTACCTTAAAGGTATTTTGCCATTTATGAGATTTTAAATACTACCATATTTTCATACATAAAGCCTCTGAGTGATTTGCACATATATGAGTGACTGTGTGTGTGTGTGCACGCACACACATTCTTATACACGCACAGGAATCTCTGGATTTTGTAACAATTGTGCTACGGATTTGCAAAATTACCTCAAGCAATTCACAGTTCTGTGCGTCTCTTTTATACTTCTGTAAAATGGTTATAGTGATACTTACTTGCCTCACAGGAGTGGCAAGGAGCCCTCGTTACAGTTTATAGTGTTCCGAGATGCTCAAGGAGTGCTAAAGAAAAGTGGAGAGTTAATTGGTTCATAAATTGTCAACCTTGCGGTCATCCTCTAGGTTAAAAATAGCTTTAATAAGTCAGTTCTTTTTGAGTTAACACATAAAAAGGCAATTACTTATGACAAGGTAGGAAGTTTGGGGGTTTTTTTGCTGAAGTGTACCCAAATGCTAATTAGCGTGTAAACATTTATTACAAACTACCACTCTTCGGAGACCTGCAAACAAACTTCAGTACAATCCTAACAACCGCTAGAGCACAGACTGCTATGCACACATCACATATACTTTTTGTAACATATTATTGTAATACTAATTGCTTCAAGACATTATCATGTAATTATAACACCGTTATGGAGACAAAACAATGTTTCCATGATTCTATCAAGATGATATTATGATACCAGAATGAACAATATCAGTGTGCACGTATGGAGGCAACACTGGATTGTCAAAGTGAAATGAAAGGACGATGCTGTGAATCGTTGATGAGCAACCTTTAACAAGAAAATCAAAGTGACACCAACACGATTCTGCAAAGATGGCACGATGTCCAAATTAAATAAAACAAAACCAGAGACATTCCATTTAAATCATGCTATGAACGAGAGCCATTTATGCATTTGAGATTCGGCTTTTTAAATGAGTCAGTTACAATAAATGACAATGTTTTGACAGTTCATCTTGAATGGCAAGAGGATCATCTGAGCCATGAGCCTTTTTCTTTTTCCCCTCCTTTAATCACCTTCCAAAGAGATTATAAAGTGCACTTCCGGTAAGAAGAGTAGTTTCATAAAGACAGCACTCTGGAGATCAATATTTATTCATTGTCAGTGACCACCAGAGAAAAGCTCTATTCCTACACTTTTTTGCCTATAATGTCTCATTTTCACTGTAATATCTAGAGATTGAGCTAAGATCAGAGCCTTATCTTGCCACATACTATCTAGACTGTATGTGCAGACAGTCCCTCGTTTGGAAGAGTTTGCAGCCTGAACAGCAGAACTCACTGGGAAGTTTCAATCTAAGTATTACATTTTAAGGAAAAATAGTCTTCCAAAATTCAAAATTTCCCCATAGGAAAATTCCAGTTTTGCCTACTTTCTTTTTTTCTTCCATTTTATGATAGAAAAATCCAATTTTGTTTGTTTGTTTCTTTCTTTCAGGCCAAATTCCTCACCCCTCCATTTTCACCTAAGATTAGTCCTCCAGCCTGAACTTCCCATGATGTGTCACATCTCTGCCCTAAATAAGCCACCACACGTTGCAGGAGCCAATCTGTTCAGAAATCCCAACCCATATAGGAGAAATATCCTTCCTGTAATGGCACTGAAGTGAAGATGGTGCAGAAGCTGCAATTCAGACTAGCATTTAGGCACGTTTCTGTTCTCAGCTGCATCGTCCAGACTTGCGCATCTGGAGAGGCATCAGCTCGAACTCTACACTGGTGTGCAGCCACTGCAGCCTCCCACAAAACCTTCAGCTGACACGTCAGTGCCAAACGCATCCTCCTCCTTTTCAAGAGGCTCTTTCATGTAAGGAAATATATTGTACTATACAGAAATCTTTCTCAAGTGACCACCCAAAGGATTAGTGAAAATGGTTTGCCCAGTAATGGCATTGATTTTTATTTGACCTGCAGTTAAAGTCCAATTTGGGAAGGCTGATGCATATGTTACAAATAGCCTGTAAGGTACATTGCACTGAATAGAAGTCTTAAGACACATCCTGTATTAAAATGCCTTTTTCCCAAATCATTTCCTGATTTTTCTGACTGCCTCCCTCTTAAGGGTCGTTTGGTTGAACAAAGAGATGCTGAACCGCCATCACCTCTCCTACTCCCATTTGAGCGTGCAGAAGATCCAGCGTGCGCATCCTGGAACCTCGCAATTTCCATAGCAACACCAGAAGGGTCTTGTTAACTACAGGTAGCACAAACACTCACAGAGGTTTTAAACCATTCTGCAAGCCTCAAAAGGAAGATGCCAAATACGCTGATTATAATTTAAAATTCCTGATAAGAGCATAATTTTAAGGTAGCAACTGAAAAAGGAAATCTCTTTCAGGTGGAAACAGTATTGCTGTTCAGCTCATCCAGCTGTATTATAAGACAACTCCCTAAACAAAATTTTCTGTTTCTTATAAAATGAAGTATTATTTTACAGTTAATATGAATCATGAGGGAAACTTTACTACAGAAAAGACCACATCATTTCATCTAGATAATTGTTGTTTTTCTATATATCTGCTTTATAAAGCTATAACACAACTGACAGCCAAAGAGAAATAGAACAGCAATGGTGCTATTGCTCCCTCTGCTGTAAATATTCATTATTTCTTAGTACAAGTGATACAATCCAAGTCATTAAAAATAATTCAACTAATCAAAAAAACCAACAAAAAAAAACCAAATCATGTTTTCAGAATGGCATAACCAAATTATGACGTTCCCTAACAACGCAGTGGAAAGAATAGCCAATGAAATAAGATGCCTTTTTTTTTTTAATATATTAAAAAACAGCAAGGTATCTGTAGGTTTTAATTCTAGCTGTAGTCATAGGTAAGCATGAAATGGATAGTTGCATCCATTACCTTAAAAAAATAAACACATGAGAAAACCTTTCTGCCACTGATCACACTCTTGCTTCCTAGCCGCAAAGGGAAAACAGAAATAGTAAGTGCCCAGTGAGAGGTATTTTGACCTTATGAACAGCCTCCCATTATGAACATCAGCACTGAGGAATTCAAGGAATTAATCAGGGAGAGTGGAAAATAAACAAGAAGGTGATTCATGAGGAGATTTACCGGGTTGAACTCTGTGTGCATGGGAAAGCAGATTATTGAATAACGCACAGCCTTCCATTACCAGAACCACCTTATTTCTCAGCTTAGGAACCAAACGCGCTCATTGCTGGGGTGCTGGGCTTACACAGAAAGTCTTCAAACAAACTCTGATCCTCTGTCAAAGACCAAAGAGGCTGAACGTAATTTTATCCAAACCATCTAAAAATAGATCGCTGTTGAGCAGAGGACAGAAAGAAGTTGCCTCAGCACCAAATTGCTCTCTTCAGAGGCTTTATTCCTTTGCAACTAGACATTTGTAATTTCCGAAAAAAGCCTCTTCCATCTTTTCTGCAATATTATAGTAATGGAGAATGAAAATGTAGCCGCTAGATTTTTAGTACAAAATTCCTGCTGGGAGACAATTTAAAATTGCCTTCCCTCTTTCTCGGTCCCTGCTATGGCTCAAAGCAATCAGCAGCAAGAGGAGTCCAGCGAAGCAGGGGCCGAGGGCAGGCATGCACAGGAACATAACCTCTGGACCAGGCTGGCATTTGCACAGGCAGCATCATCTTTGACAAAGATCCCCAAGATCCACCGAACAGAGAAGCTTCATACACCTCCAAATTTCCCAGCTATTTAGAGAGCAATTTGAAAGTTAATTGCCCTTTTATCCTTTCTCTAAAATATTTCTTTACAGGAAGGAATGAGATAACTTTCATTTTCTACTAATTTTAATTACACAGGATAAGGATCCTCAGCCGATTTGTTTTAACACGCTCTCCACTCTTCAGTTTGCACAAAGCTCCTCTTCTTGTTTTACCACCGATGGAAATCAATAGAAAAATCCTCATCGATTTCACTGAGCTATGGATCAGATCTTTGCGCTCTGCACCCTTTAAGGATCTGAAATTGTGATGGTATTTTAAAATACACAATTTTTTTCTTTTGTGCAAGAAAGCATGTGTCAGGCGCTTTGGGGAGTGTGTTTCAAGTGTCTTATTCACTCTGTGCTCTGCTGCTTGAGGAAGCATATGGCTCATTGTGTTTGAAGTCCCATAAATCTGCATTAGTTTAAAATATATGAATGTGAATCATTAGCCTAAGATTTCGTAGCTAGTAAAAGAGAACACAAGTTCAATATCACTTCTAAGCATTTCTGCATTTGACATTATCATGACTGAGACTGAGAAACACCATAGCTGCATATTTAAAGTGTGTCACTGACCACTCTTAGGACAGCTTTTTCTAGAGATAAAAACTTATTTTAAATTTCAAATACATTTTCTTTTTTTTCTTTTGAGTCTTCACGGACAAATAGCTTGTGAAGATTACATACCCAAAATAGCAGCACCATACTTGAATCTAATTAAAACCATTTGTCAGAAACATATTTTAAAATTCAATGAGACCTGTACAGCCAGCCTTGAGTTCAAACTGCAATTATCCTGCCCTGTGTATAATTAGAATCACAGGGATTAATGAGCACATACAATTACACATTTTTTTCCTCCACCCAGGTTCTTCATTTTAGAGGAGGAAGGAAATAAGTCATTGAGAAAGAAGGTAAAGAATAAAATAAAAAGAAAAATTGTGCATTTCAGACCACACTGAAGTGAAAAGCATCCGCAGAGAATAAAGGGGGTTTTGGTGTGAAAGAAAGACTTGGCAAAGTTTGGAAATATTTCCAAAACTTTTACTTTTAAACTATCTCCATGATGTGGCCAGAAAGATTTGGGATTCAGGTGTGCTTGTCTTTAGACACAAGGATTATTTTCTTAAGTTAGCCTTGAAAGTTCTAGATGTTTAACCACTGACTGAATTAACAAAAGCCATTTATTTCAAGTAAAGAGAAAGCACACATTAAAATACAAGGAGACAAGATAAAATTCCTTCTTTATATGCACCTCATTTCCACTTTGTTTATTCCTTATCTAAAGGTAAGAAAAAACAAAAGTGAGATGTAATGCCACAGTGGCTTTTCTCTACCTTAGTGCTCCTCCTGCTTCAGGCTTTTACCAAAACCTCACAGCTATTCCAGCCCTCACTCTATGTTGGGTCACAAGAGACAGAACAGCTAGAAAGTAGCGAGCTCTTACTAAAACCTCTTTCTCCCACCATAATTTACTAACTCACCTGACATTTCTCCCATGGTAGATTAAAGCTGGGGCAGCAAAGGGCTACTCCAGCTGCTCCACATCACAGAGGATGAGCAGAACTAAATAGGATAAAATGCAAAGATCTTAGACCTTAAATCACACTGCTATCAGAAAAAGAGATATGGTCTGCAAAGACAAGGAATATCTTATATTAGTTCCGCAGATATAATTGGGAAACACCAGATATGCTTTTGGGTGCATAAGTCTTCCTTCAGGCCTTCGCAATACTTTTCCCTAAAAAGAGATTTGCATTCCCCAAAATATGTCTATTTTTCCCAGTAATATGATCTGACCTAATAAAATGTAGCACATTTTGCTACACCATTTGCCTTGCTTATACCTTTAGGTTGGATCGTCACAGCTACAATACTGTAATGCTATGGCAAGATTGAATTCTATATTTGTTGTTAGCTTAGCAGCAGGTTGGGCAGGCACTGGCATCCTTTCATCACTCAGAAATAGTTCTCAAATAATAATCTTAAAAGATTTCCAGACACAAGAAGTCTGTGGTGATAAGAAAAGAAACCTCCATGTCAGGTATATGTCCAAAGCTCAGGCCTCCAATTTAGTCATCGCGACTGCTGTTTTAATTCATAGGTGCTATCCCTTATCAAGGCTATGCCTTTTCATGGCTTCGTACCCCTTCTCTTAACCTGATTCAAAGCTTGCCTTTTCACTAGCTTTTCATGGACTCTGGGTACAACTAAATTAACTGATCTGATTCAGTCAATAAAGAATTTATCTCTCATTGGCATCACTTCCCTGAGGAAATGCTCCTTTAAAGGCTTGATGAAGACTGAACCCACAATATATAAAGTGTGGATATGCAGATTCCTTATGTTTTCATAGCTTTCCCCCATATACATAATATATAGTGCTTGCACAGTGTGGGCAGAGCTATGCTACTGATAACTTGTCTTTACAACAAATGCCTCTATTTGCTGTAAGAAATCCAATCACTTTTTGCAAAGCAAAAAGTGGAAAAAAGCAGACTTTGGCTGCAGCTAGGCTAAATACTCCGAACATGGTGGCATTTTTTTTTTTTAGTTCAATCAACAGTAGTTTCCTTCCAATTTTCACTGCCAAGTCATTTCCTCCTGTGGTCGTTATCTTGTTATTTGTACAGCAATAGCTGCTTTACGGGAGAAGTAGAAGACACTGCTCCTTTTGCCAGTGTCAATAGGCAATGGGAGGACCATATCTCAGACCTGTAAGTATGGACTCTCATGAAGGGGCTTTGTGCAGACATGTTCAATTGCCTTTCCAGTGCCAGAAGAGAAATCAGGCTCTCATTTTCAAATGATCCAAAAGAGAAAAGTGACAAATAGCACAGAGGAGACAAAAGAAGGGCTGAGCTCTGTAACGACATGATTACATGATTTTCCAGTTTCACTGTGTGTTCAAATAAATCAGCTCTTTTTCTAAATTAAAGCTGTGATTTAGTAACTTTCCTGACTAGCAAACAACGGCTATATAGCAAGATTTGTCTGTTATTTAAGTATCAGTATTAGAGTCTATCCTTTTCCATTGTTAGCAATTGAAGGCAATTGCTAAAATTTCTGGCTCCTTGCTTTTAAGCAGAAGTTGTTTTTGTCAATGGTTCTCTGCCGGCAGGGATCATCGGAGGCAGGACCCCAGCTTGTGCCCCTTTGACCACTTCATCTTCAAAGCAAAGGACGTGCCCCACTGGGGTGGTCTTTCTCTCCCCTACCACGCGGCTCTGCACCAGGGCACGCCAGAGCTCCTCTCCCAGCAGTGCCTCCACCTCCCACCAGCCCCACAGTAACCTGCTGCACCCCAGGCACCACCCTCGTCTACCTCTTCCCCCATGTCCCATTTCAAGCCCTAATCTTTCTTCCAGGGAATTGTAATTTAGGTTTAACACAGAACTTTAAAAAGAACCTTGTTTGATTTAATCTTGTTTAGGCAAAGGTAAGAGACAGACTTTCTACACTTACAAGGATTTATTATCTTGAGTCAGTAAAGACTTTCATTAAAATACTCTTCAAGGTCATGAAAAGGCAAGGTTTTGTTTTATTTTCACTACAAAGTTTGCAGTCATGTTGCATTTCTTCTTGCTTATCTAAGAGAAGCTCCAGAGTGTTTCTGAACCTTAATTACATCAAAATAACATGGTAAGAATTAAGTCATTCTAATTTCATCATTTACAATGCCACTTATTGAAATGAGCCCTGTGGCTACTTTGGGTAATAAACAAAGTGGCACTTTAACCCCAGTCATCTTCTCCACTGTCCCAGAACATCTTTCCTCCTCCGGCAGGGTAGAGTAAGAAACTCCTGTCTCAGCTGCAGAATGCTAGGATTTTTGAAACTGGGCAAGAAAGAGTCACACTGAGCAAAATGTGGGACAGTAAGGACACCTAAACTTCAGAAAAACATATTGTAGAGCAGTGAGTTGAAAATACAATATCCCTACAGGCTGTCATGTACAGTATACAAAACCCATGGATAAGGTCCTAGGCTTAAGCCCTGGTTACAAGAAGATGACAGGACCAAAGAGTCCATTGATGCCTATAAGCAGCAGGATTGAACCCCAGATTACTCTTACACAGCACTACCATTTGGTTGCCACTGCCATTTGGGAAGCCCTTGCTAAAACTCTCCAGCTACTGCTCCTTCCTGGGCAGAAAGTGACCAGGAGGCTTGGCTTTTTCACGTTCAGCCTCAGTTGCCACATGCCTATCTCTGCATATTATAGAAACTTGCTACAGCATGCAATAGCTCACTAGAACTCGTGACAATTTTCCATATACTTCTTTTTTCCTAATGCTGTTTAAGCAGGGCCCATTTCAGAGTTCTTGTACATTCATGCATCTGCACAGCAGACCTCACGATTTGAGACAGGCACATGACAACTGGCGGTGAGCACAAAAAGGGGTCAAAAGGAGAAAATTAACAGGTTCTTTGCAAGGCAGTGGTTATTTTTTTTCAGTCTGGCAATATATATCCATTAAATATTTTGTCTGCTTATTCTTTTTGTGATAGTGAATAACCAATTCTGTTATGATTTTTGTGATATTGTTCTGTTCAACTTCCTTTGTGCTACATGCACACACACCTGTACAAGTCTTCTACAAAATACTCTGCTGAGATGCCAACCATGTAGAAGTCATTAGTCATCACTGGAGGGGAATAATGCCTCCTGCACATGCACGTAAAGTCCTCCCATTTTATTGCCCATATTTACCATCAGAATAGTATGAGGGTTTTTAGAGGTACAAGGAGTCAGACTATTATTTCCATCTCCCTTTCAGGATGCATGATTCTTCACCTTTTTTTTCCCACTTTAATCAGTTTTCTTTTAAGTATCTCAAGCAACTAGGTTTTCCCATGAAGCACATTCTGCTGACATTTCATTACATTGGGTTATGTTCAAAACTGAGTCACACCCTTAGAAGAAAGTCCTGTGGAGATGCTAAAGAATTTGGTTCAAAATTTAACAATACCACTGACTTTTTTTTTTACTACCTCTGAGGCCTTTCTGCAGCCTGCATGCCAGATAATTTATTCCATCAAATTTTCAATATTTTGTGACTGAGGCTGATTTTAGTATTTCTCTACTGATGTATCATCCCTTACATATTTCCCTTGTTAGTGGACAAAACACTGCAGGGAGGGAGGGTGAACTGGAGGTCTTCTGCCGTTTACATTAATGACACTAAAACTGAAAATATTAATATTGTTATTCAGTTCATTGAAAACAGGCTGGAATCTCATCAGTAATTATGATTTAGTGAACAGAGCCTATTTTAAAACAATACATTTTCTCTCTTGGCACCCTCTTTCTTTTCTCCAGAGAAAACACTGTGCCTATGCCTAATTTTTCTGGACTTTTTTCTTACTTTCATCACAGAAATTAGAGAGAGGACAACCGTATTGTGCTCTGTAATGTTCTTGGTTTGGACCAAATCTAGAACAGGTGCTAAAAATCTTGATCATTTGTTGAGACAATATGGGGATAAAACTCTCACAAAAGATTGTCACATAGTAGAGAATGCAGAAATAACTCCACAAAATACAGTAGGGAAAAAAAAAGGTGTAAGCAAAAGAAAACTTACGCATAGAAAGTGTTTTTACTTGTCATTTTCAGCATAAATATGCAAGGAATCTACAGAAATTATGGATTCCGCTGGAGGATCCCATGATGAAGAGCCCTAATCTCTCCAATACCTACAGAAAAAGACTGCAACAAAAGCTGATACAGAAAAAACTAGTCAGAAAATGAGAAAAGTAATTCTGATTCTCTCCCATTCCCACCTGATGACCTTCCTGAAGGTCAACCCATTCCCACCTGAAGATCATCATTCAGCACCTGCCACCATGCTCAAGTCCTTAAAAGCAGGATCATATTTACCAGGAGTTTCTCATTAATTTCTTGATTTGTAACTTAATGGTTTGAAATAAATGTTTGTAAATGTCATATGTTAGGCAAAAAGAGGTCCAGCAGACCAGTATTCAAAGAATGCTAAACTGATCAGCTGTGCTAATTGCTTCCACCAGTTTACTAAAGAGCCTCAGCTGAACATAATATTAAACGTGTATTTCTCTTTGCACCACTGCAAAAGGATTTCTAACACCTCTCACAGAACAGCTGAAGCTATTACTGTTTTTATGCCACCGTCCCTTGATATAAATGACAGCATATTCCTCCATTTAGCAGCCACTTTTCTTTGTTCTTCTTTGCTGTTTCCCCCACAAGTTCTGTTTTACTATCATTTTTTCATTTAGTACCTTTCAGTTTCCCTTTCCAACTGTGCACCATTAAGACTCCTCTATTCTAGTCTTCTTCCCAGCTGCTGAAAATTATAATTCTTTCTTCTAGTACTTGGCTTCCTACCCTTTGATCCTTTTTGTGCCTTCCTAGTAAGCCACCTGACCCTTTCATACTCCCTCCACCCCTTTTTCGCTCATTCACCTCCTCCTCCTCTTCTTTCTCAACTGCTTTCATCTTTCTTTGTCTTTGTGCTCTGGCTTCCCAGTTTCTCTTCAGCTGAAAATGTAAAATTTTTCCTAGAGCCTGATAAAGCCCAAAAGTCAAAAACGTCATCTTTAATCTTATTTTCTAATTTTCAGTACGGATTCTATTCAAATGGAGTTGGGGTTTTCCACTTCACAGTATACTGATGCAGCATTATCAGAGTTCCAGTTACGTGGTAAAGGACTGAAGGAATTGAAAGGAATTAAAAGCCAAAGCAAAATTTAGATTCTTTAGATACTTTGCTAATTTAGATATTAGCTAAAATTATGTATAGATGTAGCTGTACACACAGCATTCCCATCTTTCACTATGTACTGCTCTTTGTAACTCTCTGCTCTTTGGTCTCTGTTAGTGGTACCAAAAAAAATAGTTAAAGCACACCAAATCAGGAGATGGGTATCCAAACTGGCAGATTTCTGTTGGTGGGCAGGGGACTGACCAAGCTGCACAATGGGAGAATAAGAGTCAGGAATGTAATGTTAGCCAATGGTCTTCATCACATAGCACACACATGGGTGGACGCTGCACTCAGCTCACAGGTTCGGCAATGTGGGTCGCCCAAATCACTCAGTGCAATCCCTTAGAGGGATCTACAAAGGTAGAAGAGGAATTTACCTCACCCTCATGTTTCTTTTCAAATTTCTGAGTGGGGTAGATAAAAAAGCAGCTGAAAGCTTTTCCTACAAAAGGAGAGCAGACTGGGTTCCCCAGACTTGTGTTCCCCTCCAACCTACTGGTAAAAAAGGACTTATAAAACTATTCTGTTGTTCTTAAAGATTTCCCCAATCAGCAAGTTCCCAGTTAAAACACAAGAATTCATGGCTAGAACAGGTAAATTAGCTTTACCAAAGCCACAGCAAGGAGAGGAAAAAAACTCTAAAACTTTTACCAAAGAAAATGTAGCTGTGCTCCCATCCTCCTTGCCTCAGTTCTACCCCTGTTTAACCTCCTTTAGCTCACTAGAGTTGCACGAAGACATCTGCCTGTGTGAGATTCCTGGCTCAGCACATGTACTTTGCTGGGCCAGTTTCAAGGTACACTTTGCAGTGAGGTCTCTGCACAAGGCAGCACTCAGACAGACCTCATCACAAACCAAGGTCCAATCCTTCATCAGGGCACCGGTTGGATGCTTGGACCTTATGAGTCTTACACAAAGGCTCAGATATATATAAGAAATGTTTTCAGGTTTCCATCAAGCAGTAAGCCGTCTAAGGTAATTGTAGCAGCACTTCTAACCTGCTGGGAAGCCTTGGAGAGGTTTCACAGAAGCTCTCAGTTGCTGAGTTGTGTTAAGGTACAGCAAACTCACATGCTCCACATTCCTTGCTGTCTGAACCAGTCTCTGAGCACCGCCTTCACAGGCTTTCTGGCTCATATTGTATGTCTAAAGTGAAGATACCGGTCTCAGAAAGATTATGTGCTCAGCAACATTTAAAACAGCCTCTTTTTCTTTTTTAATGGTGTGGAAGTTCTGCTGGCTATTTCTTTTTGTTATTAAATCACTAATCATGGATCTGACTGATTGCTCTAAAACCTAGTGTCAACACCAACTGCATGTACATCACCATTTACCTTAAGATTCATTACCAAATTGCTGTGATTTACTAAGTTGCAGCACAACAACCACACCAAAGTAATTCTTCATGTTTGCGCTTAACCTGTGGAAAACATGAGAGGAATCATGTTAGCTTAAGCCTCTGTGAAAGAGAAAACACAGATGGATGTCTGAGTTCTACTTATAACGTTGAGGCCTTCTCTGTTGTACTCACTGAACTTCTGACACCAAGGGATCAACAATCCCTTGGCGCGACTGTAACGCTGTCAGTAAATAATCTCTTAAAGTGAGCTGTGGTGGGGGAAGAGGACTGGGGGGGCAACCAGAACAAGTACATGCAGACCGATACCACATGGGCACACAGCTGATTTCTGAATGTGTTTTCACTTGCTGTGCCTCAGTGCATGGCAGTGCTCCTACCAGTTGTGTCACTGGTTGTGGAGGCTTCACTGCACTCATGGTTTGGGCTCTTACACCTCCCGATCATGTGCCAACTAGCCCAAGAAGAAGTTACAGTAGAGACTTTGGTGGCTAAGACTCTGTGGATTCTTTGAGGGGGTGATATATGGTCCACAGCTGTCCTCAAAGTGAATTTCTTTCCAGGAATGTGCTCTTCCAAGCTGCCATTCAGCCTTGTAACTCTGCAATGTAACTCCATCACACACAGAACCTTCTATGGAAAAATGTTCTAGTGGGATGTTTTGCTCTTTTCTGTCCCTGGGAACACCTGGTGCAGTAGGATGTGGCGGTCTCCTCCCTGACACAGAGGGATAGAGATAAGGGAAGTGAGGACTCCACAGAGGGTAGAAGGGAGAGACTGAAAGGCAGGGAGCAGCTGTGAGTGTGAGGTGGGTGAACAGAACTGGTGTGAGTATCCAGAAAGTCATCTTTTATCCACAGCTTATCCACTGAATCTCCTTCCTCCATCTCACGTTGACCTCCATTCTTTGCTCCTCAACTTCGAAGCCAAAGCCAGAAAGCAAACATGTGTTTGCACACCAGCATGGTAGAGGTGCTGTGCCTTCACCTTGCTGCTGGCTTGTAGTCCCTGTGGTGCCAATTTGACTTAAAAAAAATTTGTATTTGATGATAGGTTGAAAACATGGAAACTTTTGGTAGGATCAGTCATTATCGCTGTAGCTGGCAACCCCTCGCACAATACCTCTTCTGCCTCCTCCCCAACTATCTGTGAAGTAGCTGCAGGCTACACCTGAGGCCATCTGAGCTAATGTCCCTTCCCTGCTGCAGGTGTACAGCAGCTCCTCTGCTGGATACTGGCTGGTCACAGAGAGGGGAGAGAGAAAATACTCGCTCTGGCTGCTTTATTATCTGTTTCTCTTTGAAGCATGGAGTTTTCAGGAGAACTGAAGGGGAGGAACGACTGATGGGATCCAAATGAACTGTGATAAACAGGCTTCCTCCTGCCACTCAGGTAAGCCTAGGGGCCATGAAATAAGAAAATCCAGCAACCAGACCATAACTGTCATTTTTTTCTTTTCCTGCCAAGTGTCAGAGCAGCCAGTGTTGCAGCAGGTGGCTAGAAAGACTCAGGGGTCATTTAGGACGAGTGAGAGCACACTTTGCTTCTGCCATGGCCACATGCCATCCCTGAGTCATCCCACCTGCATCAGAGAATTAGAGAATGAAAAATCTGCAGCCTGAAGGAGATGTCCTAGTGAATTTTGCTGCCCTTGGATTGTCAGATTGGATGGCAAAAAAACAAGATCGAGCAGGGAACTTACAGTAAATAATTGATTTAGACCTCCCAGGCTTGCTGAAAGATATATGCTTGGGATGAAGATGGGAACATCTGAGGTTCAAAAATGTATTCAGTATTCAAAACCCCCCACCTACATATATATTGCACCCTGCTGAAGTCCAAAAGCAGACAATATATGCAAGGCTGCATGTACAAGGCTATTGTTTCCCTTAGCTATGGCTACAAATAGGGAAATAATAAGCCTTCAAGTCTCCCCTCTCTATTTAAGGACATGGTGATACAAAACCAGCAAGCTCCTCTGTGTTATCTTTCTCCCGTATCTCTCATAGACTATTTGTTCTTTCCAAAAGACAGGATACAAACACAGCATGCCTTCAGTGCCCAGGCAGTTTGCTTTTATTTTGTTTCTGTCAAATGACCCCAGTGCTCCAACCCATGAAGGAGTGATTAGCCCCTCTTCTCTGCTCACCTTCTTATCAAAACATGGGTTAAAGAAGGGTGAACCACTAGGAGCAAATTGGGGGAGGAAGGAGCCTAAGCAGAGTTTTCCTGACGCTAGCACTGGGCATGTCCATAGCAACCTCCTGCCTACTTACTTCCACTAGCGGTAATGTGGTTACCGCACAGCAGCTTTCTGAGAGACACTGGCTTTGCACACCTTGTCCCGCTCATCGATATTAAGCTTTTGTTTTTATCATAACATTACTGTGCTATGCTAAATCCAGAATTCATGTTTCTCTGTAGATTAATTAAATACATTCCTATTAAATAAGGTTTATGAACTATTCTGCAAAGTAAGGAATTACGACAAAGACTGATAAAATATAAATAGGAATCATAACAAAAATCATGTGGATTATTTAATCAAACCCCAATAAAACTTGTTTAATTTAATTTTCTCAAAGAATAAATGTCTATATTTGCAGTTCTCAGATTGATTTAATTCATTCTCCATAAGCTTTGTTTCTGCTCTTAGCAGTCCACAGAAAAAAAGTTATTGTGCCCATGGTCTATTGCATTTGCACCCTCTCAGCAGTGATATAAATGCTATTAAGCTCCCATGACAGTTCGTCCAATACTTACAGATTATTGCTGTGGTTTTTTTTAACCCTGGAGCAATGCTGTATCACAAAATGTCTTAAAGGGAAAACAGAATGAAACATGACGTTTTTGTAATTATATTCTGCCTTATTACAGCACACAAAACATGTTTTAAAATTATCTGCCTGTTAAAGCCAGCTTAGATAGCAGTAAGTTTAAAAATAAATATGTATATCTACATATACATATACGTATACAAATATGTATATCTATATCTATAAAAATAATTATGGATATGCAGTCAGGGTGAATATTTTCAGATTACTCTCAAATGGTTTCTGAGAATCCTGAAGATGAGGAAGCCCAGAGATAGCTGTTCATTTCCCAGGTGCTATGGGGAACTTACAAAGAAGATAAAACCAATCTTCTGATTTTAATTTATACCAAGCTCCTATGCCCTTTTATTTAAGCAGTGCTTCACCAACCTGATGAGAACAAAGTCCAACTGGTGCTGAGGCCAGTTTGTCTTGCAGATTGTTTACAAGTGTTAGAGACAGGGTTCCCTGCGCCTTCTGTGCAGCGGGGAGGGAGAAGCTGGCCGTCTACTACTTATTTTCCAATGGAGGAATCTCGCACTCTTTTGTATTCCTCCCACAGAGTTTCCTATAAGGCAGCATGATCCAGTCCTCAGTAATTAAGATGCCCATCCTCTTCCCACCACATTCAAGTACAAAAGCCTACTCTGACATCAATAGGAAAGAGAAAGTAATATTATTAGTGCTAATTGGTTAGCAACAAACGTCTCTGGTACATATAAAGCCTATTCACAACTGGAAACAGTTACGTAGAGGAACATATATCTGAGCATAAGAACTCCGTCAAGAATCCTCAGCAAGCCTACAACCAGTTCAGCACACACTTCATCTAGCTAAACTCAAATAACCAGTACGATCTGGTGAATGACAATTTAGCAACATTATTTAGCTTCTTGTCTCTGTGAAAAAAAGAACTGCTTTGAAGAAGAGAGTTGTATATTCACATTGTTTCACTTCCATAAGCAGCAGGCTATCTCCCCTGCACTTCCTGACCTTCAAAGATATGCCAAGATGCAATTTTAGACAAAAGCATGAGGAAGGAAGAAAAACTTTGTATATAGAAATAAAAAAAACATTTCTATTATTTCATTTGTAGACTAAAGCCACATAAAGAAGTATTGCCAACTTCCCCTGGAAGTTATTTAGGATTCAACTCTGGACCAACCTCACTGCAGTCTACATACAGCACAGTTCCTGTCACCTGAAACAAAAGCACCAGCCTCCCATAAACTTGAAGGAAGACTGCAGAAATGATAATATTCTGATATAAAAGCTTTCAATTTTTTCTACTGTAATAATTACAAAAATGTACAATTTCTGTAGTTGTTCTGCTCTAATTACTGAATGATCCCTTTTTCAAATTAGTATATTATTATTATTTACAGGTCCCTTTTGCCAGATATCTAGTTTATACCTACATCAATATATTTGTATCTATTATGTTATATACTGTCGTGGTTTAATCTGGCAGGCAGCCAAATACCACGCAGCCGCTCGCTCACTCCCCCCGCCCCCCCAGTGGGACGGGGAGAGAATCGGAAGGGTAGGAGTGAGAAAAACTCCTGGCTCAGTGGGTTGAGATAAAGACAGTTTAATAGAACAGAAGAGGGAAAATAATAATAAGAATAATGATAGAATATACAAAATGAGTGATGCACAATGCAATTGCTCACCACCCGCGCTGACCAATAACCAAGTAGCGATCGGCACTTCCTGGATCACGCCTACCGTTCATATACTGAGCATGACGTCACATGGTATGGAATACCCCATTGGCCAGCTGGGCTGGCTGTCCTGATTATGTTCCCTCCCATCTTGTGTACCTAGCTCAGTCAGTAGGCACGGGAGCTGTCCTTGGACTAGGAGGGCACTTAGCAACAACTGAAAACATCAGTGTATTATCAACATTCTCCTCCTACTAAATCCAAAACACAGCACTAGGAAGAAATTTAACCCTATCCCAGCCGAAACTAAGATATATACTGACAGCACATAATTCAGAAGGTAGGTACTGTGCTTCTTGACTCTAACTCTCCATCCTCTAAGGTATTTTACATTTGAAGGTTTTTGACTTAAGCATCCAAACAATTTACAAAGATGATACACAATCCGTGGAAGCTACTTGTAGCATATTTGTTTGTTGGTTTGGGACTAAGATTATGTATCATTTCAGGGTAAACGGATAGGAATCAGCCCTTACCATGACCCTGCCTTCCCTTGGAAAGCTTTTACGTTTCAGAGCTCAGATGACCTCCTGGAGTTATTGCTTTTAGGCTGTCTGCCTAAAATCATTCCACTTGAATTGTGATTTTAAACAGGGGATTTGGGAGATACACAAACATTGGGAATATATATTTTAACATAAAACAGGCCCTAACTTAAATATACAATTCTAGAAGCTGACACCCCAGTTGGACTTTTGAATTATATTGTGCTGCTGTCCCCTCAGTCACACACAGATTCACATCCTTGCTGAGAAATATACTTGCAGGCTGTTCTCGCTTTTTTCCCAACCCCCTTGATCCCAGTGGAGCCCTTGTCTCCCAGACACAGAGCTCCCCAAACCAAGGGGAGCTCTATTTGTACAAATGCGTTTGGAAGTTCCCTGAAAAACTGCATGCAGTGTCCCTGCCACCCCACTACATTACACACCCCGCTACCTCTAGGCATTCTGCAAGGGTAGACTGCATATAACCAGTACCTGGCCTATCCCCAGAGTCACAACAATATTTCGAGGTGGCCACTCTGAAGGATTCAAACATTCTCTTCTTTGCTGATCTCTAGCACAATTACAAACAGCTTTTTTCTGGAGCCCCAGTGACCTCTCCAAGATGCGTAGCCTCACCCTTCCTTGGGCAACATGCAGCTGACGGGATCAGGGTGTTTGTAATTCACCCAGGGACACAGGAAAGAGGGATAGACTACAGCTGGCCTCACTGAGACGCTTCTAGAACCAGGTCCAATGGTTCGTCTCCTTAAGACTGGCCAAGCTCCGTGGAGAAAACCTCAGCCTCTGGTACCAATGGAAAATGGGGAAGAGCTTGGAAATGGGGAGAGAGGGCCAGTGGATGGGCAGGCAGGTGGGGAGTGAGATAACTGCAGTGAGGATGAGCATGGAGCAGGAACAACTTAATATGCAGAGGACAGTGGCAGAGATGGTGCTGTTAAGGTGGGAAAATCATCAAGAGGTGGGATGTCTGCGTGGACATTGGTGATGGAATGGGAGAAAATTATCTGCTACAGGACAGTTCTGTGGTGAACTGTATATTTAAGAGTTTGTTTCAGGATGAAGACTTGGAAAGGGTTGGGAAGTGAAACAAGAATAGGGGGTGGAAAAATAGCGGAAGAGGAGCTAATTGACTTGTGAACAGCAAGGTGGGAATTCTGGACTTATACTGAGGAACTTCCACTAAGCAGAGCAAAGAATACAGATAGTAATGTCATACGGGGTGCTAATTTTTCAAGTGTAGAAATATAGATGTTCAAGGCCTGGAGAAGCTCAAGCTTTTGGGATGTCAGCTTTTCTTTTGTCATTTTTCAATGTGACTTACAAATCTTTAGGAAGTTAATACAATTTTCTTGGCATGATTTCTTGATCCACCAGTTTCATTACCATTCTGCACATTCGAATTCAACTCCAGACGTGGGTTTTTTTACTGTTTTTGAGCTAACACTTTCCAAGTCCTATTTTGTCTTTAGTGATCACTTGGGACATTATTATAACAATTTTTTTTTCATTCATTTCACTTTCAATCACATTGAACAGCAAAAGTAGATTAATAAGTTTCAAAACTGTAAATAGTTGTTTTTAGTTTCATCCTCTGGTTCTTGTGCAGAAACACAATCCAAACACTAAATCAAATATTTAAATTCAGATCTGCCTTCCTGACTTTTTTCTTAAAGAAGTAAGACATTTCTTTAAGATCAGGCTCTGGAAATCTTTAGAAAAAGGCTGCATTTTGAGCCTAAGCTTCATTGGCCTAAGCCAGGCAATGTCCCTCAGCAGTAATCCGAGATGACTCATATTAGAAAAAGAAAAATCTGTTTTCAAGACTTTATATTTTCAGCCTCCTCTGCTGTGGGAGTCATAAATTATGCTAACATATTCACTAGAAAGCAGAGTGAGATCACTAAATTCATTTCTCATAAGACAACAAACAGTCATGAGATAGGAAACTTTCCAGTCACTTTCAGTACCAGGCTGGGCAAAATTCAAGGCAGTGATTTTTAGGTAATTTATTTATAATTTTTTTTTGCCATAAAAGAGATATGACACAGATCCTGAGAAAAGTTTTGTAAGTATTTGCCCAAAAGTTTAAGGAAATATGATGAGGAGGATATCACTGAAGGATTTACGTGGCTGTTCCATGAAGTAAAAATGATCGCTTGGGAACTTTAGCTAAGAAATATTGAAATTAAATGGAAGATCAAAAGCAGACTTTCCAAGTAAAGACTCTGTTGGAGCTAGATAAGAAAAAGTGAAGCAGAGTTCCCATCCTGTAAAACAGGTTAGGAGAACCCTGTTTTAGAGCATAAATGCTCTTCTGTGACTAAAGTCTACTTTACATCAACAATTGTTTTTCTCAGATAAGATAATCAAGGTGAAGATGACCATATTGATGATTGAATGCTCTCTACTTCTACTGAATAATTTAAGATGAAGACAACATTTTACCTTCAAGCTGTTACTTGCATACTGTGGTGTAGCTCCAGGCCTAAGGAGACATATCTAAGAGTTGCTTATTTTCAGTTATTTCCTATATTGTTTCAAGGAACAGATAATGATACATTTTCAGCACTATTATTTGTTTTTTAAAGAAAATAATCCCAAGCCTACTATTAAATAAATAGTAAGTTTCCTAATTATTTCAGATGCTTTAGGTTAAGGTCTTAAAAGAGTAAAAAATACTTAGACCTCTGATAAGATCAAATTCAGAAATTTCCCAGTGGCTAAACAGGCCCATGTTTTACCTAATTCACCAGAAAGATAGGAAATGCCATTTAAGCAAAGCTCATCATTTTCACAGGAAGAAGATTCTGGCATTTTTTTAAATATCAGGGAATTCCTCAAATTGACAAAAATAATATTCAATAATAATATAAGTAAAAATTACATAAGCATGGTATGTACAATTAATTACAAGGTTTGTTGTGAACCTTGTTCTCCATCACCCCACTGCCATGTTCGGAAGCCAGTCCAGTGCAGCAGCAACCCTAAACTGGAATAACCAAACAGTATACCAGATGTAATACACAGAATTTTTCGTACAATGAGTTCTGAGAAAACTTATTAATCATACTATGGTGTTAACATTGAACCAAAATGATAATTGAAATGTCTGTGTTATTAATTCGCTGATAGGAAGGGAAAGTATTTGATGTAAGAAGTGGGTAGAGGCAGCTACATGAGGGTAGATTAAAGGAAGCAGATTCTAATCCTAAGGACCTAGGGGATGAAACCTAGATTAAAAATTCCCTTAGCATATTTTAACAAATTAGAGAAATCTTGTGGAAAAAAGATAGCCATTAAATAAGGAAATGTGCAAAATTCTACAGTGAGTCAGGATTCAGCAACAATATACACAACATAAGGAATAACTGGATAGCTCACACTGTTGCAGAAAGTTTTGAGGACTATTGTGAAATTCAAGTTCAACATCAGTTAATAACAATGTACTGTTGCAAAAGAGAAAAACATTGTACTGAGAAATATAAACAGCAGTATCATTTATAGACAGATGATGTAATCCTGTTATTCTTAGCATTGGTAAGGTCTCAGCTGGAGTGTTTTGTCCAGTTTTGGGCATCATATTTCAAGAAAGATGCATATCAGCTGAAGGCTCCAGATGAGAGTAACTAAAAATTTATGAAACACAGCACACAGGCAGGACCGAGCCATTTCAGGTTGTTTACCATAGAAAAGAGAGTATCAAAGGTGACATGGTAATTGTCTTCAAATTTTTAAAACACTACTGCAAAGAAGAAAGGGAGGTGATGCTCTCCAAGTTCATGGAGAATAGAAAATAAAACAGTAGGTTAAAGTGCATCAGGGAAGATTTAAGCTAGGAGCAAGACAAACTTTTTCACAGTGAAGCACTGCAACAGATTGCTCAGGGGGATGGTAGCATCAGCGCACAGCAGGGGCCAGCTGCTCCCTCAGGGGTGGGAAGCCAGGAGCCACGTGCAATGCCACAGCTGGCAGGGCAGGGAAGGGTGCCTTGGACAGAATGGAAAGACATCACACCAGAGCATTTAAAGGTCCTGGATCAAAGAGCAAGAAATACCCTCCCCACTTCTGGGGCAACTATATGACATTGATAATTTACATCCATAGGCTTTTTATTATATTTATTATTCCAGTAATATTGTTACACTGACTACGTTTTCAGTTTGGATAATCTGCTTTCACCTCTATGTCCATAAATATTCTATATGGTTAATATAAATATAACGGATGGTGAATATTAACGTATTAGCTGTTTCTATATAGTAGAAAGTATATTATTTCTTCAGCTGTGCTTCCTTGGCCCTGAAGATTTATGGTATTCATACTCAGATCACTTGCTCACCCAAGTCATACCACTGTTGCCAAAGAAAGAATATGCATGAATAAATGTCCAGTAACAAATTTAAAATTATAGTCAGGCCACACTTCTGTAAAATTAACATCCTTCCAGATGTTACAGAAGTAATTCTTTCCTATACTCACACTGTTAATTTTACCTGTATTTTTATAACTTGTAATCATTATGTGCTTCCACTTTTTCCTCCCATTTTACTTATGGAGTGTTTTTGCTATAATCTTTCTTAACTGCACACACCAAACGTGTGCTTCAGGCATCCAGTTAGTCTCTGATATCACTGATGCTCCCTATAGCCCCTAATCACCACAGCACACTTCAAAAAGAAAAGCCTAGGTCAAGCCCAATTCAAGTATTTTGGGCGTGATATTGGATCGTCTTCCTGTGAATGGAGGCAAAATAGCATGCATTTTCCTGTGATGTATTTTTTATTTGTGCTTATCTGCAGGTGGAAGGGAGAGCTATAATGCATGTAGGTGGACTGGCTCACATGTGGGAGGCACTGAATCTCCCAGAAGACTTATTTGTGAGTGTAATGAATATTGGACATTTTACTGAAGAAATTAAGTGGCTGAAATTTTTAGCCCTGGTGTGTAAACTGTTTGGAGTTGTAAGTTTATTCATACTTTCATGTTGTCCTGGATGAACACGCTGTATATTGTGATTTTGAGTTAATGTTTGTGTTGAAATAGGAGACTGAGTAATCACATGTTTTAACCAGCTAACCACTAACCCAGCTGCTGTTTTTAAAGCCAGGAGGAAATCTTTTTTTAGGAATAAGGGAATTACTTTAACTATATTCTTCCGGGGATCAATGGAGCTAGAATATTTGTAGTAGGTTCTTTTCCAGCTTTTCCTTTCCAGCCAATTCACAACAGATTAAGCATTGGGGAAGACAGCTGGAGAGACAGGGACAAAGTGTAAGCTTCATACAACAATTTGCTAAAGCCATTTCTGCAGTGCTATGCCGTAGCTGTGAGGGTAAGCCCAAAGGAGTTCCTTTGTTTCCAGCATCACTCAGCAGATATGACTGATGAGAAGTATCCTGGCTCTGTCTTGCTATTCTTCACTCACTCTGATTTTGTATAGTTACTGCAGATGACTGGAGCAAACTTCTTGTGTCAGAGGAAGCAGATCAGCATCTTTTCACCACTACCTAATATTCAGACAATCTCTGTTAAAGAAACCCAAGAATATAAGGAAACTTAGTACCAGAACATGTGTTTTCAGTTACTAAGAAAACCAAAGGGCAGGTGGTGGTTTTGGATCTCATGGCAATTGATAGTCAATTCGTATGGGAAGCAGATTGCAGTCTTCTCGCATAACCTTAAGAAACCGGAATGTAAAAGCCTATCAGTTAATGCTGACAACCCAGCAAATACAGTCACAGATGTCACTATGAATTCAGAAAAAGTACCTAGATGTGTTGCTTCTTCAATTCTTTTAGCCATTTAATAGAGAAAGGAAAACGGATTTGTGATTTTCTATTAGCAGTGGAAAACAACCAGGTTACTGAGCTGACATGACTAGTTAGATGTATTGCTGTGATTGATTCACCTCCAGATCTTAGGAAAGGACCCCCCTCTCTCATCCCAAATACCAGTGTTGGGCAAACGTTGGCATACTGAAAACTGCATAGTTCCATAATTCATACGTGGGGCCATTTGGAGGATTAGGAGAGCACTAGTAATAGCACTGTTATTATATTGGTATAACCAACTATTTTCTAGCTGAAAGCTTTAATTCAGATGAGATTAGGCCATGGATGTGAGCAAGGCAATAGATTACACTGAGGCAATCAAGAGTGGACTTGAAGAAAAAAAAGTAGAATAAAAAAGTTCTGAATCAGAATCACAGAATCATTTACCTTGGAAGGGACCTCCTGAAATCATCTGAATGATCTGGTACGGCTCAAATGGAAGTTAAAGCTCCAAGCAGAAATTTGTGGATAAAGGTCTATTGGCTGTTTGCAATAGAAGTATATTATTTTAAAAGTCTCTCAGATATTATAACTTACTTATCTATGAATCTGCTCCTCACACAACAAGAGTTACAAGATTTAACCTTGGTGGGACAAACTTCATTGACCCTTGTTTTCAATACTCTCATCGCTAGTGCTAATTCCAAAACTTGCCTCATGGGAAATTTGGACAAACACTCTAATTAGAGTCAATTCTTTTTAGATATTTTATTTGCTGTTCTTATCTTGCTTCATTTCTTTTTCTAACTTAGAATGAAAATGAGAACCGTTTTGAGAAATTCTTCTGTTGTTAGAGTTTGTTCTTCCCCTAAAGCCATCAGATTCTAGATCTGCTATTAAACTTACATACTGTGAAAATAGTATATGTGTTTTAAAGATCATTTTGATGTCACGGTAGACTTTATATTTAGTAGAGTAATAAATAAATAGTGCTATGAAGTTTTAGTCAAAAATTACTATTTTCACACATACACTTTCACTTAGGAAACATTATTCCCGTCAGTAGGATTGCCTGAAAAGACAAGTATGGACAAAAATTCTATAAAATACCAGTGGAATTGTCCTAATGTTACTTAAACAAAAATGTGCATCGATTTATCTTAAGGAAATAACGAGTCACTTTTTGGTTTAAATGCGGTTCCTATTATTTTATGTTCACGTGGCGCCATCTTGTGAGTTTCAAAACTCATGCACAAGTACTTTCTGCAGCATAATGTCACCAGCTTTCTGAAAAATCTGGGTTGTTATTTAAACTGTCATCAGCTCAGAAAGGTCAAAACAGCTTGAATCTTAGCGATGTTTCCTACAAGTGACAACCCAACACCCTTATGATCTTGCCCTTGTGAGAACTTCTCGACGTGAAGAGCATTTAATACACTTTGCATAAGATACTTCACTTAAACGTGGGCAGGCCAAAGCTAAGTTCCTTTGATTTTTTCCCACTATATTTACCTATTAGGAAGAAGAAATCAATGGCTTATACACCCAAGCATTCCAAATACATCACAAAATCAAAATTTGATGACAGGCCTTCTGAACGTCACAGATCATGAGTCTTCCATGCAGCGAGTCCTGCTGCAGATTTCAATACGTATGATTGAACTAAAGTGTATCTTTGATTAAGTCATTGAAAATCGAGTAGAACACTTTCTGTATTATTGTCAAACCTATTTTACAATTGCACCACAGTTCTAGGGTCCATAATATCCAGCTTAATCTCCTCATTATATCTTTATCTAACAAACTGAAAAGTTCTCTACTAAATTTCTGCTTCTTCTAATAGTATTTTACTGTGATCAAGACATCCCTTAAGCCTGTCTTTGACAAATGAAGTACCTGTTTTCTGTATGTTGTATTCTTAACTACATATTCATTGCTATTCATCTCCCCTTTTGTTTGTTATACATAGATTGAAGGATAAGTGGACAGACAAAAAAAAACTGTTCATCCTCCTTCCATTAGCAAAGTTGTAGCTTTATTTCTTAATTGCAGATTTATAGGGGTTTGGGTGCCTACCAAAATATTCTTAAACAATAACCAGTTATCGTTGATATTCTTGGCCTACTTGTCTCATAAAAAGCTGCTAATTTTGTGACATACTCCCTTGTTAAGTCCACACAAATTTTTGGTTGTAACCCATTCAAGAGGAAAGCTTAATATTAGTTTGTGCTAGTGCTTGGTCATGCTCAGGTTAATTAGTTCACTAGACCTTTTTAGTACTTGTAGCAGGAGACTTCCAGAACTTACATTGAATGAGAACATGACTTGGTTTTCCTAGGTAGGTACTGAAAAAGCCCCATTTTCTGATGAAACTGGATTGTTTGACAAATGTCTTCTCTCGTCTTTATTGGCTTCCTTTCATTTGCTTTCTCTCCTTCCTGAAATGAAAGAGCTTTGTTTTACTTTATCTGAGAATCGTTCCCTCAAAAATCTTTGGTCCCCGAAAGCTATGTTCTAAGTATATTTATTTTTTCGTCATTATTAAGCACATCAGTCTTGTATATAGTTTGCTGTATCACTCTGGTATTTCAACTTAACCTGTAAATTATTTAGGGTAAGAATAAGCTTTTTGTTATTTTCAGTGATGCTTCATGCAACATGGACAACACCTCAAGCATTAAGATTGCAAATACAACTACATATATGTTTTAGTTATTCATAATTCAGGCAGCTTTTCCCTGGTTAATGATTTGAGTCTTTTCTTCCACCTTCTGGTAGGGAGAGCATGTTCTGTCACAGTAGAGTTAATATTCAGTTAGTTTGTAACATGTTTTTTCTGTGTAGATAGTCCAATGCACGATGACCTGTGTTAGGCTATCATACTCCACACTTCATTCTGTTTCACTACTTGGTCATCATTGTACAATATTTGTAAAAATAATTTATTATTCTTCCCCACTAACAGCAATATAATCCTTATTTCTTTACATAAACTAATTCTTTAGATATGGCACAACCTTAAATTTGAGATAAATCGTGGAAAGCCAAGAAGTCCCCTTCATTTACTCAGGACAATGCTGCTTATCATTATACTTTTATTTATGTTGCATTTGCTAGATTTTTTTTTTAATTGCCTTTAGCATTATTTCTACACCAAATAGTGTTGGAACCTGGAAGATTGCCTCAGTTTGTTTTCCCAAAGGCTGAGCAAACCTGGCCTCAGCCACATGCAAAATCGTGCCCCTGGAAATGTTTGGGGAACGTTAGTTATCTGTCAAACAGAAAAAAAAGATTAAATTGGTGTAATGAAATGCATGGAATGAAATGGAATTTAATTTTCTCTCTGAAACATCGCTTGATCATGAGTATGAATAACAATATAATATTATGTATGAATGCAGCACATGACATTGAAGCATTTCAGCATGTAAGACAAAGAATAAGCTGTTTTTAATCACAATTTTACCATAACAACCAGACAGGTCCAGAGACATTCAGTGATTCCCCAAACTGTTTCAATGAAGAAAGCCAATCTCAGTCAGAAAAAATATCTAACACTGCTAATAGCTAACTCTATGCTCAGAATACATTGCTGCTAACTCTTGTAGTTTTATCACAAGCATGACAGCTTGTACTTTTCTTTAAAGACTGACCACTTGGAGGTCTGTGACTTCATGAGAATTCTAATTCTTTTTGCAATTTTTTCATCTTTACAGTTGCATTTTTTGAAATTATTTACAAGACAATCGTGCTATTCCATCCATCATTTCAAAATGGTTAGTTGACAAGAATGGAACCTGATAGCCTTCTGTATTAATTTTCCTTTTGATGAAAAAATTAAGTGTTGTTCTATGTGTTTTCAAATAATACGTCAAATCAAAGGATGGGATTGTGGTTTGGAGGGGGATTGTTTTTTTTATATCTGTTACTTGTTGCTAAACAACTTGGGATAATTCTTCCTCAATTTTTTAAATTGCTGCACTCACATCTATCAGTTCAATGAGAATTTATCCACAAAATTCCATAAGCACCCTTTAAAAAAAAGTATACCAATGGTTCTGGCACTGGTTTGGTAGTTGCCACACATCTTTATGAGCTCTTTTCATTTTCTTCCATTTTTCTAGTTTATATTCCTTCCTTCAGCTGTTCTCTTATTACAGTTATCTTCATATTTTAAATTTTTCAAAGAGAAAAATTGAAGCAGTCTCCAAATTCCTGCCAGAAAACCCTTCTGGTTTTTTTGACAAGATGATAAATATCTTTTACTTCAAGTTCAGCGTAGTTTCAGTGCAAATGTTAACACAGTCTTACCTAATAACAACACAATTTACACATCGGGAGAGCACAGACGTTGAATATTTATATGCACTTCTGCTTTAGTACTCTTAATAACATAGTAATGTAACCACATTTTCAGCCTGAGTAAATGTAATTTCTTTCAATTCTATGTTTTCAGAAGGTCTATTTATTCAGCTAATAAAAGCAAAGATATGCAGAATACTAATATGCCTCTCTGTGTGTGTGTGTATGCGTGTGTGAAACCTGAGGCATCATCCTTTATGATCCATGTTTTCAGGGATTGCCAGAGGAAGATTTAGCACTAGCTGGAAGCCAGCGTGGGGAACAAAGAACTGACGGTTTTAGCCTGCACACAAAATATCAGCAGTTCCCTTGGACTTCCTACCAGCCTGCTTTTACCTTTTGTGCCCCCGAGGACTTGCAGGACACGGACTGCACAGGCAAGTAGAAGCCACAAGGTAGTGTTTATGAGCAGTCCCCCACACAGACGTCCTGGTTTTCCTTCAGGGCGGCCCACCCATCTGTTTTTCCACGGATGTTATGAGTGCACGGAGCCCTAGCCCGACAGGGCCTGCTGCTCCCGAAGGATCCCCAAGGCATCAGACAGCACGCTATGGGAGGACAGCACTGGGACGGGAAGACCCAGCTATCTGAGGTGATTTTTTTCGTATTAAGCAGAGAGGCAGGTGCCGGGGCTGGGCGAGGGGCGACCGCTGAGCACCGACGGGAACAGGCAGCCCCTCACACCCCAACCGCCACAACCGCTGACAGCCTCACAGCACGCCTTAGCCGCGCCCATTCCCCCTTCTCTCCTCCGATTGGCTCCTCGACTCCCATTCTCCGCCAATCCCCAACCGCGCTCCGCAACGCCGCTCCTTCCCCTTCCCGCGCCGGCTGCCGCCGGCGCGCAACGAGGAATCGCTAAATGGGGCGGGTCAGGGGGGCGTTAGCCCCGCCCCTCCCCTAACGGCCGTCCCGTCCGTCAGCCAAGCAGGCTCGGGATTGGTCGGCGCGGGGCGCGCGCCCCGCGGGCGGGGGCAGAGCGGGACGGCGGGTGGCCCCCCCCGCGCGTCGCCGGGGCTGAGGCCATGGCCAGGCCGGGGGCTCCGCGGCCCGGCAAGGTGCGTGCGGGCGGGGGTCCCGGGGGAGCGGGGCCGTGTGGAGCCTCTCCTTGTCTGCAGTCGGGTCTCGGCCCTCTCTTTAGGTGCCTCATTGACCCCTGACTTGCTCGGGGCGGGGGGGAGCTGGGCGGTCAGCCTAACGACTCCTGAGGGGGAGTCGGGCCTTCCGGTACTCAGTGCCTTTGCTTTCCTGGGCTTAGCCCCGCAGCCCTTCCTCAGGGCTCAGCGGCTTTATGTGTGTCGGTAAGGGGCACCGCAGCGAGCTTTCCGTTCGAGCGTTCTTCCACCTTGGTGCATCTGTGGTTTGAGCAGCGACCATAGTTTATTCTTAAAATCCCCAAAGTGTGTATTTATAGAGTTTGGTTTCACTCTGGAACGTATGTTTGTATGTCAGCCCTTGACCGAGTCATGAAGTGAATTTCTGTATCTGTAGAATGCTGTGAAATTAATGAAGCTTCATGCTGCAAAGGCATGTTTTGTGAAATGAAAACTACAAGATGCAGGCCCTAATGGCAGCAGTGGGCCCCCTCCTTGTTCTCAGAGCTGTAAATTACCTTTAACTGATCTGCCTCGGCAAAAGTTCATGGAATTAGTGGGCAATGGTAGTCTTCAATTATGTTGTGAAAGCACTTCATGAAAATCAAAGTATATTTCTGTAATCAACAGGTACTGTCTTCTGGAAGGCTAACAGGAGCAGCTAAATTAACAAATGGAAGAAAACAGTAAGACCTTAATCATGAATACTATCTAAGATTGAGTGTACATCTGAGCGTTTGGGAACTTTATACTTGTCATACCTCACAACTAGCCAAAAATTCTTTATTTATATCAAAAGATGTTTTTAGCTGAAAGGCAGTACAGCCAGGTTCTAGGCAGCCCATGAATAGACAGACACAAACTGAATAGAAGTTTTGCCTGTAGAAATGCAGGGTTGACTCTCTCTGCCTGTTTTATTTATAAAAGATTGAATTTGTATAGTTACTAGCTGCATGTAAGACTGTTGAGTAAAGGCTGAATTCTCCTTTGACATAAGCTGTTAATATCTGCTAAACATGTTTGTTGCAGCAACGCAGAGTTTTCAGGAAGAGAAAGATATTTTGTTTCTTCATAAAATTAATTTACTTTAGTTTGCTATTATTGAATGAAAGTAATTTTTTTACTTTGCTGCATATTAAGGAGGTAGTATAAATAGTGAATTTGACTTTTTCAGGTTTGGCTTAAGAAAAGCGTGTCATTCTGATGTGGAGTCTGGATACTCACTCTATTCCACTGACTCTGATGATCAGGTAATTAAATGACTTTTTAATACAATAATTTCTGTTTTCTAAAGAGAAGGGAAATTGGAATACCTTGAATAATAGAAGAAAAACAGGTTAATTTAGATATTACTGCATCTGGACTAGAAATAGCTAGCAAGAGTGTCTATACTGCGTCTTGCAGATACATGCCAAGTTGGCTTTGTGTGCAGTGAGTTTGGCTCTGACAAATCTCATTAAGGCACAGGATATATTTTGCAAACACAACTGTGCTGTTTATGGACTAGAGCTGGCCCTGCAGAAGTATAGTCATATTTGTTAGGTTTTGTGCCGAAAAGAGTGAGTTGTTTGGAGTCTGCAGTGCTGTTTTCTGTGTAGTGCTGAGTATCTCCAGAATAGAAATAGGCTGTAGATAATAGCTTAACTGTACATGGAAATAGGAATAAAAAACACACACATGGGATTACCAAAACATAAAATCCAGCAAATGGACATGTGTGCAAGAAGACAATTTAGTTTTTTTGCAAAATTTGTGTGTTTGCAAACTTTCATGTAATTGCGAAGTAATACATGGAAAATGACATGTTTTTGCTGGTTATCAGTTGTTCTTTTTCAGGTGACAGAGTGGGGAACACTCACCTCTAAAATAGTATCTTGGTTTGCTGAAAGAAAACGATGATACTCATTTTCTGACTGCAGTATTCTTTGTGCAGGTTGATACTATTCATAATGGACTTGACCGTTGTGCAGCTTTGCTGAAGAATATCTTACAAAATGAGGCTACAGGTTGTACCGATTGAAAATTTAAGTTACTTTTTTAGGTTTTGTTTTGATTTGTTTTGTTGACCAGTTTTTCGTTCAACTCATACTAGGAAGGGAGACTATCCGTAAACAACCTGGGAAAACAACTTCTGTTAAAATTACTTCCAAGCCTTTGCTAACCAAAGGAAATACTTCCAAGAAGAAAGGGTTGAAAAAAAACATTACTCCTGCCCACGTCCGAAAAGAAATTGGTAAGTGGGCTTTCTTGGGCTTGCTTTTTTTCTCAAACAACGTTGAGAGACTCCTCAACTTACTGAGATATAACAAGGCTTCAGGTAATTGTTGTCATTTGTTATAGGTTGATCCAGGGCTGGATCCACAAAAGGATGTAGACATTACTCATTGCCTTTTAGAAACCTTAAATGTTTACTAAACAGTTACTAAAATTCACAAATATTTGAACTTCATGTACAAGGAAGAAAGTTGACTGCACTTACAAATATCAACATCATCAAGTTTAGCTGGTAGGAAGTGTGGAGGAGAATGATAATACCCATGCCTCATTTTTCTTGGACAGTGAAGCATTACAGTGCTTGGTCTCCGTTTGGGATACGCAGCTGTAAACTGTCCTGGAATTAGGTGTCCAGCCAGGCTTTTCTCTAAGATCAGTTTCTGGAAACAGGAAAGTGTTACAATAAATAATAAGAACTCAAATGGTTTAGTGGCCAGAGCACTTGAATGGAAAGGTGGATGGAGTGCTCTAGGCTGAGTTGCTCTAAGTTGAAATATTTTATTTTTTATTAGCATTTCTGCCTCTCTCCACCCCATTTCTTTTGTGTGATTTCTAATCCAGTAGACAGGTGGGGTCTGTAGACTAGGTATGTAGCAGAATGCCTATTTGGTCAACTGTGGAAGGTGAGCACATAGCTGATATCTTTCCAGCACTGTAAAAATACGGGTTTTTAATTATACCCAACATAAGAAAATAAGGTTCGGAGAGTGCTTTGGTATGGGTTATTCTGAATGGTCTAAAAGCTTAGGAAACAGCTAAGCAGAGATTTTAAGAATTGCATTTTGGAACTGGCCTTCTGTAGGATTAAATCTCTCTTCTTCTTTCAAGGACAGAGTCTGTCCAACTGGGTTAGGTTGCTCTGTCTAGAAGAAAAAAATAATGGGTTAATTTGCTGGTGAGAAAAAAACTGACTGGAATCTTAGGCTGTAGGGTCTTTTGGTTTTCTTTTTCAAAGGAACCTGCCAGAGTCTGCCTGACGACCCAATGGGTTTGTGTAGATCCAGAAGACAGACAACTTCAGCTGGATTTTTTGTTCTTTTCTCTATAGTGCCAATATCAGATAGAAAACTTGCCTTGTCCACCACACCTTCTACTCAGAAAGAACTTTCCACTGCAGAACAGAATCGGATGGTTCAACCAATTCACGTGCCTTGCAGTCATCACTCTCCTGTGATGCATCAGAAACTGTGCGAGCATGTGCAAACTCAGATGTCTCTGATAACTGGCCAACCACCACAGAACAGTAATGAAATTCCTACTGTAACTTCTTTTCCTACCTCAAATCACGGTTAGTGGAACTATTAATGTAGAGCCTGCTATTTTACTGTACGAGTTTTGCCCAATATTGCCCTGATCTATAAGTGTTGTTTTCTTTTAGGATGTCAAAATCTTACAGCTTTTAATTATCGATTACCTACCTCCACATCAGCTCTGTCCCTGCAGCAGTCAGCTAATCTCTTGTCTACTCAATCAGTAAGTAAAAGTTTGATTCTGACTATTAATAAATGTTCTAAATTAGCACTGCTTATTTATTTATACATTTATTTAAGTGTGGGGGTTTTCTTGGGTTTATGTAATAATTTTCCTTAAAGAAAAAAAATTGCATATTTCAACCTATAGTGATGAACAGAATAAATAATGAGAGAAAATACTGCTATTTAAAATATATTTTATATAGACACCAAAAAATGAAATTAGAGGCATTTCAACTGGCTGCTTGTTTCTGCATGGTGAATTCTGTAATGGACAGCAAACGTGGAAGGTGCAGGAAATTATTCATTACTGTTAATAAGCACATTCTTAGTAATGCACATTAGGATCATTAACCAACTCCTGATAAAAGAAATCATATCTCATATGTAGCTTTTCCCTGCCAGTGATCAAGTTGATTATTTCTTCAGACACTGTGTATTATCTTAGAGGCACATTTTAAAATACTTGTGTATTTCAGGGTATAGAATAGAACTAATGGAGAGTACCAACTGCCACCTTGGGAAATGTGGTAAAGGGCTTGCACCTTGAAACTGTAACTTACCTTCCATCTGCAGGCCGTCCATGTATAGCTAGTGCTGTCCTTGACTTTTAAGAAATTCATCTACTTAAAATATTGAAAGGTAACAGTGTTGTCTTTTTTTTTTTTTCTTCCCTGTTCTGGTTTGATTCAACGAATGAGTTTTCATAAAGCAAAAAAAAAAAAAAAACACACCCCAAAACACTGCTGAGGTTTTTTCTTTACAGAACAGCTGAAAAAGAACTGTGCTTTAATGTTGCCAGTAACATTTAAGATAAAGGTAATCTAAACCAGATTTACATTTTAATTACTCCTTAATATACTGGAAAATTATGCAATTAATGAGTTGTAGTTGTTTTTATAATTTGCAAAGAATGATCAAGACTAGATTGAGTCAGACGAGGGTTTTTTGGTTTTTTTAGTATTTAAAAAAAAAATCCACGTTAATTTTTTGTTTAATATGAATATTCTTTATGCAGGATGTTCCTGTAGGCGGTGGCAATGAATATGTGCCAGAGATGGGAGGACCTGTGGTTTGCCCAGTAGTTTCTGCTGCTCCTACTACTGCTGCGCAAATACAGTCTGCCACTGCTCTTCCTGGTGTGATCCCTTGTATAGCATCAGGTGCATCAAGTAACTCTGCAGTGCTTACATTCATCCCATCATCTCCTGGCAGAGAGATGACCCCAAACCACGAGCAACAGATAAAAGAAGCAGATTTGATAAGATGCATACAAGCTCACCTGGCCCTGTTACAATCACATGAAATGATGAACGGCAGGACTGAACAGAAGCACCATCATCATGGTCCAGCAAAACAGAATGCTTCAAGTAACAAAGAGGAGGATACTTTTGAAGAACACAGTGAGGACATGGTCAGTGAAGAGGACGGATTGAATGTACTTGACGTAGCCCCAGTGAGAGATACAAGCTGTAAGACAAGTTTTGTGAAGAAAGTTCTAAAATTTAGAAAAGAAAGTCCAGAAGAAACAGCCCATAAAGTTAAGACTGTAAAATATCTTCTGGGAGAGCTCAGAGCACTGATAACAGATCAAGGTGAGGACATTTTCATTGCGCAGTAGGGTGATTACATACAAATAACACAAGAGCTGTGTTAAATGAGTGAGCGCTTCAGTTTCTGGAACTTTTATGTGTCAGATGATATGTGACATCTTAGAGTGGTTTTCCACAACTTTAACAGCTTCATGTTTCACTCTGGATAAGTATTAAATTATTTTTTGGAGTATTTTAACATTATTGTAACAGCTAGGATAAAGATTGTTCTCATTTCATGTACAGTGTTTTCCCCTGAGAAAGGGAGCAGTGTAGACAGATTGCAACAGCAATCCCACCAAGGTTGTTTGGAGAGATGGTGGGTTGTGATTTATCAAGAACCTGAAGCATAGTTTTCATAGTCAAGCATAAAAATTTTAAATAAGTAAGTTTAGTTAAGGTGAGGTTTTCTTGGGGGAAAAAAAAAGTAGATATTATTATATCACTTTGTAGATTGGTTAATCGCATATAAAATATTACTGTCATATTACAGGTTTATATGTTTATGGGGTCTTTTTTTCCCTCACCTCTTGCAGATGATTCAGAAATGTTAAGGTTGATGAGTGAAATAGAAGACTGCATATCATTGCTCCCAGCCGTAGTGGGAAGTACGAATATACAAGCTGAAATAGCACTAGCTTTACAGCCCCTCAGAAGTGAAAATGCCCAACTGCGTAGGTTAGTAACTCATCAGTGATTCTGTATTTACTGCAAACGCGCCTAAAGCATCTTTAACTGGTCTGTTCTAAATTGCGTATTTTAGCAATGTTATGGTGCAAGTGTTATGGCCCTTTCATTCTTGTCTGTGCAGTATTTATATATTAGAAAGTGTGTTGGTAAGGCTATATAGTTTAAAAATAAATAATCAACACATGGCAAGACTTCAGTTAATACTGATGTTTTAGTAGCATCAGTTACATCGTGATTGGGCCTTTGTCTAGGGGGGATCAAGGTATCATTATCTCTGAAAACTGCAATATCAAGGTAGTTAGCCTGCTTATATTCTTTTTGTAGTTTATTCTCAAATGCCAAAATGTCTCTCATTTCAGGGGAGCTCTCAAATACATAACTGGGTAGCACTTTACTTCAGAACAGAGGGAGAGATATTTACCAGAATTTGCAAAGGGTCTTTTGTGTTGAAGAAATATAGGAATGTAAGAAAAATGCATTATTAAAACTTCTTTATAGTTCTGAAACTTTCTGTGACATTTAATTCTCAGTAGCAGCTTCTTACCAAACTAATTTAAAATGCAGTGCTTTTGAATTTATTCTGTACTTTCTGAATTTGTGCTTTTTCACAATTCACATTTAGGAGACTAAGAATATTAAACCAGCAACTCGGGGAACAAGAAAGAAGTGAGAAGACATCTGGACAGAGCTGCAACTATGAATGTAAAATACTAATGGAGAATAATGCTTGTTAGGGGCATTTTTGTTAAAGCTTTATTTAAATAGATGCAGACATAAAGATATAGATATATAAATAAAAAATAACAGTATGTATTGTGGCCTTTAGTGGCAACTGAACTGTGTTGTGGGTCTAATCGTGCAGCTGCATTTGCATGACTGTTGTGCCTGTTCAGACTCCACATACTGAGACTCAGCTCTTCAGCTGCCAAGCACTTTATTTTTCCTTATGTGCGTCTTAAAATTAAGTTGACAGATAATTAAGAAGAAAGCTTGAGTTTTATCTTGCTGCCTCTAAAAATCTTGTATATAAGCAAAATTCATATTACTAAGATTATTTAAAAACTTAGTTTGATTTAGAAATACAAACTGTACCACACAAAACACTTAAAATTTTTATGTTTTACTTTGGTAGTAGTTTCTTTGCAGTCCTTGAATATGATGCTCCAGAGTCAATTGAAAGAATCACTGAAAGGCCTTGAGTCACTGCAGGCTAAAAATGAAGAACTACTTAAAATAATAGAAATTCAGAAAGAAGAAAACAAACATCTTGGAAAAGATATTCAAGATAAAGAAGAAGAATTGCTTGAAAACAAACAGCATTATGACATTCATTCCACCAAGCTCAAGATTGGTACGTGTTTTGAATTTGTTTATTGTTCATTTAGTGTTTTAAAACTTAAAAGAAATAATTAGGTAAATTCTTCTTGGCATTTTAGAAGTGGAAGAGGCATTAGCAAACATGAAGAGCCTTCAGTTTAAGCTGGAAGCTTCAGAGAAAGAAAATAAGATTTTGGGCATAACGTTACGTCAGCGTGATGCAGAAGTTAACAGACTGCGTGAATTAACCAGGTACTGTTGGCGGGCTAAGCTATTTTTTGTCTCTTGACATCGCTTTTTTTTTTTTCTTCCTTCCCATACTTTGGATTATTGTAATCTTGGTGGTAGGAGGTCATGTAGGCTAAAACCTCTCTTTGTAGTTTCTTTTGCTAAAATGGTGCTATAATTTTGTTAAAACAGTTGTCATGCTCCATGACTTGAGTTCTGTTGTAAAGTAAAATGCTATCTGCCGTAACTTGTGCCGAGTTTTAACTCTTAATAGCAGACTGCCGATAAGGAGGTCCATGGGAAGTGCATGGACCTGAAAACCTACTGATATTTCCCTTGAAGCTGTAGAATTTGGAAACTAACTCTTAACCTGAATTAAGGAGGGATTATTTTTTTTTCTTTCTTTCTTTACACTGGTTCAGAAGTAGGTCTCTTTTGAAAAGAACTCGCAGAAGGATCTGTCTTCAGGACCCACAACAAGCTCTTCCTGTGGGAATGAGCAGTCCTTTCTTTAATTGTACGCACATTTGAAGTAGCTTATGCCCAGATACTAATTATGGGTAAAGGTGGGAGTTCTTGGATCGCTGAATGAAGGTGATGTTACTCACAATTTTTTAGAACTATTACTATGAATTTATTTCATGATGGTCTTTTATGATGAGTATAGTGGCAAGCTGGGAGACTTAAATAGCTTTTTGGACGTGCAAAGTGGGATGTACATAAAATTTGTTTGGACATGATAGGCACAGGAAGTTAAACTGTTGTTTGTCTTGTTTATAGTTGATATTGATTGGAATGGAAGAATATTTTTAATCAACACTTCAGATTCTTTAGTAGAAGTTTAGACACGTTGCACACTTCTGTGACTACTATACTGACCACCAGATGGTAGTATAATTATGTCTTATTACATGCTTGTTATATGTAAGCATTTAAGCGTTCATTTCTTTTGATGTACAAAACAGAAAATGAGAAAATTATTGCATTATATTTTTTTATTTAGATGCAATGGGAAGAATAATTCAGAAAAAAATTTCTCACTGATTTTGATAACTGTTTCTGTATGCTTTGTAACAGTTTCTTGACATCAATTTATTTCATTTTGCAGTACTCAAAGCAGGTAATCTCGAGAACTTCATTGGGTTGTGCTATGTAGAAAGAGAATTAAAACTTTGCCACAGTCTGATAAATCTAATGATTTGGTGTTACATAAAAGTTTTTAAAATTTTTTTTTTTTAGTGACTATTTTTAAATCTGATTAATTGATCTTATCTTAACAGAACCTTGCAGGGCAGTATGGCCAAGCTTCTGTCTGACCTCACAGTAGACAACATTAGACCCAAACCTGAAAAAGGTCTCTCAAAGTCTCTTTTGGAAGACCATGAAAAGCAGATGCAACCCGATCCGTTTCCTGGGAGTACTTCAGTAATGACTTACCTTAAAAAATTAGAAATGGATCGTATTTTGACAGATACAGAACTTCAATTCTCAAATAAAAGTGGAGAATTAGAAATGCGAAATCTAACCTATGAAAACTTTGCTGCTGAGGGAAGTAAAATAAACAGTACATTCTCAGGAGGAGGAACATCAGCTCCCAGAATACTACTAGCCTCACTGAAGCAAGATGCAGAAACAGTTAGTGATTCTGGGACTTTACTAGATGACCAAAACAAGTTGGATGAGACTGTTTATATTCCATTGACTAGCAGCACCTCTAAAAAACAGCAGCCAATCTCTGAAAGAACTGGTGTGCTACCCCAAAGTAGAGGAGCTTGTAAGACATTGGACTACCACTGTGAGCTCTCAAACTCTGTGCAGCAGAATGGGTGTGAGATTGCAAAGGATCCAACTATTCTGGATAAATTAAGTGCTGGGTACAGTGTGAAAAAGACTATGGAAAACACGCTTGAAGTTACAGGGGATAAAGTGAAGCCAGAAGGAGACAAAGTCCCAGTGAGGCCAAAAGGCACTCCAAGTGGAGCTGCAAAAGACTTTACAGACAAACCAGACCAACCTCAGCCTGGTACATACCCTCACGTGCCGATGCTATTTCAGAAAGAGATTTCTCAGAAAAAAGGCAGTGCAATAGCTGATTTCAGTTCCATTTCATTTGATGATATATCAGGGAAGTCTGAATGGAGTGCATCCTCTTTCTCAACATTCACTTCTCGAGATGAAGAGGACTTTAAGAATAGCTTAGCAGCCTTGGATGCCAACATAGCTAGGTTACAAAGAACTCTACAAAATAGCATGAAACAATGAGTATGAAGAAATAAAATGGGGTGCACTTGTTTGGATTATTTCAGTTTTTCTGAAGTATATTAGTAGGTATGGTACTGATAGGAATATTTGTATTTTTTTGTATGAAATGACTTGTTCCTAGCTGTTTAAATTATGGATGGGATTTGTTCCTCATTAAGCTTGCTGCTGCTTCCCTTGATGTGTACAACTTGAAATAATTGGTATAAATACCTTTTTTTAAAATTATGACTTTTAGTTTATACTCTTCAATTGCAAAATTAATTCTTAGAACAGCACTTGATAACTGTTTAAGAAACCGGTGTGCTGTTAGTAATACAGTTTTTCTATTAAATGATAAAGTACACTTGCATGTTTTTCTGTGTGCTTTTTCAAAGTAGTAAGAACAGCATTGAGAGAGATGCATTTGAAGTCAGTTACAGATGTGATAAAGAGAAATTTTTATTTCATTACAATTTTACTGTTATAAAATTGGATGCATAGTTATTTTCCTTGGTTATGACCATGTATTTCAAGAAATTAGCTCCTTGTTCTGGTTCACCATGAAAGTGTGCAAACAGTAGTGTCAATATCAAAGAAGCAGGTGGGCAGTACTTCTTATTCAGCTGCATTGCTTCTTAATCCAAGTTAAGTTTAATCAAGAAGTGGGAGTTTAACTGGTGAAAGTGGAGCTGCCTTGAACTTAAAAAGTGTTCTGCCTTGACTAGGTGGATCTCTTCAAGCTGTTTTTTTTTTTTCTTTAAAGAGGAACTTTGGTGCAGAAGGCTAGATTACATGTCCTTGTTTACCAATTTTTTTTGTTCCCTGAAGAACAGTTGCAGGGACCATACACGGGCAAGAATTTCCACAGGTAGAGGCCAGGGAAGAGCTAGCTACAGAGCAGCTCTGCAGGAATATTGAGAGTTAAAATTGATAAGTCAGGATCATGCTGTTCAAAAAAAAAAAAATGCAGCCATCATACGGGATTTGCAGTATATGGTAGGTCCTATAAAATACATGAAGTAATCCTTTTTCACTCATCACTGGTAAAATTCAATTCTCAGTTTTGAGCATTGTACTTAAAGAAAGAAGTTGATGAAGTGGAAAGTCCAGATGAGAGCAAGAAAAGAACCATCAAAGTTCTGTTCTTTTCTACAGTTCTGTTTTATGTCATAGTTTTTACAGATGCTTGATTTTATCTAAAGTAAAAGAGAATATAGTACCAGTAGATAAACACAGAACAGTCTGATGGTGAGAAACAGAAGCAATAACAGGCTTCAGCTGACACAAAGGAGACAAATCGGGCATTAGTGAAAGCTGGCAAACCAGTACAGTTGGCGAAGCACTAGAATATACAGTGTGAGGAGGTCATGGGAATTCCACAGTTGTTGAGGTGTCAAACATCTATTGGGCATAAATACAGAGAGTCTGGACTGAGTCACCCAAACTGGCTCTCACAGGAATGGGAGCATAGGGGGGGATGATCCCAATCCGTTGTTCTCCTTGACAGGACTTTCCAGATCTCAATGTCAAGAATATGCATCGTGCAAGTTTTTAAGTTACAGGTACGGGAAGATGGTGTTACTGCTATCATTCTGTTGTCCTTACACCCTTAGCAGTGCTTGAATGCTGTTTTTCATGACTCACGGTTTTTCAGGGAAAGTAACTTTGGAAAGGAAACGGCAGTATAAGGACCTGAATTTAAGACTGCTTTTTCTGCAGTGTTGCTTTTTTTTCCCCCCCCTAGAAAACATTACTGTGCTTCTTGGTGCTGGCCTCTTCTTTTATGTTTAGGACAAAAGTCTCAAGATTTACCACTTTGAAGAATTTTTTTTTTTTCCATGATCAGTTGCTTGAATGAGCATATTTTAAAGTTAGGGCACTATCCATACATCGTGCTGTGGAGCAGTTCTGTGATTATTTTAGTTACAAGTAACTGAGCAATAAAAAGGTATGAAGACAACACATGCTACAGAAGATGCCAACTGGCACTCCTGCTTCGAAAAAGGAAAGTTAGACTAAATAGTGACTTCAGTGATTTAGAATGCTTTTAAGGCTTGGCCTGGATTTCTTATTACTCTCCACACTATTCGTGCTCAGATTGATGGTATGAAAGTGAACACGTTTTAATTAAGTATTTACAAGCAGTTTCAGTGTAGAAGCAAAGCAAGATTTAAACGATGATTATGGCATGGATTAAAGACAAGCTACAATAAATTCTACTCTTTAAAACTCACGAGAAGACTGAGAAAAGGTTGGAAGAATATTCATTACTAGACAAACTAATTCAGTTTTCTTCTTGTGGCTAGGTCTGTAACTCCATTTGAAGGAGGATATTTGTCCTGGCCAAAGTTAGTTGCAATCTGCATAAAGCAGCTGTAGTGTCACGATGCCCAAGCACGTTCTTCTCGCATTGAGAGCATTTACATTCACTTCTATCTCAACGGGGAAGGTGTTACGCCATCTTACTTATGTCCTGTTCATCTTTATAAAGTTAGTTCTATCAAAGCGTGAGATGACTACTGGAAAACCTTTTTGGGGATAATGAGATATGAGCAGATTTGTAATGTCAATCCTTCTCTTAGGAGGAGGAGAAGCTAAGAAGAAGAAATAGGAAGAAGAAGTCGTCTTTAATATAGTTCTTTGTTTTGTACTCAGATATGTCAATCAGAGTTATAGCAACTTTAAATGAAATATAAAATTTCCCATATATGGGCATTATGAATGTGCACTGTTGTGGAAGCAAAAGCCAGCAAGATCAAATATGTAAGTCTTTAAAAGGTGGGAAGGGCTTCCAGGATTCAAATCAAGATAAGGACATTGAAACTGTGGAAGTCAACATAGCTCTAGTGTTCAGTAAGGCTCAACAGAAGATAAATAATGATAACATCTCTTACAAACTCGTTCTTTTAATGTGTTACATGTTATAAATAATACCTACAGAACATAAAGGAAATCCTAGAGTCTGCACATTTTGACCACTCAAACTAGCATATTCTCAGAAGTACATAGCAAATAAGATCCTAGGTGACTGAGTAGAAAGAAATATTTATCTTTGGTGCCTAAAACAGCTTAAAAGTTATTTCTTCTCATTCCCGCAGTACGAGGTAGAAATCACTATGGACCAAAGGCATCACCTTTGTCAACACCAACGCTTGGAATATTGGAGTAGCTCATACTGCAGCCTATATTGCTGCTCTTCACCATCCAGGATAAGACAAGTGCTTGTCGTTGCGTAAATTGGGAGTTATTAGCATTTGTCCTTATTGCAAGCAAGTAGACTTCAGGCCTGTATCTTTCAGGGACTTAGATATCTTCCTTTCCACACTACATTTAAGAACTTTTCAGTCTCATGTAACTGATGGAGCTACCTGGCTAAATTCCAACACCAAACTTTGTTTCTCCACCAGCCCTGGTTACACTTGCTACTGTAACTTTCTATTTGGAAGCAGGACAATTTTCACCTGTGTAAATCCAGTACT